>NW_004955434.1:4375670-4414346 GCF_000276665.1 Chinchilla lanigera | reverse complement strand
AAGTATACAGGTTTTTTTTTTTTTTTGGTCCCCCACATATGGGAAAATGTTAATAATTGGTGAATACAGGTAAAAGTATACAGGTTTTTTTTTTTGGGGTACCCTTTGGTCCCCCACATTTCTCTTATCCACGCTAAATGTCCCCTTTCCACCAGCTGTCTCTCAGTTGGCCTCCGAGTCTCTCTGACATCCTGCCACCCTCCACTGAACTTAAGCATAGCAAATGAGTCCTGGAAAAAGCCACTGGGAAGTACAGGTGGTAGCTTGTCATTTGGGAGCAAGTCCATGGCTTGTGGTAGTCATGCTCTGACCTAACCAGGCCTTTTGAGGTGTCAGGTGTTCTATTAACAGATTACATCAGAGGTGGACTAAAGCAGGTCTGCAAGATGCCCACATAGTTCTTACCAGAATACCCTAGAGAACTCTCACAGCTCTTATAAAACCTGGCTGACTTCTCAATGCCCACCCAGGATGAGAAAAGCATGGGTGATGTTGTATCCTAGTGGGCTCATGCAGAACCCTAGGTCATAGCTAGAATATTCTAGTTTTGTCTATTGTTATTAGGGTGATTATACTTCCTGACCTACCTATTTGAGCCCTGGTTTAATGTGAATTGTCCTTGCATAATTATTAATGCCCTTTTACTATTAAAAGTGTTCCAGTTAGAATGGTAAGAGGTATGATGACAGTGCTTTGGTGTACCCAATAGTAACATCTTATTCATAAGAAGAAGTTTCTGTAACATTACAAAAAATTTGGCCCTAAAGAGTCCAGAAAATGTTTCTAAACATATCAGATCCATAGATGCCAAATTTCAGGAGATGAGGCAGTTATTAAAGTGGGTTTTATTCTCCAAATTTGCCTATGTTTGAAATGGCCCCAAGCTTTATATTAAAAAGCCAAGCAAGTCCATTCTTAGAAACAACTGATTCCAACTGTGACTTAAAGTTGAAAGAGTAGCTATGGTGTATTTTATCTCTCCCATTTGTGGTGGATTGACAACTGGTGGTCAATTTATAACACCCAGCTGAACTGAGTAAGCATGGTGCTGGGTGTGGAAGGCCCACCTGAGAGTTGTTCCCAGGAGTATAAGAGGCAGAACTGAAGAAGAGGAGGAAGGTTGTTGGGAGCTAGTAGAAGCTGTAAGGAGTGCTGGTTCTGTTGGACTAGCTTGTCATGCTGGTTTTCCTGATGAACTTGGCTGTTTTCATCCTCCAAGGAGCTTGGGACCTTGTTGTCACTGAGAATAGCTTTGGTTCACTTTGGGGGAGCTCTGGTCCTCACTCTGAGCATCACTTCCTGGCTCCAGAGGGGAAGATGGTGCACTGCTCAGTCTCCTAGAGAAGCTTGTCATGTTGGCATTCCTGATGGGAACTCAGCTGTTCTGCTCGTTGGAGGAGCTCAGGACCTCACTGTTGCTGAGGATGGCTCTGGTACTTTTAGGGGGAGCTCTGGTTCTTATTTTGAGCATCGCTTCCTGGCTCTAGTGTAGATCCCTCAGCCTGCTAGCACAGATCTCTCATACCATTGGAACAGACTTTTTAGATTCCACCACTGACCTTTGGGCCTTTCCAGCACAGATCTGTGAAATAGGCCTGCATGAGATATTGTTATGGGCTCTAGGTTGGACTTGTGGGAGGCATTGTTATGAGCTCTAGGTCCGCAGCTGGACTCATGCAGGACATTATTGTGGGATCCAGGCCCCTTAGCTGGATTCTTTGGTCTTTAGTGTGTGGACAGATTTCCTGCACTCTCTTGTACATGATTCTTTGGGTGACCATTATAAATAGTCTTATAAAATATGTGTCCTGTATGATATTATTTCTCCTTGTAAAAAAAACCCAAACCAACACATCATTCTACTCATCAGTGTGTATTTCCTTGATACTTGCAGCTCTACCTCTCACGCTCAGGAAAATTTAATCCCCCCCACTCTTAATAAGGAAAATTAACAATGTTATAAACAAGTATTAACCAGTGTTAATCTTACACCAGCAATTACCATGATGAGCACATAGCAAGTTTGCAAAGTGGTCAACTCTACACTAACCCGCAGTGTGACTTAGGATGATTTCTCATCCACTCTGTGCTGGATTCCCCAACTGAAAAATGGGAATAATAATGGTACCTAGCTCATACAGCTAACAGAGATTTAAATAAGTTTTTCTTTTAAAACAGTGCCGTTTGAAAATAAAAAACAAATCAGATGGCTTGAGCTCAGTGCCATGGCTGCTGACTAGGATGAACAGAAGAACTAATATAAATAAGAAGTGTATGACTGGGCCTGCTTGGCCAGTCTGAGGATTAAACTGGGCTGTGTTTAGGAAACATAGCCAAAGAATAGAGTTCTACCAGCTACGGCACCCCAACCACTGTGAACACAGAGGAAACTGTCCTTTCATAGGTGAGTGCTTTGGACACCTGCCTGCCTGCCATTTCCTCCTTGTGAAGAGAGGCTGAAGTAGACCATCTTCAGCAGCACCAGGAGTGTGTAAGCAAACTGAATGACTGCCACATTCAAAAGTAAAATGGCAAGGAGAAAGCAGCTACTATTTCTAGTTACTGCCATTCCTTCATCATAAGAGGTCCAAGGAGTTTACTTGTGGTACAGAGTTGCCATACATTTCTCTATGATTTCCTCCTATGTTGTAGCACCAATGTTTTGCATGAGGCAGATTGATGCTTGGAGTTCTTTCTCTGGGGGACATATCAACAAAATACAAATTGTTCTTGAACTGAGTCTCTTTTCTTTTTCTTTCCCTCTTTTTTTTTTTTTTTTTTTCAGTTGAATCAAAGTCTTGAACCACAGACCTTTGCATTGAGCTACATGCTACATTCCTGGGCAATTTTTTAAAAATATTTTGAGACATGATCTTGCTAAGTCACTAAGTTGACCAGGCTGGACTTGAACTTGCAATTCTCCTGTCTCACCTTTCCAGTGTGCTAGGAGTACAAGTTTGCACCACCATGTTTGGCTGACCTGAATCGTTTCTAATTCCAAATTCTTCCCTTATATTCTCTGGATTTTACACTAATATAATTTGAATCCCTGAAAGTGTGATGACTTCACCTAAACTCAGAATGTCTTGTGTATGAGCCACTCAGAATGTCCTGATAGAGTGAAAAGGGTACAATCTCTACTGATTTTGATGAGGGCATTTGGGAACACATCTTTCAGTTGTAAAAACTTTTTTTTATCCATCTGCTTGGTGTTGATTGACATCTACTCTGCGTCTTATTCACAGTCAATGGGAGTATCAGTGATACTGGTAATACGTCTTTTCAAACATTAAACCTAAAGTTGCAAATTCCAATGCTTGCAATGGCCAAACAGGCAACATCAATGTGGATTTGCAGCAGGGCATAATACAAAGAGAGTGGCGGTGACTAGGGACAAAGTGTGGAATGTATATGTCAAAACTAAGACATCCAAATTCAAGTATTAAAAGAGTGGTACTTGGTTAGGTTAATTCCTAGGTATTTCATTTTTCGTGATGCTATCACAAATGGTATTATTTTCATAATTTCCTTTTCATTGAGTTCATTATTGGTGTACACAACTGATAGTGATTCTGCATGTTGATTTTGTATCTTGCTACATTGCAGAAATTGCTTATTAATTCTAAGAGATTTTCTTTGAGTTTTCTCTGTAAGTATCATGTCATCTGCAATAATAATCTGAGTTCTTCCTTTCTTATATGATCACTTTTATTCCTTTCTCTTGCTTGATTGCTTTGGCTAATGTTTTGAATACTATGTTGAATAGAAGTGGTAATAGTGGACCTCTTTGTCTTGTTCCTCATTTTAGAATGATTTTAGTTTTTCCACATTTAATATGATGTTGGCCATTGGTCTGTCATAAATAGCTTTTATCAAATCCAGGTATTGTCCTTCTATATATCTGTTTTAAGGGTTCTTGTCATAAAGAGGTATTGAATTTTGTTGAAAGCCTTTTCTGCATCTATTCATATGATCATGTGTTTTTTGACATTTGTTAATTTATTGATTTAAATATGTTGAACCATCCTCACATTTCTGGATCATGATGTATGATCTTTTTATGACATGCTCTATCTTACTAATATCTTGTTAAGGATTTTTGTATCTATGTTCACTAGAGAGATTGGCATATAGTTTTCTTCTTCAGTTTTTTTTCTGGTTTTGGAATCAGAGTGCTTCTGGCTTTCATAAATGGATTTGGTAACATCCTATCCCTTTCAATTTCTTTAAAGAGCTTGAGGAGTATAGTTAATGTAACAACCTTAAAGGTTTTGTAGAATTCAGCAGTGACTATCAGGTCCTGGGCTTTTGTTAGTTGGTAGGTTCTTTATTACTGTCTCTAGTGGAAGTAAAATACCTCTTCAAAGAAAACTACAATACTCTAAAAAGAATATTGAAGTGAACATCAGAAAGTGGAAAGATGTTCCCTGGTCCTGGATAGGTAGGACCAATATTGTCAAAATGGCCATTTTCCCAAAACTACTATACATATTTAATGCAGTCCCAATCAAAATACTAATAGCATACTTTACAGCTCTAGAGAAAAAATCCTAGAAGTCATAGGAACTATAAAAGACCTAGAATAGCAAAAGCAATCTTCAGCAATGAGAACAAAGAAGGAGGCATCACAATACCTGACTTCAAGCTATACTACAAAGCAACGGTGATAAAAACTGCATGGTATTGCAACAAAAAGAGACATGTGTATCAATGGGACAGAACAGAAAATACAGAAATATCCTCAGACAAATTCATCTATTTACCAAATAAAAGGGTCAAATATTTACAATGGAAGAAAGACAGCCTATAGTAGTGTTGGGAAAACTGGATAATTGTTTGTAGAAGATTGAAATTGGACCCATATCTCTCATCATGTAGTAAATTAAAATCCAGATGGATCAAAGATCTAAACATTAAAGCAGAAACATTGAACCTCCTGGAAGATAAAATATATAAAACATTTGAAGTCATAGGTGTAGGAAAGGATTTTTTAAACAGAACTGCAATTGCATCAGAAATAACAGTGAGATTCAACAAATGGGGTTACATCAAATTAAAAAGCTTCTGTACAACAAAAGAATCAATAAGTAGTTATTGAGTCAATAAGTAAGTTATTGGATCTTAATTTTATTCATCTATAAAATAAATAGTACCTAGCTGTAGGTTGTTGTGAATATTTGAGACCAGTGAAAATTAATACCAACTATGTTCAAGCCTCTCTGCATAGAAAGATGATCTATAGAATGGGAAAAAATTTTCCAGCTGTTCCTCAGACAGAAGGCTAATATCTAGAATATATAAAGAACTCAAAAAGATTTAGACCACCTAAAATAAGAGACCCAGTCAAGCAGTGAGCAATTGAAATGAATAGATGCATCACAGAGGAAGAAGTACAAATAGCCAACAAACATATGAAAAAAAATTTCAACATTTCTGGCCACTAGAAAAACACAAAATACAACAATACTAATTCCATCTTACACCAGAAAGAATGTCTATCATCAAGAAATCAAAGAATAATAAATGCTGGCAAGGGCACAGTGAAAAAGGAACCCTCACACTGTTGGTGGGAATGTAAACTGGTACAACTGTCACCGAAACCAGTGTGAGGATTTCTGAAAAAACTAAAAGTAAAAATTCCATATGACCCAGCTATCCCCCTTTTTAAGTATCCAAAGACCTTAATCATCCTATAGCAATTTTTGCATCACAATGTTTATAGCAGCATAATTCATAATAGCTAAATCCTGGAAGCAGCCTGTATACCCATTAACAGATGATTAAATACATAAAATGTGCTTTCTATATACAATAGAATACTACTTGGCTATAAAGAAGGACAAACTCAAGACATTTTTAGGAAAATGGATGCACCTGGAAAGTATAGTTTTCAGTGAAATAAATCAGACTCCTAAGCTAAAATATCAAATGGTATCTCTCATTTGGGTAAGGCAAAGTACAGACACAGAGCATAAGAAAGGATAGAGAGCAGGCAACAAGGGAAAGGACACCTTGCAGGTGGGGAGAGTTCCAGGAGAACAAGGGCAAGGGGAGAGAGGAAGGGGAACCAAAACCAAGTAGAATAAAGATCTGCCATGTACCCAATAGCCTCAGTGAATGTAAGCTTTAAATGTCATAACCAGGAGCTAAGATGAATAATACCAGCAGGAATGAAAAAGGGGAAAAGGAACTCAAAGGAGGAGGGAGGGAAGAGGGAGGGAAGGGAAGGGAAGGGAATTTTTAAAAAAGGTTTTATTGGGGCTGGGGATTTAGCTCAGTGGCAAAAGTGCCTGCCTGGCAAGCGCAAGGTTGTGAGTTCGGTTCCCGGTACCGGAGAAAAAGCAACAACAACAACAAAAAACATAAAAAAGGTTTTATTATGTACATGTGCCCCTCCCCAAGATGACTGTAAACTTCATGTATTGCATACATATACTAATAAGCAAATGAATAAGTAAAAAGGGATTCTCATTAAGAAAATATTTACTAATGTCACATTAATCCTGCTTCATTTGACCCCATGACCCCATGGGCTTCATTTGACCCACAAAATATACGCTTAAACCTCTAACACAAAAATCAGTGTGGTTTAATACACTGGAAGAGAACAGATTTTGGAGTTAAAACTGGCCGGTTTTAACTTGAATCATCACTTTGCACATGATTTTGAGCCTCCTTCCCTAGCAGTAAATTGGCTGTATGATGTTATTAAATCTTCATTTTATTCATCTGTAAAATAAATAGTACCTATGTCTGGATTGTTGTGAAGATTTTAGAACAGTGAAAACTTATTAGAAAACATTATTAATTTTAGCCAAATTCAAGCCTTTCTGCAGAAGTAGCTTGTTCACTTTATCCTGGAGAGCACAGTGGTCAGGGACGAAGCATTGGCTTCGTCTTCATGTAATCTCACTCCAGCTTTCTAGCCCAGCTATGCCTTCATTACTACACTAAGAAGGCGAATAACTGTTTGCTCTCTTCCAGAGAGAAGCGCTTGCATCCTTAAACCAAGGTGGCAACCCACTCCAGTATCAGAGTATCCGAGAAACTGTGGACAACTAACTTGATTGCCCTCTTTGTACTACCTCTGCTTGATTAAAGTTTTCGCTTGCCTTTAAAAATACTGTACATTTTTGAAGGAAGAAAATAAAAACAAAATTTTCCCTCTGAATTTGGAACTAAACTTCAATTCCTATTCCAAATACTCATGGCCACAAGGAAACAAAGACTATCTTCCCATAAATTATTTTCCCTCATGATTTCTTTCAGATGCTTCATAACAGTCAGGAGTTTTAGGTCTTATAATGTTAAGTGCAATGAAACAGATGCACAAACTTGAAGATAACAGTTTTGTCTACACAAGGACTCCAAGTTATAAATAAAGAGCAAAAGAAAAGACATAATAGGAAGAAGGGAGGTAGATGGTTGCAAATGGGAAGGGGATCAAGAAGTGGAAGTGGTGTAGGGAGGGAGGGCCAGGGGATGAGAAGGAATTCAGGTGTGTTTGGTCCATGTACAACTCCACCCAAGGAGTGTAATCATTACACACCGCAAACATGCACTAATAAAAATGTCAGGCTGAGGTTGTGAACAGGAAATCAGGAAGAATAGGAGTCTACACCAACTGTGGTTGCCCGGTTTAGCAGACGAAATCTAAATTCCAGATAAAAATTAATTCTGTTTTTTACCCTGTATTTGCCATTGAACCCAGAGCCTCACACTGAGCTACGTTCCCAGCTCTTTTACTTTGCATTTGGGACAGGGAGTGCTCTAACTTGCCTAGGCTGGCCTTGAATTTGCAATCCTCCTTGCCTCAGCCTCCTGAGTACCTGGAATTACAGACATGTGTGCCTGGTCAGAAATGACTACATTTTTAGTATAAGTATATCCTATTCAAGTGGGCAATACCTGCAGTTTATGGAACATATTTATACTAGCAAATTACTTGTTATTCATCTGAAATTTGAATTTCACCAAGTGTCTTATTTAGCAACCCTAATTGTAACCCACAGTGTAAAATCCGTTTGTCCAGTGGTCCCTGCAAGTGGATCTGGGGAGAGGATTCTCTTTCTTTAGCATGTGGGTGCTGTGTGGTTGAGGAGGGATATTTTTTACAGGGAGTTATTTCTGATGTGTAAGTACTGAGCCTCGAGCATTCCCCAGGGAAGGAGCAACATCTGTTAGATCTCCCATGTCTTCCAGCACTGTCAATCAGCGTCCTCAGATGTGAACCACAGACGAAGAAGCAGAAAAAACTCTCCCTCCCACATGCCTTCAGAGAAGGTGTGAGGGTTCTAGAGCTGAAATATGGTACACTAGCCTAATCAAAGAGGAAATGTCAAGCAGGATGGAGGTGTAAATTATTTGAAAATGAGAATTACTTTGGAGACAATTTCCTCTCTTCCTATCACTTGAATATCACAAGAACACAGAGTCAACACAGTTTCCTTTTGGAGATGAAATGGACAGAGTGTGAGTGTGTGTGCGTGCGTGAGTGAGTGCACATGCACGTGTGATTGCATGTGTGCATGTGTGGCTGTGTGCAGGGAGAGGGGAGAACTAAGACAGAAATATTTGTTTGAAGTACTAATATCTTAACACTACACTTTTGCTGGTGGGTTTCTTCAACTGTTCTGTAGCTTTTAAAAAGCTACATCTTAAAGGAATACATATAACGAGAAAGATGAATTTCTTCCATGAATCCAGACACAGACGTTAATTACTACAGTTAATACGCTGGTGTGCAGAAAGAGCACTTTGGTAGGGATGATTCAGTATTCAGCCTGCCTTTTATTCAAGGAGCCACACTCACATTTGGAGAAGTACCCCCTCAAAGTCAATACAAAATTATTTCTGGTGGAACTACCAATCTAGATGTTAATCTACCAATCTACCAGTCACATCCTTCACTGGCAAAGTAGTAGACAAATGACCAAGGTGAGGTTTTCAATCTCCAGCTAAGTGAGCTTCAAGGATTGAAGATGCTAGAATTCCTTCTCCTGAAAGGGGAACCCTAATGAGATCATCCATTGGTTCCCATTGGCCAGACACGTAGACCAAGTCTGGATCCCGGGACCTCTGAGAACTAATTCTTCACCTTTTCCTTTCATTCTCATATGACAAATTGATTGCCTTGATGCTTCCAATTAGTGGTTTGCATGTCCTTCACGCCACTTGCAGGAGGAGGCGTCCCAACAAGAGCACGAGTCTAATTCTTTACTGCTTGCATCCAGGAAGCCTCCTGACTTGCTCTGGCCAACAGAATAGGACAGGGCTGCCCTCTTAGAACCTCAAGTTCAAGAAGTCTGGAGTGCTTCCATTCTCCCTTAAAATCTTGACTCCATCATAAGAACAAGACTGGCCTAGGCTGCTGGGTGATGGGAATATTTGGAGGAAAACCCAGGGGCCTCAGCCAACTCTTAGAAGTAGAACTCCCTAGTGGACTAGTAGCTGCCTTCAGATACATAGTAAAGACAAGCCTACATTTCCAAGCTAAATGCATTGACTTTTTAAAGCCGCTGTTTAGAGTTGTTTGTTATGCAGATATAACTGCTCATACTTTTAGGACTGTCTACATCTTTCCAATGAATTCCTTTTCTTGTGAGTTTCTGTGAACGCAAACAAAGGATTCCAATCAACACTTTCCAGCAAGTCTCCCATTCTTTTAATAGAATGTGACCACACCCTACCTCCTCTTTTATAATTCCATTTATTTCACTTTGCACATGATTTTGAGCCTCCTTCCCTAACAGTAAGTTGGGCATGGTAAAGAAAAATCTCTCAAATGCCACCTCTGAGCCTCTGCCCAAATCAATCTTCAGCATGACCTCCTGACCCCTGGTCAAAATGTGATTCTCAGGTTGGTCTCTCCTGACCTGTTCTGTTCACCCAAGAGTGCTTTTGAACTATTTCTCAGCATGCTTATTGTGCAATATGGTGATTTCTTATAGATCAATGGCCAAGAGAGGGACATAGCCATAGCTGAGAGGTATTTGAGCACACTAACATTTTCAGTCACTGTTTATGTCTTTTGTGAAAGAAGAGGGGGGGTGGGGGGAGGGAGAGGGAGGTAATGGCATTCACAATGTTCTTTTATGGAGGGGGAGAGGGAGAGGGAGGGGGAGGGGGAGGGGAAGAAATGGGGGTGGATAATGGCATTCAGAATGTTCTTTTACCAAATGTTTAAAACATGTGGATGAAGACAGAAAAAATAGATACTTTATTTTCTGACCTTACATGGAGTGTCTTATTCTTCCTGGTCATCTTATTTCCATTGCCCAACCCCCACTACTGCTCCCCCAAATGGTAGCTGTAACTTGTGATGTTACTTGTTTAGCAGAGCTGGGCCTAGGGAGGGTACAATGCATGCTCAATACCCCTTAATCTTTACGCCAATGGAAATGCATGGATATTTTCCAAGAAAAACGATCCCCTGCACCTGCAAGTGGATCTGTGGAGGGGATTTTCTCAGTATATTGTCTACTGGGGTCCTTTCCAGCAGGATGCACAACTGGAAGCCCATACTTATCTTGTTTTTCCTTTGATTTGGTTTATTGGTAATCATAATTCCTATTGTATGTATCTAATTTAATCTTTACAGAAACCCCAAAAGGTATTGTCATTATTCCATTTGGAATAAATTGAGGCCTAGAGAAGGCAAGCCAAAAATGCCGGGTCTCATGGCCAAGGGCCAGAGCTGGGATTCTACCCCAGTGTGTCAAATTCTCAAGTCAGAATGTTTACCTTGATCGTATACTCACTCAATTCCTACAGAATTTTTAATAAAATACAGACAGAAAGAAACATTAAATCACTTAAGTATAGGTTAAGTAGTTTTCAAAGTAGAAACTCCTTTTACTGAGTTTTTTTCCCCCCAAGCCTAAGAAGATATCATGTTAAAATCATACATGATTTTTCCTGTCTCTTTTCACTGAGCTGCCAGGTGAGCCTGAAAGGGGCAGGAGAGCATGCAGTGTCTCCCTGGATGGGCCCATGGAACTCTGACCCAAAACCTCATTCATGAACTTGAGAAGCACCAGCATTATTAACTACTGCCTAGGTTCTTGATAGTAGAAAGAATACAAGCAGTACAGAATACACTGGCTCTCATTTTTATGAAGGATTTCACCTTAAGAGGCAAATACCCATGGAAAACATAAAACACCCCCAAGAAAAATCATCAGCTGTGGAGTATGGTACAGTCTATACATCAGTGCCTTCTGATGTATATGCAACGGTGTTACATTTCTGCTTCCAATATGCCATATCTAATATATGTAATGGTGTTGGCCACATATAACTATGGAGTCCTTGAAATGTGGCTAGTACAACAGATAACATGATGTTTTATTCTTAAGCATAATTAATTTGGTTAAATTTAATTAAAATTAAAATTTTAGTAGCCACAAGTGGCCAGTCACTACCAGGTAGGACAGCACAGCCCTAGGTGACCACAGAAGTCTTATAATGGTGGTCAGGGGCAGTGTAATCAAGAACATACATATTGAGCTGCTTTTGAAGTAGAGTAAAGGGGGAAGAAAAGACATTGGATTGGGAAAGAAGGTAAGAAAGTTGAAATACAAAAGTTTTGTCCTAGCAAAAGGCCCGAGGTTACAGATCAAAATGCCTACTTCAAGGACCACTAAGACAATGCAAACATGGGAGCACCTTAGTGCATTTTGTACTACTATAATAGAACACCATAGATTAATTTATGAAGAGCAGAGATTTATTTTTCAGATATGGGAGGCTATGAAGTCGATGATCAAAGTGCTTACATCTGACCAGACCCTTCTTGCTAAATCTTCCCATGCAAGAAGCTGGAAGGGTAACAGAGGGCAAGAAGAGGCTGGATTCATGCTCCTAACAAACCTCCTCCCTTGATAATGACATGAATCCATGCATAGACCACACCTCCATTACACCATGCCTCCCAGGCATGCTGTTTCGGGATTAGGACTAACATATGAACCCTCGGAGACACATCCAAAGCTTACCAGGGACTGTGAAGAAGGAGAGACCCTCCCCCATCTAGACTGATGGTTACCTGCAGCACCAAACAATTACTGCCGTACAGAAATGCGTACAGAATGTCAACTCTTCTTGGAAAGAAGTCAGAAACTCAGCCTTTTAATGTTAAGTCGCCTACTCTGAAATTTTGGCCACAGTGTTGGTCAGTGTAAGCTGACTGTTCTCAGCAGATGCTGCTGGTCCCCCCACTCCCATGCACTCTGTGCTCCCCTTTTCACTGTAGTGAGTGCCTCCCACTCTGTCCGCAGACACTGTACACGTACTTGGCCCGCATGCAGGGCAGCCCTGGCTGCTGAAGAGTCAGTGTCTTCAGAAGCATCTGTCAGTGCTCATTGAACAGAGCACCACTCTTTCATCTAAATGAATTAAAATGAACTAAAATTAAAGTTTCAGTTCCTCACCTGCACAATTTAAATTCTCAATAATCATATGTGGCAAATGACTACAATACTGGACAGTACAGCTCTAAACCATTTCCATGATCCCAGGAAGTTCTTTGGGGCAGCACTTCTGGTGATGCTTAGAGAAGAATAAGGAACAGTTTCTGGTGTGGAAAACTCACAGTCCACAGGAAATTCTTCCTGAAATCTCATGGCTGAGAGAACTTGAAAGATGTTTTTGCAAATAGATACTTTTGTACCCTGATGAAATATCTACAGGAAAGATACAAAATCAATACAAAATTTAGGGGGTAAACAATGTGTCCATGACTTAACAAATGGTTAAAAAGTGAGGGTTTGTGATATGTATTATACCTAGAACAATAAGGGGTTTAATAAACATGTCTCAAATAAATGAACTAAGACCTGTGAAACATACAGGGTAAAATGTAGCATGCTTACTTCCCTTTTCCTTCAGAATCAAAATTGAAGAGCCATAGCCTATGTAGAAAGAAAGTGAAGGTGTTACATTAAAAGATTATAGAATAAAATAAGGGTGTTACATTAAGAGATTGCAAGGTTTCTTGGCAAGAGTTGTTTGTTTCTGTGGTTGAGCTATTTTGTTTGTGTTTTTGTCCAGAATGGCTCCAAAGTGACCCGGAAGGCATAAGGTAGAGACAAAGTGTGGGTTGGTCAGACCACTGAATTCCAGGTCCAGCCCCGGAGAGAAGTAATACTAGACAAGTCACATAGGGCTCAACCTCGGTACTCGTCTGTAAAACAGGAACATGCTGGTACTTAGCTAGGGAGCTGGTGTTAGCTGGGAAAGGGAACACTGAGCCTGTGGACATTTACAAAAAAGAAAAGGAAATCATAGCTGATTCCACTATGAGCTGGTTATAGATTTAGGTACTTTCAACCCTCCAGGACTAACGTCTATGCAAATCAAACGAAAGGGTGGTGGATTAAAGGACTTACTGTGCCATAGTGTTGATATTTTACAGTTCTTGCTAAATAATAAAAGATCTAAAGGTTCCGCTTTTGCCCAAGATTGTGTCATTCCAACCTGCAAAATGAAACTGTGTATCTAAGAAATACAGTCACTTGTTTACTTAGAAACATGAATTTTGGTTTTTGGTTTTTATTCTGGGGGGATATGCTGCCAACTGGTGGGATTTAAAAATGCTTTTCCTGTAGGAGGCAGATTCGGAAGTCTGGTCTGCTAAGACTCTTTTGGAAGCTGCAGCTAATTAAAATATTTAATTTAGTCCCCCATAGCTAAGATGCAGCAGGAAAAGGAGTCCAGCATTCATTTTTATGAAGGTGTAATTATATCCACCAACCCCTTGTAGGCCACGGTCAGCATCCTCCCCAGGGCTATCTATCACACCTGTCAACCTGCCCTGTATGTGAGTATTTGGTAGAACAGTATTTAATGCCTTGTTTAAGGTCATCTAGGGTCACCCAACCCCTACTGGCGAACAATAGAGCCTTGTTCTACCTTTCATTATCTGTAGACTCACCTCTGAGGGAGTACTTTGCTAGCTTTACTTTCAGTGAGATCTGTAAAGCTACAGTATGTTAGAGAAAGAGAAAAAAGGAGGAGAAACGGGGAAGCTTAAAGATAATTGTCAGCTTTTGTGGGTTTTCTGGTATCACCCAAGTTGTGCAAGATACAAGAATATGTAAGAATACTTCCGGAGGGCTTATGAAATCCTTGAAGAAGTGTAATGTCACAATACAGGACAATGCCAATGGAAACAGTCACTGTTTTTGCATGGTGGGAACCAATATAGATGTCTCCTTTAAATACCCAGCATATCTGAGGATGAGCTATGTATATTAACACATGACTACTCTCTGCTTTCTACCATGAGAGAGGGTACAAATATTTATGAAAATGTTATTGTATTCATTATTGGATATTTATTAAACATTTATGAGTATGTTACAAACAAGGGAACTGGCATTCCAAGAAGTTCAATGACTTAGAAAGCAAAGATGAGCAGCCTAAGAGCACAGACTTGGTCACCAAAACATGGGCTAGAGTCCCAGCCATGACCCTGACCATCAGTGTGACTTTGCTAAGCCTCCATTTTGTTATCTACATGGGGGTGGGGGTGGAAATCGTGAATGAACTACCTTCCTTGTGAAGATGCAATGAGTTAACACGGCAAAATGTCCCGTGTGTCACCTGGCACCTGAGATGCTCTGAGTCAAGCTTTGCCATTGCCGTCCTCAAAGTACCCACTCAGGGAGTGGGAGAGTTAGGACGCTAACTGTGGTTGTCTTATTTTGCTATAAAATTCTGCATGTTTAGTTTTCAAAAACTAATTTCAGAGAAAATAATTAGATGTAGAAAGGGATGAACAAGAGCCAGCATGAGAACTGGGGGAGTCAGGCTGGCCCCTTCCATTTCTGGAACTGATGCCGTGTGAGTCCTTTGCTTCTCTCCCAGAGACTAGAGGAAAGTCTATTGAGCTGAGAAGTCCTCTTTTAATAGGGAGAAGAGGGTGTAAGACTCTTAGAATTAATCCTCAGCTGGGATGGTGGAGATAAATTACAGTGTACACACAGCAGGAGATGGTTACAGGCCCTTTCTCACACCCTGTCCCTTGTTTTCACCCTTTCCACTTCTTGGCATTGGCCTCATTCTTCAAGGGCCAGCTCAATCCTGCCTCCTCCCTGTCAGTCTGTCACCCCCTTTCTCTGGATGCTGGAATCATTTCTCTAAAAAGAAAAATTTTCAGAATTTCATTAATTTCTCTGCTTCATACCAACTAAGTACCCCCAAAGGATTTTGTATGTCCTTTGTCTATCCCATGGTGATGGCCACTGTTACAAACCTAGAAGCTTCTAAATAGATAAGGGCTTCATACAGATCCTTGCTGAGAACTGGATTGAGTGCAGCAGCTGAAACACCCACCTGGTAGCAAGGATCTAACTGAAGACCTGGCACAGAATAAGACTTGTTCCCCACCCTCACAGTGCTTTCGTCCCTAGAGAACAAAGCTTAGTGCATTTTGTAACTGGGAGGCACTGTGGCAGAGAGGTGACTGTAGCTAAATGGCTCGAGAACTACTTCATCACCTTTGATTTTCTTAGCAGTAAAATGTACATAATAGTTGTCTGTCCTCCATGACGCCTTTGTCAGCCTCAAATGAGATAATATGAGGAAGCCTCAGGGCAGATCCTGATGTCTATAAAGAGCTCAAGTCAGCTACACGTAGGTACAAAAATGAGAAAGGCAATTGTTCAAATTCCAGGGTGGAACAGCCAACACCTTAGACTCCAGAGGCTCATCTGGGTGTATTCCAGGTACAGCTAAGCTGCTATCAATTATTTTAAGACACTTGATGCTAAGTTATAGTTCATAGTAGAAATAGACTCTTCTGCCCGTGCGTGTTTCTGTCAGCGGGACAGGAGAGGGGGAATATGAGCCAAAGAGAAGGACAGGAGCTCCTTGGGCCTGAGAGGTCCAAGGTGGACAGTGACTGTGGACATCCAGGCTGCCTGTCGCCCCCTCCTTCTGAATCACAGGAACGAGTAAATGGGAGACATAAATGAGCAGAGTGCCAGGAGATTGGCCTGGAAGAGTTTCAGTGCTGTGGTTCCCGCTTTGAGCAGAGAGAAGGGTCGGGGACTCTGAGCTGCAGTGGAACTGTGCTTTATTCTTGCTAGTGCAGGCCCCATTTTAACACGGGTATCATGGCTTTTCCCGAGGAAAGCTAGCAGGCAGAGTAGATAGTACTGGGCCAGAATTTTTTGCCTCCCAGACATCTTGTGAGATGGCAGATTGGCTCAGGGAGCAGTTGTGTCCAACTTTGGCATAGGGGAAAGAGGTCAGCTCTTCAGGAGATGACTTTAGTCCACACTAATGTGCTCTATTAAGGGAGCTCCAGGACCCTTGAGCAAATATTGCCTCGGATTCTAGTGCTTGCTGCTCCTGTTGGAAATATCAGAACACTAAAATGCAGGTCTGTCAGCCATTGCATTTAGGGGAATCTGGTTCAGTTCTGCTCCTAATTTAACCTGTGTTTTGGGTGAACGTGGTGGGAGGGTGAAGTTGACACCTGCCAAGAGCATCCCGGGTTGACCCTCTTAGTATGCAACCTTACAGATGAGGAAGTTACACTTGGCTGGACTATGACTGACTATGACCATTTTTCTTGCCTGAGTGAAGGTGAAAGGGACCATCTGCAATTACAGGTTCAATAAAACCTGTGCGGAAATACACAGAGGAAGCATTACAGGCTCAAGAGGACGAACTGAAACTATTAGGCAGGAGATAAAGTAGGTATGCTAATAACAATAATAATGAAATAATGAATATTTCCTGCACGTGTACTCTATGCCAGCTACTGTGTTCAAGACAGTACTTCAGTGTCCTGCATTAGCTGCATTAGCTCAGCGTCCTTGACCTATTCTGTGAGGCGAGCACTGTGACGTTTCTTTCATGATAGAGGTGCCTGAGGCATGAGAGGTCAGAGCCCCGCCTAGAGTCACACAACCAGAAAGTGCAGACACAGGACTTGAACACAGCCTGGCCTGATTCCAACGTTTCTGCTCTTCCTACCGTGCTGCCATGCTAAGGCACTTATTCAGGCTCCATTGATAGCAACTCGTCAGGCACTGGCTGGCTGCATGCAATGTACAAAATCCCAGGGGGCTAAAAAGAAGCATAAAGTCAACTGTGCTTGCATTATAGTTCCAAAGAAAGCAATGAACTACTTGTGTGGTTACTAATTAGGTTAGAATAAGGGCGAACTCCCCCAAGGGAAGGATAATCCTTCCAAGAGTAGAGACAACATCTGTTTTCCTATCCAGAGTGCCTTGCTCCTAGGCCTATACCGAGCAGGCTCTGGTAAAACTTCTTTCGATGCTGCAGGCATAAGCATGGCATTGTGGAGCAACTAGGGTCTGAAAGCTGAAGGTCCTGAGTAGCGACCCCCAAACTAGATCAGTGCCCTCGGTGAGGTAACTCATTCAGTTTCCTAGTCCATAGAGAAGGAATAACAGTGCTAAAATTGTGTGAATTTTCTGGCCTTCTTCACATGGTAGAAAATAGAAATAAAATGGAGTAATGCATAAATGTGTTATAAAATGTTGTAAGGAATATCTCCAAGGGTTTTTTTTCCCCCTTAGAAGAACTTCAGCAAATCAGGGGCGAGGCAGAGGTCCTGAGAGGACACATGGTTGGGGGTACCTTCGTACATGAAGAAGACACAGGAAGCTATAGAGTCTTCAATTCTAGAAGCCTTCAGCTGATCAATCTTCATTTTAAGGTAGATGATAATCGTGTTTTAAAGCATGAGCTAAGGAGCTGAAAGATGGGATACAAAATTCCTGGAGCTTTAGCGTCAAGGCTCGTCTTGTTTGGCGAAAGTGGCCTCCCCACTTTTCCTCCTGGTGAGCTTCGCCATCTACCTTCTCTATTTGACTATTCATGACTGATGAGTGACATTTCCTGGGACAAGGAAGGACAGTGGGGAAGACTTGGGGCCTGGACTGGAGCTCCTATTATCGTGACAAATTTCTTCATTCTAAATCTTAGTTTCCTCAACAGAAAAGAAGGACATGGTTATAGTACCAACCTGCTGGGGTTATTGTAATGTTTTTCAGTTAGGTATTTCTATAAGGAGCTTAGTGCACTGACTGGAAAATAAGTTTAGGTCACTCTTAATATTATTATTATGTGTGTTATTATAATCATAAATAGCACTATAGTGCTGGTTTTCTTCTACAAGCCTCATGCCAAAATACACTTGTTTTTGATTAAAGTTCAATTTCATAGAAAGATGTTACAGCTTTGGAAAAAGTTAGTGAAATCGATGAACCAAAAGTGGCTTAAAAGTTATTATAAGGCAAGAAGCCAGGAGAATCACTCTTACTGGATCTGGATCCTGCCCCTCTAATAATATAAACAGAAGAGCAAACTGGGGTATAGATAACCTAGTTCGTAAGATTAAGAAAAAATGACAGCCAAAGAAGTGTGTATTCTACAGCCCCTCTATTGACCGCATTGGAGAAAGCAAATAAGGCATTCATTATAATTTGCTCTTTGTTGACTTAATCCACCTGGTGAGATTTCACCAATAAATTGACTTAAATTTCCAACCTGGTGAGATTTCAAAGCACATTTGGAATAATTACACAGCTTCCAGACTTTCTTAATTCACCTTGCAAAGGCGATGAATTCCTTTCAAGAAAGAGACTGAAGTGAAGAAAAGGACCTTCAACAAAAACGCTATTCCAAAAACAAAAAAAAAAAAAAGAGGTTTTCCTTTTATCTCTTTTAAATAGTTTCAGAGTTTATAAATTCAGGGAAAGTTTTTCTTTTTGGGTAGCGCGGAAAGAAAAAAGAAGAGGAGATGAAAAACATTTCTGAGGTTTCCAGCAGTGGTGATGGAAAGTCCCCATCTAGAGGCTTGTGCTCTCCCTGGAAAAGAACACTCCTGAGGGTTCCTGGGAGATTCCACCACGGACCTTGCTCCACTTTGCTGATGGAGTTGCTGGAGCTTAAAGAAAGGGAAGTGAACTCACTCATGCACACATCCTGGTAACTTCCACCCACCTATCAAATTTCACTAAGGCTCCTTGAAATTGACCCAAGACTCTGCCACTAGCAAAAACCACCAGGCAGCCTTTCCCCCGCCACCTCCCCCCAGGAAGCTGTAAAGCCCAAGGAAAGTAGTTCTGATTATCATTTGGTTATATGTAACACTTCTCTGAAATAAAACTCTGAAAAGATCATGGGACAAAAGAAAATGAAGTATTTTGTGGTTAAGTTGAAACAGACATTACCTTTCTGTCCTGTAAAAGATTTGTCCTCAAGCACACAAAAATGATTGGAAATCCCAGGGCAGCAACTTGGAAATATTACCTGCTATGTATGTGTCTCTGTGTTTTAAGGTCACACAGACACCTGCCTACTGTTTATCTAGAATAACCATAAATAAACTTGTTTCCTGTTTGAGGGGCATTTTATTTCAATTTTTTTTTTTTTTTTTTTGGTTTTCTCCTCCATTTCATAATTATTTCCATTTGCTCAGTGACATTTCATGAAGAGAAAATCTTTATCCAGGGGATGATACTGTAACCTCCAAGCCACAAGCACAGACTTGAATCTGACTTGAGAACTCCTGCCTCCCACCTGAGACTGGTTGTGTCTGAATTGATTTGTCTATCAGCACCTTTTCTGATGAGCTGTGTGGTCCTGAATAGCCGTGAAGGAACTTGCTCCAACAGGCAGCTGATCAGGCTCATTACTATCTCCCTCCCCTCACACACTTATCATTTTTTTGTGGTAAGATCATTTAAAATACATTTTGCCATTTGCAAATATGCAGTGCATTGATATTTGTGAAATCACCACGCTGTGCAGTGAATCACCACAACTTGTTCCTCAGATAAAGCTTTAAATCTCATCTTTCCCCTGGAATAGTGAGTGACCTCAGGCCAGTTATAGAACCCTTCTTTTCTAGAGTTCGCCCTACCAGCATTCACAGGGATGTTATAAGGTTCACATAATTAAATGAAGTGTCAGTAAACTCTAACTCCTACTATTGTATTTTCTCAAGGTCTCATTGAGCTAGATGCCAGAAAGAGAGAAACAGAGATGAGACAGAGACGGAGATGGAGACAGACAGAGAAAGAGACAGAGAGAGAGAAAAGACAGTGACACAGAGACACAGAGAGAGAACACACAAGTGCTTAACACTTATTACAACCTTAATATAATCTATGTATTTTCTAAAGATTATAATGCCTACATGACTTCACTTTCCCCCAAATGATTACTTTAGTAAGGGAAAATTCAACGTGTTGCCATCTTGAACTGAAAATATTCTATTTTCTGGCCCCACCTTCCTATCTATCCTCCAGTTTTGATTATATATTCTTACCCTTATTAGGGTCACCCCCTTACCTATGCTTCGGGTCCCATAGTCTTTCACCTTGCCCAAACCTTATATGTATTAATGAACCCTTCTCTCCTCTCAGAGGTCCTTCCCATCAGCATTTAAGCTTATTCTAGGCCTTCTCACACTAAAAAGAAAAACGCTCTGGCCATATGTCCCCTCTTGCAACCACTGCATCACTTTCTTTTCCTTCAGAGCTAATCTTTTAATAAATTATGTGCTCCTGGCTGCAAAATTTTCATACCTGACTCACTTCTTAGACCTATTTGACTTGCTCAACATTCCTCCAAAAATCACTCAGTAAGATCCTTCATGGTCTCCATGTTTTTAAATCCTAAAAACATTTTATTTTTCATCTCATTTACTCCTCTCTGACACTGAACATGGTCCTTCTTGCTGGGTCTTCCTGGCTCTGGGACATGACATTTTAATTTTCCTTTCACTTCCCTAGCTAATCTTTCTTTCTCCACTTCTCGCTCTAACCTCTCCTCTTTCTGTTAAATTCTGAAGTTCTTCAGCTCTCAGTCATAGGCCCTCTGCTTGCTTTTTGCACTCTCTCTAGGCAATAGTGATATCAGTTATGTGATAGGAACTCATGTCTCCATCATGGGCCGCTCTTAGGTATTGTAGACTCAGATACTCAACTATTCATTTACTAAATTTCCATTTGAAAGATATTCTTCTTCAAGTTGTCCAAGACCAAATTCATGATCTTCCTGGGAAAACCTGCTTCTCTTTCCTTGTTCCCTACTCCAGTGCATGCTCCCATTATTCACCCGGCACGTATCATTCATGATGCCTTTTTCTGTTTCACTCACCATATCTAATTCATCACCAAGGCCTAGACCTTGTACTTCCTGAAAGTCTCTGAAAGCCATCTTAATTCAGGATTTGCAAAGTCATCGCCCTAATCAGTGCTGCCTGTGTCTCCTCAGCTTCCTCCATACTAACTCTGCTTCTTCAACCCCACTCTGTCCTGCACATTGCAGCCAGTTATGTGGTATCCTTCCTTAAAAGTTGCTAGTGATTTCTATTTGATCGCAGAAAAAATGATATCAATTCTTTAAGTAACGTGGCAAAGACTGCCTTTCTGCAATACCCATTTTCTCCCTTTTCCTCACAAAAAATCTTAATTATTAAAATGACAGTGTATCTTAGAAACATACACATTTCCACAGAGAGGAATAACCTATGAGGTATAAAGAGAACTTAAGTGAAATAATGTTAGTCCTTTTATCTTTGCCCTTTTTGTCCTTTGTGCTGAGAGTATGGTTGTGATTGAAAACACAATCAAGCCTTTGTTTTGAGGCTGAGGATGGAAGCTGAGCAGAGATGGTGAGGCAGAAAAAGGAAGGAGGCCTGGGTTAGTGGTTAAGTAGAACCACTGTACAAGCCTTGACTTTCTCCACCTAGGCTTCTGTGTGACAGAACAAAATCCTAGTATGTTTGAGCTCTCCACAGTTGAATTCTAAGTGCCAGGGATGAGCCCGCTTTCTAACTGATGCACACAATATGTGTCAAGCCTGCGTTGTCTGCTCTATGCTCTGCATTATGAGCTGCTTCTTGCCCCATCCCCACCTATATACTCATGAGTACAACCACACTGGCCTGTTTGCAGGCGTTCAAAGGCGGCATGCTACCTCCCTCCACAAGGCTTCTGCATCCTCTTCGCTCTGTCTGTAGGCTTTTCCTCCCCAACCCCTCATCCTCCATCATGATCTGACTTGCCTTTAATCACCCTTTGGATCTCAGCTGGAGCAGAGCTTGGGCGGGAGTTGTCTCGAACTTCTCTTTTTCTCCTGTGATCCTCTCTCTCCACTGACCTAGGGCAGATTGCCCTGTTAGGTACCGTCGTGGGACTGTATTCTTTTGCTTCAGAATGCTTTTCTTAGGTTTATTAGTTAGGCAGTCCTTTATGAAATTATTTGATAAATATCTGTCTCCCTTGTTAGATTTAAACGTCATGAAAGTAAGGGCCACATTTTGTTTTGTTCTACTTTTTATTCTCAGTACTTGATACTTAGTAAATACCCTGTGCCTAAAAAATAGTAGTTGAATGAACGAAGCCCTCTGGTTTCTTTTTTCCTAATCTGTATTTCATACACCGTCTTCCTTCTCTTTTGCCAAACCCTCAGTAACCTTGCACTAACATTTGCAGAGTTTTTGTTTTCCAAACACCCTCATAAAACTTTTCTCATTTTTAATCTTTACAACAGCTCTATAAGACATATAAATAGTGCCAAATCTTTTCCAGGCAAGATTTTCAACATAAAATCAGTTCTTACTAATCTGTTTAAAAGGATTACTAGAGTTTGTGACTTCATTCCCTTTCATTTAAACCCCAAGCCTCTATCATAAATTGCAGCTTTGAGAATTATTCAGTGGGGCTGTGTCCATAACAAGATCAGCTAGGGAAGAAACCCTTAACATTGTCGTTGCTGTCCCTTCCAAATATTGTTTCTGCACCCAGTTCATTTCTTCTGAGCTTAATCGTTTCACAAAGTGGCTCTTCCCAAATCAGTGGGAAGGCTGGTTGGAGCCTGGAATCTGAGTCAGGAGGTTTAGTGGAGGTCAGGTGAGTATTTTCATTTCTAACAACATCATATCAAGCACATGCATCTGCTGCATCAAGCACATTCTGAGAACTACTGTATTAGTGAATCCCCATGAGAAGAAAATTTGTTCCTTTAAAATAAAGTAGTAGATAAATATGCTAATAGCTGCCCTCAGCACACATGAACTTGTTTTCCAGCTTACCAAGAGTTGTGACTATGCTGAGCACCACTAACTGATTGCATGAGGAACAGCAGTCATCTGGCCTCTTGGACAAGTCTAGGGCTGCCATGTGACTGGCCCTGACCTCTGAACCCTTCCTTCTCCTAAGACTTTAGGGCAATGACAGCCAAGGCCGTGTGTGCCTACGTCTCAGCAGCTCACACGGCTCAGGCCAACAAGTACCAGTCCTCAAACACAGGTAGCACAAAGAAAGAAGGGTGGTGTCTCTGGCTCCTTTAGCTTACTAATGGCTCAGCAAGTGGAACGATCTTCTCTGTGAGCCTGGATATTCACCCTCATGTGTTCCATGGCAGTTTGTATATCTGTACCCCCTTCTCTTCCATTCTCCCCCTAAAATAGCTGGTGATATTGGTTTGTTACTCTACTGTGGTTGTGTCCATTTTCATAATGGATTTAAAGACTTATTTTAGATATAAGATCCAGGAACTAAATGAAGACAAGTAAGAATTACTATTTTCATCCATTAACAAGTCTCTAGTAAGTTCCAGGCTGTGTGGGGCACCAGGATAGACAACAGGGAATCAAAAAGAAGGAAAACATTCTCACATTCTTAAGGAAACTTTCTGAAGCATCCATCTCCATGCCTGGAAAATGAAGGCAATAATAGTAACCTCTTTCTCAGTTGTTGATGTTAATAAGTTACTACAAATGAACTTTTTAGCAGCCTAGTACATTGAAAATACTCAGTACAAGTTACCTATTATTAAATTGGGGGAAAGATGATCCTACCAGTTTTTCAAATGATAGGCTAAAAGTATATTATAATTATATCAGAGTTTAAGTGAAGAAGTCCTTAGAGAAGAAAATGTAAAATTTCATTTTGTCTTCCACTGCCAACATTACTATCCTAATATTTGCTTATGTTTTATCCAGGCCTTTGCTTAGAGCAGACCACCTGTTGCCTATAAACCAGCATGTGTTGTATCTTTACAGCACTGCTATGCACACGTGTGTGTTAACTACTATTACAAAATGGTAGTAGTTACTAACACTTTCCCAGCATTTATGCATACCAGTGCTATTCCTAAGTGCTTTTCAAGTATGATCTCAATTTTTATACATTTTTAAATTGACACCTAAAAATTGTATCTACTTATGGGGCACCATGTGATGTTTTGATACATGTATACAATATATTACATTTAAATCAGGGTAAGCATATCTGTCTTACCAAACATTTATCAATTCTTTGTGGTAAAAATATTAAAAATCCTTCCTTCTACCTTTCTTTAGATATACAGTAGTATATTCTTATATGTAGCCACCTTATAGTGCAATAGAACAGCAAATTTTATTTTTCTTATCTAATTATAACTTAATATCTACTTACCAACAATTCTTCACTCACTCACCTACATTCTGTGCCCTCTAGTAAGCACCATTTTACTCTTAACTTCTATCAGATTGTTACAGGTTGGGATCAAAAACATCCCCTCTGCAAAGTGTTATGTGTTCAGAATTGGAGCTTGGTCACAAGAGGTGTGTCACTAGGGGTGTGAGCTGATTGGATATATGCTTGTCTCTGGCTCTTCCCCTTCCTCATTCTGCTTCCTGAGCACTCAGAGCTAATTAGAGGTAATCAGGTTCCCTCCATCATGCTGTTCTGCCATGGTGTTTCTGCCTTGGAACCAGCTGACCAAGGACTGACTCATCAGAAACCATGAACCAAAATATACCTCTCCACCTTGAATTTACAGATATTAGGTATTTTGTCCCAGCAATGTGAAAACTAATACAGAAAATTGGTATCAAGACTTCAGTCATTACTGTGAATGTAACTGACCATGTGTTCTAGAATCCTTTGGAACTTGTTTGGGAGAGGAGTTTGGAAAAGTCTGGAGAAGTGGGGTAAAGAAGCCTTAGAATACTGAAAGCTGAGCTTGATGGGTGATTTTGGTCAGAAGATCAAAATGCTGATAGGAATGTCAGCTGTAAAGGTCAGGCTCAAGAGGTTTCAGTTGGGAACAAAGACTCTTTTGCAAATTGGACTAGAGGTCATGCATGTTTCATTCCGGGAAATAATTTATCTACATTTTATCTGTACCCTAAGACTGTGTGCGGCTGAATTTAAAGATGGCAGATTAATTAGTCTGACAGGGGAAATTTCAAAATAGCCCAGTGTTCAGGCTGTGACATGAGTAGTGGTAGCTGCTTTTAGGCAGATTTATAGTGATAATCAGGAGCAAAAAGCAGAGCTACATGGTGTGGGGATGCTTGCTGGTAGCCAGAAAAAAAGCCCCTGTAAAGTTGAGGCCAAGAAGAGCTTGGTTGCTGAAAAGATGAGCATTAAAAAGAAGCCATGTGCTTTGTATGTGGACAATAGAAAAGATGGCTTGAAGGTACCTCAAAAATTGGTCAGAGCCACCATTTGCAGACTCAAGGGTCTGAGTCTAAAATGATAAATTCCTTTAAATGACTGCTTTGAGAAGAGAGCCCTTGGGTGCTCTGCTTTTTCAGGGATACCTAGAGATGTATTTCCCTGAGTTCAGATACCCCGAGAGGCCTTTGAAGCCACCGTCCAAGGTGGCTAGCCTTCTGCCCAAGCCAGCAACAGACTACTATTATCCACATGGTGATGGTTTTTAGGCTTGAAGAATACAAGAGACATAGGATCATGAAAATTTCCACTCAATTTTCGGATGAAGGCCTGGCTGGCCAGGCAGGGTGCGCATGCAAGGGCACTGTGTGAACCTGTGAGAGTGAAGCCAAAGGTTCAGTGTAGACCCCAGGAAGTCCTGGATGCCAAGAATGTGGGAAATCTGCTGAGGAAAATCACAAGCAGTAAATGGAGTCTTCCCAAGACAATGCCCATGTGGGTTGCAGCCAGCAAAGCCATAGAAGCAGAACCATCCAAGCCCTTTGGAGTTCATATCTCACCAACTTGCTCAAGTGCTGGACATGGAGTTACAGGATTTAATATTTGCCCTGCTTGTTTTCCATTTGCTTTGGTAAAACTCCTTTCTATTCCCCTATTCCTCCTTTTGGAATTGGAATGTTTACTCTGTGACATTGTAGGTTGGAAATATTTAATTTTCTTTTTGATTTTCATAGGGTCTTACAGTTAAGAGTTTGCCTTCAATCTCAAAGGAGACTTTGCATTTTTCAGCAATCCTGAAAGTGTTAATAATTTGGCAACTCTTAAAGATAGACTAAGTGAAATTTGCATAATGAGATGGACATGAATCTTTTAGGGTCTAGGGCCAGAATGTTTGCATCAGAAATGTCCCCCAAAGTCTCATGTGTTCAGAAGTAAAGCCTGATTGCTCTGAGTCGACCCAGAAGAGTGTATTCTTGTCCTTGGCTCCTCCCTGTTCTTACTCTGCCTCCTGGCTACAATGGAGTGAGAGGCTTTTCTCCACCATGCAGTTCTGCGATGCTGTTTCTGCCCTTGGACCCAGCCAATCATGGACTGAATCCACTGAAACCGGGAACCAAAATCAACCTCTTCTTTATAGTTAACAAGTATTTTGTTTCAGTCACAGGAAAGCTGATTAACATAGAGATCAGCTTTTTAAATTTCACACCAAAGTGAGACGTTTTTAATTTTCAAGACCACACAAAGAAACATATACTATTTTTCATTGCCCTTTTATGTATAAGGAAACTGATACCTAGAAAGTTTAAGTCACTCAGAAAAATTTGCATAATTCTCACTATAAACCCACATACATACTTGTCCAATCTGTGCATATGAATGTGTCAGGAGGAAAATTATTAGGCGTGTAATTGTTCCAGGTTTACACCTAAGATTCTACCTCTACCTGTCCCATTTCTTCTCCTACTCCTGCTCTAAGGAAGGTCCTATCTTTCTAGATTGTTGATTGTGTGGGAATTTTATATTGAAAGGTAGGAAGGAAAAATGGAGAGAGAGGGGAATAAGAGAAACTACAGGTGGGGCTGTGGGAGAAGTTTGAACATGTTAAGAAAAGAAGCTGTGGGAGTTGCTGCAGTACATGCAGAACGTGAATGAGACATAAAAGGAATGTTGAAAGGTGTGTTCTAATGTGCTGTCAAATGACAAGCAAATATGTTGAGTATTTTTGCTCCAAGATTTGTTTTCTTTGATCCAAAGATTGCCTTGAAACAGGACCACCAGGATGTTTGACTCTTAAATATGATATGTAGGAAACCAGCCTATGAGTTTGTGACTGCCCTGGTAGTGAATGAGGATGAAAAACAAAAAGACAGAGTTAGCTTAGATGCTGGGCCAGGGGGCTCTTGCCCTTAGGAGACAAAGAGCTGTGAGCATATGGCTCACCTTGCTTTTATTTACTTAGAGACATAAGCAAGCAACTAGAGTAGCACAAGATTCAGCTGCCTCCTATTATCTGTAATACATACCCAGGTAAACAAGTGCATCTCAGCTGTGTTGACTTTTTCCTGGAACTTGCAATGTGCCAGCCCAGCTGCATGCCGCCAAAGGAGCAGAGCTTGCCACCTCTTTCCTTTGTGCTCACAGAGGAGGTCAGTTAGGCCTGGATCCTTTTTATCTGTCTCCTATAATGATAGGTGTATTTTAAAACATTATAAGGGGGCCTAGATGTAGCTCAGTGAGAGCACATGCCTGTCATGTGTAGGGACCTGGGTTCAATCATTAGCACCATAAAAAAGTATGAAACATCATAACTTTATCAACATTTTTCTGTACTTATTTTGTGTACTTATTTGTAATATCAAACACAACTGGCAATAAATTTTGTAAAAACTTCATTCAAGAATAATATTTCTTACATTATTCATGTGTCAAAATACCTGGAAATTACAGTGCCTTTTGTACAATGGCATATGTATAAAGCCTTTACATAATAAATTTATCAGTGGGGGTGAAAATAGATCGATAGGATTCAAAGTGTGAATACACCACAAAGAAATGTGAACACTTAGGTTTGCAGGAAAATTGACTTCTAGGATGTGCTTTTATTTTTAGACAAGTTCTCACTATGTAGCTCAGGCCAGCTTCAAACTAACTACTTAACCCAGGCTGGCCTCACAATTCTTCTGCCTCAGCCTCCTGAGTGCTAGGATTACAGGCAGTGCACCCTTGTACGCAGCTGAAAATTAACTTTTGGAAGCAAAGATTGTATTACAAAATTCAGTACAAATCTGTGCCTTGTCAAAGAGTATATACAATATCCTCAACAAGTCAAGTTTATGAGTTTTCCATTACCAGACGTTCCCTACAATTTCATCCATTTTTAAATAGTGGCCAACATACAATTGTGGTTTTGAAATTATTAGAAAAATATTATGGGGAAATTTCTTAAATTGAGGAAGTTCATATCCGTTTTTTAACATTTTCTACAAGTTTAGAATAACGTACCATTACATTAGTGGTAGAACACTGTTGTTTAGATCACTGAGCATAGTATTCTGTGCAAAGTCTGAGAGCCACTGTGGTAGAATCAGGGGTGTCATGGTTGATACATTGTGTCAACTTGGGGAGTCTAGAGGTTTGGCTAAGTGACTCAGTAGGAAGCCAGGGTACTTATTTTGTATAAATCCTGAGTCTGTGGAAGAGGAGGGCATGGAGATTATGTGAGAGCTACATGCCCCTTAGGTGGGGGTAGCCTGTTTACAATGTAAGGCAGAAAAAGAAGCTGCTTGCCGCCATTCCTCCCTTTCTGCTTTGGCTGCTTTGCTGTTTGGCTGCCATTCCCCCCTTTGCTCTTGTTGATTTGCTACCTTTTGCCTCGGAGCCAGCCAAGTATGGACTGAAACCTCCACAAACTGTAAGCTAAATAAACCTTTCCTTCCTTCATTTTGGGAGTTGGGTATTTTGTCTCAGCAACGAGAGAAAAGTAACCAAGACAAGGGGTAATTACAAAGAGATCAGCCTGGAAGCAATGTCTGTTGAAGGAGAATATCGATGTGCCCTTGACTGCATAAATGTTTTCAGGATAAATATCATATTGTAAAATGCAGTTAACAACCAACATTTTCTCTTTCAAGAATTCTGCTAATTACTTTCTACACAGGCATCATAATGTCTTATGATACTGACAACCATCACGCAGAATGTCTGAGCTCCGTGCTATACCAATGTTTTCTCATCAAAAACCTTATGTTTTTAAATGCCTGTGTAGACAGCTATGGGTTTACATGAGGTTTTTTGACACAATGAAAGCAGAGACTGGATTTCTACATCTAGGAGCATGGCAAATTACACAGCCTGAAAACATTTCTAGTACAGAATGTATAGAGATTTCAATAAAATATTAAAAATACCTTTTTTGAATGGATAGATGAACAAATACAAATAAACAAGAAAATCATCAACGGCTAAAAAGTGAAGAGAGAATTGACAGCTAGATTAATAAACAAACAGGCTGACTCCATGGAACTTTGGAAGGAGAGGGGCTCAGCCAGTGGAGGGTCTTGTGCTTTAATGCTCTGGGTCCCTGTTAGGTGGGGACTTGGACATAAAATCTGTGCACAAACTGAAACTCCCAAGAGGCCATGAACTTTCTCACCTGCACAGGGCAGTAAAGTAGAAACATTTTGGTTTAAATCTAGCCGTTGGTGTTAAGGGAGAAATCTTTGCAAAGAATTTGTAACCACAGGAATGCCCTTTTACAAGTTAAGGTTTTAAATCTAAACAACTCACCTGACTCAAAAAAACCCAAACTGAGAAATAAAACACAGACCTGTTTTGGTAGGTCATACCCTTTAGTAACCAGCAGACACACTGGCAAAGCCCATTTGAAAAGATGAGAAAGAGCCTCAGAGCCTAGATCATTGAGAGATCTGTTAGACTATGGAGGTAAGTTTCAAAAGCATTAAGCCTTAAAACAGTGAAAGATTGTGGAGAAACATAACTAGGAAACTTAACAGGCTGAGTAAAAAATTAACAAAAAGAAGCTCTAAATATTTAAAGACAGTCATGAAATTTAAAATTTAAGAGAATAATAAGATGAGTAAAATGCAGCTGAAAGACAAGGAACAAATGGGAATAGAGATAGGAGAGGATGACTTGGGATGTGGTACAGAGAAATAGAGACTAACAATATTAAAATGAGAATACACAGTATTTATAGGATAAGACGGTCTAACATAACTCTAATAGGAGTTTCAAAAGGTCAGAATAGAGAGAAAGGAGAAGAAATGTTCAAGGCAGGACACCCAGATACATCATGCCATAAGCATAAAATGCCAAAAAGAAAGACAAGGAAACAAGAGAAACTTTGTCACTAAAAATTATCTAGAAATAAGGACCAAATTCCACATCCAAAAGTACTACTTACTTCTTTTAATGTGAAATATCAGTTGGCACTAAAATAAACTAGGTTTCCTTGAAGACTCGATTAGCTCCAGATCTGTCCAGAAAATATACAAAATGAACCTAGACTATCTTGTTATATGGACATCAAGGAGTTATCAGTGGCTATGAAGTTCATGGCACAAAGTTGGAATCAAATGAGAATAAGCTTCCATTGGCCAAGAATGGGACAATTGTTATGTGAATTATTATGTAATTATCATAAGAATAACAATTGAAATGGGTTAAAATCAATGCAATCTATTACTTCATATTGATACTTCAGAAAATCTCAGTCATCTCTTGGAGGATGTCAGGGTATGATCATAGACACATATGCCAACTATGAATTATTTTGAAACTTGATGAACAAAAAGCAGCCACAATTTTTCTACAATTCCTGTATAAACTACAACACAAGGTAACCAAAAGCATTTAAAAAGAAAATGTTTAGATAATAACTGAAAAAGAGTGATAGGATGTCATCATTTTACACAACTTAGGGAAATAATGGATCTAGACAATTATCATCAGTAGCTATCACAAAAAGAGTGACAATCATATATTATATATACTTTTTGTTTTGTTTTTGTTTGTTTTTGGTACTGGGAATCAAACTCATGACCTCGCTCGTGCCAGGCAGCCACTGTACCATATACACTTCTTCATATAAGTACACAACACCAACTACGCTGGAATCTTGCAGAACATGAAACAAAAGTAACCATAGGCTGAAACTGACTTAATTACCATTGTATAGGAAATATAAGAGAGCAGGGGAAAGTAGTAATACCATAGAGATGCAATTAGCAAACTTTAGATTGTGGAAAATTCTACAGAACAAACTAGATTCTTCAACAAAAGAGTTCAAGAAAAATAACAGAAGAGGAATCAGAGGAATCTATATATTAAAAAACTTCAGGAAACCTATAAGCCTATTACAATGAATAGATCATATTTGTTCTTTGGTTGTAAATGTTAAAAGCAGGGCTGAGGATGTAGCTCAGTGGTAGAGCACATACCTAATATGGGCAAGGTTTGATCTCCAACACTACCCCAAAATTGAAAACATATAAAATCAGAAAATTGTAAACACATATAGGATATTTAATGATATGAAGGTTTCACATTAGGTGTATTCATAGATGTAGGTTATGGTAAATGTATGTGTACACACAAGTACAAGGAATGTTTGAAATGAGTAGCCTGGCTGAGCATAATTTGTTGAATTGTTGGTTAAGAAATTAAAGGTTTCAAAGCTAGGACAGGGCAGTAAGAATTGATGTGTATAATTAGAGCAAAGTTTGATGACCAGTAAAAGTTGTTACAGTTTATGTTCAGGAACCAATAGTGAAGAGCTGGCATCTATGCTGCTGGAAATACTATTATTGGGGGGAAAATCTCTTGGGCAGATATTTTAAACTCATTAAAATGTACTTTAGGTGGCTTTAAAAAGGTGTTTTTTAATAAAGGAAGTGCCACGTGGCATTCAACTTTATACTCTTTCAAATTGTGATAAGTAAAACTACAATGTCATGATAATCAACATCTAAGGTGAAAGGAATCATTATCTAGGAAAGGAGAAATGCAAATTGTGCTTTTGTTTATGGATGAGGTATTCACTTTAGGTCCATTTTATTTCCAACATTCTATAAAATGCTAACTTCAAGAAAGCAAGATGAATAAACATAATGTAAAATTATTATATTAGAAACATGATACAGCATTGGTCATTCGAGAAATGCAAATTAAAGCAATACTGGGATTCCATCTCACCCCAGAAAGAATGGCTATCCTCAGGAAATCAACTAATCACAAATGCTGAAGGGACTGTGGGGAGAAAGGAGCCCTTCTCCACTGTTGGTCGGAGTGTAGACTGTAGAGATCAGTGTGGAGACTCCTCAAAAACCTAGTACTGGAGGTCCCATTCAACCCAGCTATTCCCCTTCTGGATATTTTTGCAGAGGAACTGAAGGCATCATATCACAGTGATATATGTGCACCCATGTTTATAGCAGTGCAATTCTTTGTGGCTGAATCTTGGAAGCAACCCAGGTGCCCATCAACTGAGGAATGGATGAAAAAGATGCGATATTTTTATACAATAGGGTGTTGCTTAGCTATGGAAAAGATAAACTTGAGGCTTTGTGGGTGGATGGATGCAGCTAGAGATCATACTCATAAGTAAAATAAATCAGACTCACAGGTGTAATCATTGTATTATCTCCCTAGTGTAAGAATCTGAAAGAGTAAATAAAACCCAAAAGATACAACAGATGTTGTGAAAGGGGAAGAAATTGCTCAGAGGGAGGGAAAAACTGGGATGAGGGAGAAGAGAAAAGAGAAAGAAAGAAAAAGAAAGAAAGAAAGAAAAAAAGAAAGAAGAAAGGAAGGAAGGAAGGAAGGAAGGAAGGAAGGAAGGAAGAAAGAAAGAAAGAAAGAAAGAAAGAAAGAAAGAAAGAAAGAAAGAAAGAAAGAAAAAGAAGAGGAAAATATATACATAGAGGATAGCTAAGATAAGTGTACTACTAATTTCTATTAGTTTGTTGGGAGGAACAGTTAAGGCTTAATTTTTTTTTCTTTGACAAATTTTGCATGCTTGTATCTGGTAATCTGAACAACTACTTTGAAGACAATAATGTGCAATATGGCAACAATTGTTGAATTCCTATCATCTTGTGTTTTGAAACTCTGTATCATCTTTATTTTTTTTTTACTATTTTTTATTCTCTTTAAAATAAAAAACTAGAAATATAATGATGGAAAAATACCACTTAAAAAGTATTCAAGTAAGCATAAACTGCAGATATGATGTGTCAAGGGGGAATTCAGAGTTAGAAAGAAATTTTCGGTTGATGGGTTAACAGCCAGATGTTCAAGTTGTTTTCTTGGTCTTTTCTTAATGCTCATCTCTTGTAAAGGGCTTTTTTTTTTTTTTTTTCTTTTGTAATTGAAGGATTTTTAATAGTCATCAGAAAATATATCTTCATGATGTGCTATTACTCAGATGTAAAATTTTTAAATCCTTTAAAAACAGGTAAGTAATTAGTTCCTGAGTCAAAGAAGAAATTATAATGGAAATTATAATTAATTCAAGTTAAATTATCAATAAAATTTTAAAAACTCAAAGGGACAGTAATCCAAGTAAGTGCTACTGAAAGGAACATGAGTCATCTAAAGAAAAAAGAAGGAGCCACATAGCAGAGAGTTCACAAATTAATGAATTAAAAACAGAAATGTTGGGGTTTGACAGCCAAATACATCACTTTCCTGTTCTTCCTCATATTCAAACTTCTTCAGAGATCAACAAAGAGTCCCTGCTATGAAGAACAAGTGATCATTTTTATTTATGAAACACGTGTCAGAGATCGTATTAAAAGTGTACTAAAACTCCCTAACTACCTCCATTTTTGGAATTTAGAACTACAGAGTAGAGAGAAGTAAACACACACACACACACACACACACACAAGAAATGCAATTCCTTGTGCTTAGAAAGTTGATTATTTATATCAGTTCAATCAAGAATGAGGACCAAGCACCAGGTGCAATAGTGCACACCTGTAATCCTAGCACTTGGGAGACTGAGACCAGAAAATTGCTGAGAGTTCAAGGCCAGCCTGGGCTACAAAGTGAGTTCAAAGTTAGCCTGAAATGCATAATGAGACCCTGTCTCAAAAAGACAGACAGATACACACACACACATACACATTCACACACACATGCACACACACATGAATGAGGCCCAATGTCTATCTCCCAGAAACAGATAGGCATATTTATCTTAGGTAGAGGAGTAAGGAATGGGGAAAAGAGTCAAAACTGTTTAGGAAGATCTGTACATGTATAAATTATAGGAGTGCAAAATTAAGTATTTCTTCCTGTTAAATACAATAGAGAAGATCAACCAACCTTCAACCATGGTCAAAAGTGGTCTTTTAAAAAAATACAATATACTTGTGAGAATGGCCAAAATCCACAACACTGAGGATGTTAAATGCTGGAGAAGATGTGGAGTAATTGCTGGTCCAACTGCAAAATTGTGCAGCAACATTGGCAGACTGTATTTTTTTTTTTACAAACCTACTAAACATTTGATCTAGCAATTTCACTCATTAGTATTTACTCAAAGAAGTTGAAGACTTTTTAAAATTTTTTTGTTGTCATATATTTGCAATACATAATGAGTGTATCAACCATGGGGCACTAGTACAGATACAAATCTCACCTTGCTCCTTTGTACTTCCCTTCCCCCTCCTTTTTGTCCCATGTCTTCCATTCCCAGATTCCCTTCCTATTTCCACATAGTCTATCTCCCTGTTTCCTATAATCTGCACAGGGTGTTCATAGCAATTTCATCCCACTGCCAAAACCTGGAAACAAACAACTGCCAAAGCTTGGAATCAAAACTTAGAAAGCAAATAGAGAAATAAACTATGATACATTCAGATAATGGAATGTTATTTAGTGCTCACAAGTGAGCCATAGGATCAAAAAAAGATATATAGGAAATGTAACTGTATACCACTAAGTGAAAGAAGCCAAATGACAGTCTGCAAAAGGCAAAACTATGGAAACATTAAACAATCAGTGACTGATGATAGTCTGAGGAAGGGAGACATAAATAGTCACAGTGTAGAGAACTTTTAGGGCAGTAAAATTATTCTGTATGATAATACTGGTGGATACATATTGTTATACATTCTTTTCAAATCCAAAGGGTATATAATCATGAGTGAACTCTAATAGGCTTTTGGTAATAATGATATGTGTGCCAGAGGGTGGGAAATAAATGGAAAAAATTCAGGATTCAATCACCTAGGCAGAATTCTCAGGTGTCTAATTGTTTGAATCAAAGTTCTCTTTCCAAGGTGAAAAACAAGTGGCTGCATCTGGACCCTCTCACCGTTAAGAAACAGGGAAGTTAGTGGCCTTCCTGGATTATACCTTATTTTGCATGCTGTTCTAACCCATTTACATTTAACACAAAGGGTATCAACAATGTGGCCAAAGTGGTAAGGACAGAGGTTACACATGGGCTCATTAATATGAACTTATATCAAAGCCAGTACAGTCAATACTGAACATCAAACCTTCCAACCAGGAGAGACCAACACTGAACCCTAATGTGGCACCATTCTCTGAAAGTCCCATCAGTTCATATGCTAGCAGGTTGATCACACTGCCCTAGAACTATATTCTGCCTATGGATTTGCCTATCCTACCCACAATTTTTTGGATTTGCCAAAATCACTGCTTTGAAACTAACTGGGTATCTCGTTCATTATCATTGTATACCATATAATATCGTTCCTGACCAAAGAACTCATTTTACAGGCCAGGGATATAGCTCTGTGGTGCAGCACCTACCTAGCAAGTGCAAAGTTTTGAGTTCAATTCCCACTATTCCCCTCCAAAAAAACCTCATTTTTAAAGCAACTCAAGTGTGTCATGAGCTTATGTTTATTCAATTCACTGATTTTACCAGGCTTCTGAAGCAACTGGCCTGGTATCATGCTGGGATGACCTTTGAGGAACCAGTTATGTTTTTTTTTGTTTGTTTTTTGTTTTTGTTTTTCCTGTACCGGGAATCAGACTCATGACCTTGCGCTTGTCAGGCAGGCACTTTTGCTGCTGAACTAAATCCCCAGCCCCGAGGAGCCAATTAAATGTTAGAGCAAGGTGATATCCATAAAGATATAAGGTAGACTCTAAAATATCAACCAATAGATGGCCATGTTTATTCTATAGCCAGACATATGTGTCATGGAGTCAGGGGCTGGAAGTGGGAAAGGCTTCTCTACATTATTCTTAATGATCCATTAGCCACAATTTGAGGTTTTGTCTGAACAACTTCAGGCTCTGTTAGTCTTAAATTCTAAGGAAGAAATGGTTCTGTTGATAAATTTAACTGGTTTTTCTTTTTAAGTGAAATCTGAAATGTCTTTCAACTCATTTCATCATTCCAAAGGTAAAGAAATAAACAAATGCACACAGGTCCCTGTACTTATTGGCTGGGATGACTGATCTGACCATCGAGAGGGGCAGAGAAGCGTAAACCTGGAATGTAGGAGATCCTCCAGGCTGCCTTTTAGTCCTCCTGTGTCCTACGGCACTCTGACACAGTCAGGATTACTGCTGGCCCGGATCCTTCTGGAATGAAAGTTTGGGTCTCCCCACTGTGCAAGATAGTCAATTTGCTAAGGAAAAAGAAATATGGAAAAGGTAGTGAAAGAGAGAAGTAATAACAGCTAAGACTACGTAACCAGTTGTAGTATTCATGACAGCTTCTTTTTGGCTTTAATATGTACATATTAGTAATACATCATATATTAATCAACACCCTTGTATTTTTCCACCTTCAATTCTCCTACTATATGATATAGGATGTTCTAATAGAGGTTAATCTTCGCTCGCACTGTTGAAGTTAGAGGCCACCAAGAGGAATATAATTCAGCTGGAAGAGTGTTGAACATCACCCGACAGTGGGCAGAGGTGACGCACTACCTTTTGTGTTTCCTCTTCTGGGAGAGAGTTTAGGTTTTTGCATTGTAGGATGGATAGCTGCATCTTTAGTTGAAAATCAAGTATAATTTTAAAAAGAAGTGTGTATGAGGGTCTGAGTAACAAATTGCGGCTCGTTAAAGTAGTAGTTACTTTTTTCAGAATTACATTTCACTTATGGTTCTAGATCATAGTTGCCAAAAAAGGAAGTTCATGAAATTTAGAAGGCAGAGGAAGTTAGTAATTGCTATTCCTTAATGGTTATTTTTCTCCCCAATATGGTGACAGATGCATGCTGAGGTATTTAAGAGTTTCTAGCTAGAATTCATGCTGTCCACTGCCTGTCCAACTTTCTTGTCCCACATGCCAACCCTGCTGACCACTGGCCCACCCCCATTTGTTGGAGAGGACCCCTAGAAGTGACGGCTATTTCCTGTAGACCTCTCTGTCAGTTTCCCCTTACCTCCTCATTTCTGCAGCCGGCTGTGCTTGCTTTTGCAAAATGACCAATTGGCAATGCCTCTCTGACAGTCCCCCAGCTCCTCCCATGCAGTCTAAGGTCTGTTTTACATAGCTAATCTCTTATTAATTAACACTCATAGGTACTGATTCTGAACTTGCCTGCACACTGGCTAGTTCCAGTGAAATGAAACGTGTCGTATGAGACTTCTGGAAAGTACCTGTAAAGGAAGCAGACTTTATCATTTTCTTCTTGTTTCCTAGAATGCAGGTGTCATGGCTGGGGCTGTAGCTGGACCACAAAGTACTAGCAAGCAAAGGAACAGAACTTGATGGTTACAGAGCCATCCTATCAATCTGCTTGCCTCTGGCTTTTATTTACAGAAAAAGAAAGAAATATCTCTTTAGGTTACTCTACTTTCAGGATTTCTATGAGTCATAGTCTGTCTAATTTCAAATGCTCTATCATTCACAGCCTAAACAGATCTTAGCTGAAATAGTACCTAATACCTTTATTTTTATTGTTTCTTAAATTTTTTCTGCACAGTATTTCATCAGATTACTACTACACAGTACATTTAACCATGTCTCCATAGAAAGGCAATGAAATTTTCTCTAACTTTATTACAAATAATGATGCAGCAAATATCTTTGAGAATACATCCTTTGCCCTTCTTTGTTTACAAGTAGTTCCCTCCTCCAGCCTGTAAAGCCCTCAGTGAACTGAAATTTTCCCAATGTTTTATCCCCAGCACCTAGCTCAGTGCCTGGAGCACTACAGCATGCCAAACAGTGCATGTGCATGAATAAATAAATGGCTATATGGCCTTAATCACACTTCTACCATGCTCAACCAGCCCTTCCCAGACACTAGTCCTGCTAATCAGCACCTCTTGCCTTAAAAAGCACATCCAATGATCACTGCAAGCCCAAGGAATGCATAAACATCTCCAAGGTGTAAGCTAATTTTCATCACAACAACCCCATAAATGCTACCGGTATCCATCCATTCATTTCTTTATTTCTTCAACAAATATTTATTGGCAATCACTGTCCAGAGTATTTTAAAATGGAAAAGACCTGGATCTTGAGCTCAAAAAAGTCACAGCTTGCTGGGGAGACCCTTGGGAAAACCATTATAATACAAAGGGTTCCCATAAGTTCCAGGCATTGTAGGTACATAAGGGACCTCTCAATATGGTCTGGTCAAGGGGGGACAGGGACATAGACTTTTTCAGGGAATGGCTCTTCAAAGTGGTAAAAAGTATTTCCAGCCAAAGAGAAGAGAAGAGAAGAGAAAGAGAATGGAAGGGAAGGGAAGGGAAGGGAAGGG
>NW_004955434.1:4329747-4375539 GCF_000276665.1 Chinchilla lanigera | reverse complement strand
GGAAGGGAAGGGAAGGGAAGGGAAGGGAAGGGAAGGGAAGGGAAGAAGAGAAGAAGAGAAGAGAAGAAGAGAAGAAGAGAAGAAGAGAAGAAGAGAAGAAGAAGAGAAGAGAAGAAGAAGAGAAGAGAAGAGAAGAGAAGAGAAGAGAAGAGAAGAGAAAGAGAGCCAGCCTTTGCCACAGAGTGTGTCCTTGTCCAATTGTCTGCACTTGAACTTAGCTTTTTTGAGTGATCCCAGGCACATGCAGTGATGACTCAGACTCCCAACATCACTTCCTGCAAACTTGTTATGTTCTTTATCCTCTCCCACTGGCCCATCCCCCTTCCCAAGATTGCACGTCAGTTTGCTTCCCTGCTTAGAACCTATATTAGTTTCTGAGAGTTGCCACAACAAAGTGCCACAAATCAGATGGTTTTACCAATAAAAATATATTGTCTCAGCTCTGGAGGCTGGAAGTCTGGGGTCAAGGTGTCAGCAGGGCTTGTTACTTCCGAGGACAGGGAAGGCAGCATATTGTTAGGCGTTTCTTGGTTCCTTGGCTTGAGTCAACAGCCATCTGCTCTGTGTCTTTGCACTGTTTCTCTCTCTCTCTCTCTCCTCCCCCTCTCTCCTTTTTATAAGGACACAGCCATATTAGATTAAGGCCCATCCTAATGACCTCATCTTAATTTATCATCTGTAAATCCTCTATTTCCAAATAAGTTTATGCTCATAGACCACATCTTTTTGGGGAGCACACGTCAACCCTCAATAGAATCCAAGATCCTAGTTGTGTTCTGTCGTTCCTGTTCTGCCCTCACCACCCCTAATGTCAGTTAGGAAAGCTGCCACCCAAAGTTCCGATGCTCATGCTTGATTAAAAAATATAAAAAATATATTTTTAATTACAGCTCATCATTTAGGTACACATGTTTTTGCTTATTGCTTAATGAAACTGACTTCCTCCTCTACAGACATCAATTATAAAGTAGAGGAATGATTAATAGAATCCAGTCTGAGGTAACACTGAGGCCACCTCCACTTAGCTTCCTGTACATTTCCACTCTGTGCTTCATTCTCGGTTTGTTTTATTTTTGTCTTTTTTTTTCCGGTACCGGGAATCGAACTCATGACCTTGCACTTGCCAGGCAGGCGCTTTGCCACTGAGCTAAATCCCTAGCCCCTGTGCTTCATTCTCATGAACTGTGGAATCAAGTAAATGAGCCCAGTGGGCTGGGCCTTGCTCTCACTGCAGTCTGAATGAATGTCTACAGTAAATAATGGTAGGATATGGCTCATGCAAAGAGCAAGTATGTCTACTGTGGGCCACTTTGGAGAGGGTTCCTTTAAATATCTGTTCAAAGAATTAGGCCTGAGAGTACAAGCGAGCTACCCACTGCTTAAACTGAATTATAAGCTAAAAGAGCAGAAAGGGATGTTCAAAGACGCTTAACCCAGGTGCACGGATGAGTTTCCAGTGATCTGCGGCTGGTGGTATTAACACCCATCCACATTCCCTTGACCAATACAGAGGTTGGGTCTTCGTTGGTGAGCAGTTCTTGTGCACCTGGAAGCCTTCTTCTCAAACAGCTGTCTCTTGTGCCTGAGGGTTTTCTGTGGCCAATGCAGCAGGCCTGCCCAATGGAGAACAGGTTAAGATAGCCAGAGAGCAAACATCACCACCGTCAACAGTAAAGGGCAGGCGCTGGTAGTAAATACCCAGTTTCTTCACACCTCCCTGGAGTGATTCTGAGGTGTGTTCTGCATGTTTTCTCATATAGCCCAGAGACACTGAGCCTCCATGGCCCACAGTGACACCCTCGAACCCACCCTTTATTGGGTCTATTCCCTTTCCTGTCTTGTTTCACTGTGTTGCCTAGGGTTACCTTCCAGATTAATACCAACACTCAAATCCTATCTCAGAGTCTACTTTTAAAGGAACCCAAATCAAATCAGGCCTTTTTTCTAAGACAAGTTCTCACTATATTCCAGGCTGGCCTCAAGCTTGCTATGTTGCTTAGACTGGCCTCAAGCTTGAGATCCTTCTTTGGCCTCCTAGAGTGCTGGTGTTACAGATGTGTGCCACCACTCCTGGCTTCAAATTGGGCTTTATAAAGCCCTGAGACTAGGTGCAAAAGTGTGCATGCTTATGCACTTTTCTGGGAGAGGATACTTAGCTTCCATCAGATCCTCAAAAGTTCTCACTCAAGTTTAAAAAGGATTAGAATCGTTGCTCATTATCTCACAGATGAAAGCACTTATTTCTTTCTCGTCTAATCCCATCATGCTTAGCCTGAGAAACCAAAGAGAAGGGAGTCAGTATTTGAACTTGTTGACAGATGGACATGGTGTGAGCTAGAATGGCGGAGGGGACAGTTCTGTGGTAGGATCACAGAGAGGGCCTTCCCCTATGGCCCTCAGTGCCATGAACTTGCTGGTGACTGGCTAAGGCTGACCTGGGGTGAGTGTGTGTGTGTGTGTGTGTGTTATATTATGTCAAAAGTGGGAGGGCCGGTGGTAAAAAGACACATGTTGTCTCATTCCACTTATATGAGGTACTTAGAGTAGTCATTCAGAGAGACAGAAATCAGAAGGGTGATTTCCCGGCACTGGGGAGGCGAGGGAGGCTGAGCTTACAGTTTATCGAGTTTACAGGTTTAGTTTTCCAAGAAGAGTTCTGGAGAGGGATGGTGATGGTTTCACAAAAAAATGTGAATGTTTTGAATGTTACTGAACTATATTCTTCAAAATGTTCAAATTTTATGTTATAATTTAAAAAAAAAAAAAAGCTAAGAACTATTGACCTCAATGAATGACCAAAAAAAAAAAAAAAAAAAAAAAACAAAATAGAAGAAACTATGACCTCCCGACTGGCACTTTTTTCACTGTCTGGTGCATCCAGTGTATTAGGATGATTTTAGGGACCTGCCTATGGAGTGGATAAGTACAAGGAGGTGAGAAGGGAAGGCTTGCTCTGTGGCCTGAAGAGTCACTTCTAGCAAATTGCTGATGTCTTCCTGCCTGAGTTTCTCTTGAGCTGAGAAACTCTGCTGCAGTTTACATACACACACACACACACACACACACACACACCCTGACCACACCCAGGTAGATACTGAGAGAAAGGTCCCCAGGGAAGAGGCTGCTCTAGGTTGAGAAAGCACTGTCATAGAAATGACAAGAAGTGACAAAACGAAGGGGAAAAAAGTCCATGTGTGGTATGTGAAGAGTTGGACGTCAGTCCTGAGAAGAGGAAAGTAACAGAATCTGGAGATGAGAAATAGCTGGGAAGAAAATGAAGGCATGGAAAGACCAGACAGTGAGCTCTGCTCCAAAAATACTTTAAAGCAACAAGTTTCTAAGAACACAGAGTCCATGAACCTCTGGGCACGTGCAGACAAAATCTCAGGGGAACCTCCATTCTCAGGAAGAAATGTTCGTGTTATTTTTTCCTGATTATGATAGTAAAAAATTGATTTACGCATACTTGTGTAATATAGCATTTTGAGTGCATCAGTACAAAGCAATACCTCAAGTAGACGTTCTGACCTTTATGGACTTTCAGCATCTGGCCACTGTTAAACTAGTACATCCTACTGTCATTCCACCAGTAACAGCACCATGTCTGCAACTGTCCTCATATCAGAGACCTGTCTGGCCATAATTTACCACTGAAAAACTTTTTCTCTACAGTGATATTTTAGTCTCCCATATTACTAATATATTGATACTTAGATTTTACCATCACAAAAATAACATGAATTTCTAGTAACATACTGCTGTAACTGCTGCCAATAGACATGAAAAGTAAAGGATATTCTGGAGCTAAGAACCACCAAAGGACTTGCAACACCTCTGCATGAGCAAGTGTTACAGGAGTAGAAATAGCCTAGGTTAATGTCGAAGAGACTATAGCATAAAGAACACTTTATGTAAGACCTACTTGTTCTAAAAATCGCATCTCTAATATTCATAGGGTTCTATTAACAGTGGTCATTTTAATAAAATAAAAAAACTTTCAATTGCAAAAAACACCAAAAACATAGCAAAAGCAAAATAGTAGATATTGTTTTCCTCTACAGATGCCATCAATAACCAAATTAGAAATGCACATTTAGTACAGATTTTAGTAAATTCAGTAGAACTAATAAAGTTTAAATGAGTATAAGTTTTCAGAGTTCATAAAGCAATGTATTAAAATTGCATTTTAAGTTTGATTAAATATAAGGTATGATAAACCTGAGTGAGCAAGCAGAAAGTATCATCATTAACTCTGCTTTGTACAAAATATTTTGCAAATATGCATCATCCACACTAATTGAACTTAATTTTTTTAAATAAGAGCAGGATACGTGTATATATGAGCTTGTTGTTTTCCTTTTATTACTAAACCTTACTTCAACAATTCATTTCAGCTAAACAGGAATTTCCATAAAAAATTTAATATTATGAATATGAATGTGAAATTGGTTGGTTTTTATTATTTTGGTTTAAAGTTAACTTAGACTTTAACTTAACTGATTAACCTGATTGAACTAACTTTTCCAGTGTATAAGAGCTATGAGCAAAATCAAAACATACCAAAGTTTACTTGTATTTCAATAATGTTAAAAGAGAAGTAGTTAAGTGAATCCTAGGGAGTCTATGAAAAAAATTTTTAGGCTTTTATATATCACTCAGGTTAGAGAAGTACTGTCTTTGGTGTTAGGAAATAATTACCCATGGGACTTTTATATGTTTTGTGAGCAGAAGTATGGACTGTCTTTCTTCTGGGCTATCTTTTCAAGGATCTTTGTGTGGCAAACAGCATTCAACAATAGAAATTATGTCTCCCTAGGAAGCAGAGCGCAAGTTTGCGTACAGCATTGGAAGATAGAGATAGTAAAAAGAAGGCATGCTTATTGTCCATTATAAAAGATTCAGATTTCCTGAGCTCTATGCTCCTCTCCTCCTACTATGTGTACTGATTCGCTTGGCCCTCTTCACATTGCCCTGTGGGCATTAGGACTAGGGGAAAGAGCCCAAAAATATAAATACTCCCTCTGGTGCCACTGCTCTATGTTAAAATTGTCTTTTGTCTCTGACTCGGGAATTTCATGTCTTCTATCAGCATCCATAAAACTGTGGCTAGACAAATTATTAGCTTGCGAGTAGAGTAAAATCTCAGACTTTTCATAGGTCTTGGCATTTGAGCTGCCCACTCAAGGAAGTAGTGCATTAGTCAGCTTTTCAACACTGTGATCAATACCTGACACCCACAGTTTAAGCAAGGAGAAGTTTATTTTGTTCATGGTTTCAGAGGTTTCAATCTATGCTAGTTCCAAGGCAGAAACAGCACATGCAAGGGTGTGGAGCAGCAAAACTGCTCTGTTCATGGCAGTCATGAAGCAGAGCGAGCAAGAAGAAAACCAAAGGGGCCCAGGAGCAAGTATAGTCCCAAGGTCACGCTCCCATGCACCCAGAAGTATGGTTTACCAATCTCTGAGGTGTCTGTCAAGCCAATCAAGTTGACAATGAAGATTAATTAGCACATGGCCTGGGTATAATTTAGCTAGATGGATGTTAAGCAGTGGGGAAGGGCATTTTAGCTGGGTTAATGTCACAAATGAAAACTTGGAGATTAGAATGGACTGTGGCCCATCAGAGGATGGTAAATAGTTTAACTTGACCAGAAACGTGGTTTGAACTGAGAAGTAAAAAAAAAAAAAAAATCAAACTTTTAATTAGAAAAAATAATTTGTAGCTAAATTGTTATATGTTTAAATATTAGGGCAAAAGAATTCCTGTTGTGTAATTAAAAAAAATTTTTTTGAAGTCTTATAGCTCTATTTCCCGAAAGTCACTGTTTCATTTGTTTGTTTACTTAAGATATTAGACACAGAGATGACATGTTGAATATTGAAGTTCACTGTCATAAAAGAGTATTGTGTTGTAAAGAAAATCACCAGGTTTCTTATCTTCACTCCGCTATTTACCAGCTGTGTGATCTTGGATAAGTTACCTCTCTGAGACCGGCATCCTCATCTGCCATAAGAAAAAGAGCAGTTAGCTTAGCTTAGCAAAGTATTGCAAAGGTTATAGATAATGTTTTTAAAATTTTTGTGCAGTACCCAGTATCTAGTAAATCAATAAATGATAAGGATATTTTTATCCTTTGTGTGCAGCATGAATTGGAGTAGAAGAAACAAGCGCACAGGTCTCCTCTGTTCTGAAGTATAGATAACTTTATAGAGATAAGATGATTAGGATCCAAGATAAGATAGTGATGGCAGTAATTTTAAAAATTAAATAAATGAAAAGCCACTAGAATTTGGAGATCAATTAGATATAACAATTTCTACCATTTACTAAGTGCCTACTATGTGCCAGTGTATTAACTCTATTCTTCTAAAAATTCTCGGAAGAGGTACTATTATTGGTCCCTTCTCACAGTTGAACAAACAAAAGCTTGATGAGAAGAAATAACTGGCTTGAAGTCACATAAGTAAGAGAATGCCAACAGACACTGAAGGTCAGGCAGCGCATGGCCAAGCCCATGTGCTCTGCTGTCCCTTGACGTGTCACAGCAGGAAGCCAAAGAGCAGTGAGGATTCAGTAGTCTGTGAATGGAGGAGGAGTGGCAGAAGCTTCCCGCGAGAAATGGTGCTATGTGTCCTAACCGTTGAGCATGAGTTGAGGGAATAGTGAAGAGGGCAGGGGTGCTGGAGCTCACCTGTGTGAGGGACCACATTTGAAGGCAGAGATGTGAACATCACTTACAATGTATGAGATACAGGAGCTGTTCATCAGCATCACCCTCTCTAGTGCTCAGAGGTGTGGTGCCTCTGGGAAGTGACTGCCTAGCATAGATGACCACTAATTGGAAAAGTGGTGAATCTAGCACCTCTCAGACTCAGGTTTGAGGAGATGCTGTTATTTCCAGACATTCTATCTTCTCAAGACACTCAGAGGCTTGCTGCTACCAAGGACTTCATTTCCCAAGAACCAGAAGGGAAAGTCCACAGTGTTTTTCTTTTAACCCCTTAACTCCCTATCATCACCCTATTAGCTATGGGTGATATTTCATCACATCTCTGTGATGGACATGGCAGTATCATGGAAAAGTTGGAGTTTGCTAGACCTAGGTTAAAACCCATAACTCTATAACTTGATGCAGTCATCTTGTGTAAGTTAATCATAAATCATTTGGTCTTGTATATTAGTCACTCTCCCATCACTGAGACAAAATACCTACTAACACCCACAACTGAAAGGAAGAGAAGTTTACTTTGGTTCATGATTTTTTGAGGATTTCGTTTATAGTCTTTTGGCTCCAGGACAGAATGGCCACAGTGGAAGGACCAAGGGGAGGGAAGCTGCTCATGTCATAGAGTCCAGAAAGCAGAGAGAGAAAAGAGGAACTGGAGACAAAATACACCTTCCCCAGTCATAACCTCGCTGACCCTTCTCCAATCAGCCCCCATCTCTTAACAGCACATTCAGCTGCTAAACTCATCCATGGGTGAAACCACTGGTGAGCATGGCTCCAAGATTCAGTCACCTTCTAATCCCATGAGACTGGGAGGACATTTTAGATCCAAATCATAGCATCTTGCACGCACTGAGTTATAAAATGGAAATAAACAACAATGCATTCATCAGAGATGTATGTTGAAATAATTGTGAAAAATCATTGATAAATGTTGGCTATCTTCCCTCAACTACTACTCCATCCTCTTTTTCCCCTGAGCTGATTTTAAGCCATGATCACAAATTCTCTGATTCTTTCCCTTGAGAAATGGGATCTATGTCCCCTCACCTGGCGTCTGGGCAGGCTTGTGAATACTTCCACCAGTAGAAGAAAGTGGAGGTGTCATCATGAGACTTCTCTGGCCAGGTCAGAAAGATAATGCAGCTCTGATTTGACTTTTTGGAAACCTTGCTCTGAGAGCCCTGAGTGCCATGTGAGAGGTCTGACTGCCCTAAAACTGCAAAACCACCACTGGACCCAGGCTACAGTCATTATCCCCAAGGCACTAGGCATGTAGTAAAGCTGAATTGGCTCTTTCATAGCAGCCCATACCACTGAATACCAGCAAGTGATCTCTACTGATACAGAACAAGATAGCCAAGCTCCCTTCTAACATTCAACCTACAAAATCATGAGGTACCACAGGAATATTGTTTCAAGCCATAAAGTTTGGGGGTGGTTTATAAGCCAGCAATAGTCAACTAAAACATGCCTTTTTTTCCTACCCTATAATTTTATCTCCTTCTGCCTCTTTACCTGAAACAGACAATCCTGAGAGTGTTCTAGTTTGAATCCTTTACTTATGCATAGCTCATTATGTAAAATGTTATTTGGAGCAATTCATTTTATCTCCCTGTGTCACCTCCTTTCTTCTCTCTCTCCCTTCTACCCTCACTCCTGTCTCTCATTCCATAAGAACTTCCTGAGTATCTTTACTGTGTCATATGCTAGACTGAGCACAAACCCCTTTCTCTAGATCAGGCTCAGCAAACTCACTTCAAAGACAAGAAAGTACATAATTTAGGCTTGCAAACAAAACCCCAACTGTATTATTAAGGCATGAAAGCAGCCACTGTTGTAAACAAATGCATATAGTTCTATTCCAGTATCCATTTATCCAAATGAATTTTGAATTTATTTTCAGAAATAAGTGACAGAAGCAGGGTGTGATGCTCAACTGTAATGCTGGTACTCTGGGAGTTTGAGGCAGGAGAATCTGAAGTTTGAGACCAGCCTGGAAAATTTATGAAGATCTTGTCTCAAAATAAATATAATAATATAATATAATATAATACAAGGGGCCAGGGATACAACTCAATGCAAAAGCCTTAAGTTCAATCCTTAGTACCACAAAAGAAAGTGGCAGGTTTGATTTGTCCCACAGGCTGTGTAATTTGCTGACCTCTGCTCTACACGCTAGGTACTTCACACCTGGGAGCACTTTATCACTGTCTGCACCTTCCCAGGCAACGTGTGGTTCATGCCTGCACTATCTAGCAGGTAATAAAAGGTCTTCCAGCCACTCCAACTCAAAGAGGACCTGGGATTTGAGGTTAGTCTCGGAAGGATTTTCAAACTCAAAGAAGGAAATGTAAAGGCAACAAAGAGGTTGACTGAGCTGGACATGAGGAGGGGCCTGGGAGGAAAATGAGAGATCAGGCAGGAATGCTAGAAAGGCTCATTTCCTAAAATTGAAAGAGCATCTCTTCTATTCACTCCTTTTGCTCTCCAAGGATGCATGAGGACAAATCAGATAAGGTAAAAATGGCTGTCAGCTCCATAAATGCCTGCCAGGGGTTTTGAGGCTATCATTTTTCCTTTTCAGAAAAATAGCTCCTTAAAGTAGCTGTCTTAAGAACACAGTGTAAAACCACTTCCTCTCATAGCTGCCATTCACAGGAGGGAGCCAGAATAGCATGTAATGTTCTAACAGCTCTTCCAGCAGTGAGACTAAATACACAAAACTATTCTAAATTTATATCTGCCCTGAACATGAACAATGACACAGTGCCATTCTGCTCTGAGGTTTATCTGGACCAATTATATGCAAAAAAGGGCATACTTGATCACTTTCCTGACTTTCCAAGTTCCACATTGTGCCTACACAACCAAAACACCACTCCAGCTTCACTTTTATTCTCTTTTATTTGATAACTCTATCAAGATGATGGTGAATCCAGATTGAAAACCACATAGAAAATTTAGAGGAAGTGCAATGCAGGTGCTTTGGCTTTCTTAGCTTTGTGTCTTTAAATTATCTCAGCTCTGGTTTTTCTCAGTCCCAGGGACTTACTGAAATGTTGTACATGGAAGTAAAATGGAAAGACATTTTATCAGACTCTGCAAAACCAGAGACTCTCCTGGAGACCTAAGGGAGTTTAGAGCACAGCAATAGCTCTCACCTTTTATCCAACGTTCTGGGTGTCTAAAAGCAAGCAAGCTCTTTTCCCAGCTGAGCTCCTCTGTCCACTTGGTTACCACCCCGATTCATCTCTGCCTCTTTTGCCCGGTGGCTTTGACTTCCTGTTTTTGCTGGTTTGTTTGTTGGATTTTGTTTTATCAGTCCTGGAGATTGAACACAGAGCCTTCAGATTGAGTCACATCCCCAGCCCTTTAAAAAAATGTTTGTTTCCTTGTTAAATTTTAAGACAAGATCTTGCTAAGTTGCCAGGGATGGGCTTGAAATTATATTTTGCCTCAGTCTTTCAGAGTGCTGAGATTATAGGCGTGCACCACCATGTCCAGCTATATCTCACTGTTTTCTTACCATCTCCTTTCTTAGTGTCTTTTGGTTTCTACCTCTACTGATGCTCCTGATACTCTTTTCTGAAGTCTGTCATTCAGACTCCAAATGATAAGAGATATGACCAGGATGGTCAGTTTCAGTAAGAGCAGAACACACTGGGAGAAGCCCAACCTGAGAAAACTGGGTGGACTGTAGGTGATAGCTTAGGATCAGCTACTCGTCCTTGGTTCCAACAGCTGAGGTGGGGGTAGAATGAGGATTAGGGTATATAATGCCTGATGATTTACACAGCTCAAAGATTCCTCTTCATGACACAGCTCAACACCCAAGCCCCAATGTCAAAGCAAAATGCAATGATCCAGGACCTACCTGTCTTCCTCCCTCTCATCCTAATCTGGCACTTTCCTGAGGCTTAATTCTATCTTTATCATGTTTTCATGCCTGGCCACTTGGGTTTGTGTTCTGTCTCTGATTTCTGACTCTTCAATACCCTTCAAATTCTTTGACTCAGGATTATTCTGCTAACCTTTATCTTTGCACAAGACCTCAGAGTAACTCCTGACCCAGTGGGGAGAAGAGTGCAACATAAGATGCTATTACAAAAGACTCCAAAAGCACAGAGGCTCACATAATCCTGCTCGTATGTCTCTCTCAAGTAACATCTAAGAGGTAAGTAGTATATTATGACCTGCTACCATTAATATATGGCTCCTGTCACTGGGTCCCAGATGGCTGCTCCCAGTAAATCTTCAGTTAAGAAAAGGGAAAAAGACAAAAAGGAAGCACATATCCTTCAAAGGGGGAAAATGAGGCAACTGCTCACATTATACCTGCTCACATTTTACTGACAAAATTATAACACATCCTATTCCACTTCCAAAGACTCATGAGAAATAGCCTCTTATTGGGCAGACATGAGCATCTGAAACCTGGAGTAGGGGTGGAGGGTCAGACCATTAAAGGAATGAAGGGGACTAGATCCTATGAAATAATTAGCAGGCTCAGCCACAAGACAAGTTTTAGCTAAAGCCCAGCAACTGGTCCAAATTTAATGGGTTGGGGGCTGGGGATTTAGCTCAGTGGCAAAGCGCCTGCCTGGCAAGCGCAAGGTCATGAGTTCGATTCCTGGTACCGGAAAAAAAACTAAAAAAAACAAAAACAAAAACAAATTTAATGGGTTACCATAACTCTTGAGGCTCTCTTTGAGAAAAAGAATGCACACTAATAACTACACAGGATTATGACTACAGGGTCTGTGATGGGGTTTGCATTAGTGGGAGACTGGAAAACTAAAGTTTTGTTAGCTTTGTAGTCACTCTGCTTCTGCTCAGGTTCATTAATCAATGTCCTGACCTCAAGTTCCCCCGGCTCCTGCAAAAGGTAGTGCAGGCCATTGTTAGAGGGTAAATTTGGAGGCTTTCGAGGCCAGTATGAAATGTGTTGGCAACATTTTGCTAAACACTAATAAAACAAGTCTTGGATTTCCTCTCCCTGATGTTTTCACAGCAGTCCCTTCCTCTGCAGTGCAGTTTGCTAGCATACTGGCCTCAGCAAGGGCTGAAAATTGCTCTGTTGCTAATGATGTAACTGGGTTATAATCATATAACCTGCTGCTGTGACTTCTTCCTGGGTACATCCCCCTTCCCAGCCCCTTATCGGTGAAGAGGCCTCCTGATTTATGGGAAACTCTTCTGCACAGACAAGATACCGCCAGGAACCCATTTGGCAGCTGCTCCTGGAAAGCCTTGCTGTATCTTCACTTTCATATCCATAAGCAGGATAGGAGGTAAAGAGCAGACTGAGGGCTACAGCGCTGACTGCATGCGGTCAGTCAAGACCAGACTAACTAGATTTTCCAGGTGCTTGGATACTGTGGGGCTGCACAGTACATAAATACCTAGATGAGCATTCCAGTCCACAAGGACCAAAGAATTGCCTCAAAAGGCTGCAAAACAAGTCTTTAGAAAATGCTTCTGGGGCCAGAGGTGGTGGTGCACACCTGTAATCCCAGCACTTGGGAAGCTGAGGCAGGAGGATCATCTTGAGTTCGAGACCAGCCTGAACTACAAAGTGAGCTCAAGCCCAGCCTGAACTGCATAGTAACACCCTGCCTCAAAAAAGACAAAAAAAAAAAAAAAGGCTTCTGTTCTCCAGCGCTCTCTCTCCCCTGCCCTTTCTCCTTCCCTCCCCTACTTCCACCTCTCCCACCCTTCCCTTTCTCTTTCAGAAAATCTAATGAAACTTCAATACATACAAGATGCTTGGACTTTTATGTTACTAATGAGTTTCATGGAGTATAACAATGTTCCTAAAAAATGAAAATCTGAAAATACACATGCCTGAGGTTAAATGAAATCAAATAGACAAATACATTAAGGAAAATAGTCAAGGAGACACTGGTGTGAAGGATAATTGCTACTCATATTGTGTCCATGCCATCCCTCATTGCATTTAATCTCCCTGAATTTCTTTCAGAGATTTTTAAATAAAATTGTGCTCTTCATTCATTGAAGCTATAGCATGCTTCTGGCTATTGAGAAACCACTGATACACTGGTGAGCGTGTGGGTCACACATAGGCCACCCCGCTCTGCCATGGTGTCAGCAGACCTCCAGGTCAGCTCCAACATCTCTGTATGAGCACTTCTGACTCCATGACTTCTTTCTCTGTAAAGAAGGGACATGGGTGGTCTGCCAGCATTTCCTGGTGTGCCTTGTGTGGGTTCTCCTCAGGTGTCCATCCTTATTCCTTTCTCCCTTCTCTTTTATTTAATATCCATTCGCTGATGACTTTTCATGAACTCTTTTTTTCTTCCCTTCCAGAATTTTGAATAGCTTCTATGGACTGTCTCACTAGTACTGCAGTCTCAGTCATCCCCAAACACTGACTCATTTCCCCCACCCCTCTGGTCTCCCTTTCATCTTCCCATGGCTCTATGAATGGCTCTGTCATCCCACCAGCCTGGGAGCCATACTTGATTCTCCCCTCTTGCTTACCTCACTCATGTGTGAGCGGTCACTAGATTGTTCTAATTCCACCTTCACAGTTTATATCACATTGCCTGCTGCTCACCAGACTCTCATTATTTCTTACTGAGTTGCTGAACACTTTCTGGTTTCCCTGCTTCTCATTGCCAAGGGTGAGTTTTTAAAGCAAGTCAGTTGCATCACTACCTTGTCTAAAACCCCTCACAACTCCTCACAACTTTTAGGATACATCCAGGGCCTTTTCTCTGCACTGTCAGAACTCCTTGCAACATTCACTGGAAAGATTCTATTCTTTTTGAACTATCAATTTCCAAGCCCTCAATCCAAGTTTCTTGTCCCTCAAACAATAAGCATTTAATGATCACCTAATATGTGTCAGGAATTTCACAGCATCAAGGATATGTAGGGGGTAAAACTTGTCTATAGCAGTGATGTTGAACCTTTTAGACACTGAGTGGTGAATCACAATCCAAAAACCCACTTATTTATTGCAAAGTGCCAACATTGCCATTAAAGCTAAATATTAAGGTTTTACTTCAGAAAAAACAACTCATATATTAATAACTTTTATCTTAAAAGAAGAACACAATAATATATGTGCCATAGGTTTGCCACCACTGGCCTGTGCCATTCTCTATACCCTCTAGAATTACTATCCTGGTTAGATCCATGGATGCCTACAAATAATTATATTACAATGATATAGTTGTTATTAATGTAGTACAGGAGACATGAGAAGCCAAAGGAAAAAAACACCTTACTTTTCAGAGAAGAAAATAATCAAGAAGCCATATTTGAATGTTGAAAAGTGGGTGGTATTTACTTACCAGCACATGAAGGGGTGGTGGATAGGGCTTGGGAGTATATTACGAGGGAAAGATAAGACCCAAGATTTGAAAAAAAAAAAAAAAAAGACCCCAGATTTAGATATAAGGAAGTCCAGGACATGGGAATGGGAGAGCTCTGCCAGGGCAAAATGCTAAAGGAAAATACAGATAATGCCAATAGATTGAGACCTTGCTGCATATGAGATGAAGTTTTAAACAATGGTAGTCCAGCCAGCATTACTGAGGCATCTCCTTGGAGGCTATGTGGAAAGCTTTAGGAAAAGAAAAAGGTGACAGCAGGAAGAGTGAGGAAACCACTGCGGCGTTCCTAGCTACAGACTACAGGGACAGAGTATCCTAGTGGTTACATGTGTAGACCCTATGTTCAACCCTGCATGCATGGATCGGTTACTAGCTGGGGAAGGGTCCTCATCTGAAAATGGAGTGTATAATAACTGTTGAGTTAAGCTGGGTAGAATTCAATGAAAATTTATACAAAGTGTTTGGAGCAGGGAACCCCTAAAAGTAAAAGTATTTACTCTTTTCATTCTATAGTGATGTGAACCAAATAAAAGGACATAGAAGGAAGTCATGGGAATTTTAGCAAGAAAACTTGAAAGCATTTAGAATATAGTAGGATGTGAGGGTAAAGAAAATGGATGTCAAGGATCTCCCCAACTTTCTGACTTGAGCAACTGGGTGAATGATGGTACTTCTGAGGGAGAAAAAGGGGGACTTTATTTTTACTTTCAGAGTGGTTAGTGAGTTTGAATCTGTAAGGTGTATCATAGTTGCTTAACCAATATGCCTTTGGGAATAGAGATCTATAGCTCTGAAGACAGATGCTCAGGCAGAAGATGAAGACTTGGGTCTCAGCTATATCCAGGAGGTATTGAAGACATGGATGTGTGTGCTCAGACAGCTTAAGGAGACAGTTCAGACTAAGGATGGGGCTGCAGGCAGATGTCCCAGAGAAGACTGAGCCTGAAAAAAATAGAGGAACAGAAAGAGAATCACTAGAACAGAGAGTAAACAGGGCCACTTGTTGCTTAGCAATGTCATGAAGAGTAGTCAATGCCTGATAACACACTGTACCAGAGCAGTGGCTCTGAATTTTGAATTTTATGAAAATACTTGTCTGTAATCTGTTTTACTGAGTCCATCTTAAATCTTTTTGCTAAAGATCTACACTAATTTGATATTGATAATATGATATTATAGCTGTCATATCTTAATTTTCCCTTTCAGGAAGCAGACCATAGGTAGTTCAGTTTTCTAACAAATATTCATGTTTAAATCAAGACCTAAGACAGCTACAAAGATTCAGTATTCACTAGGACAATTAAGCAAGTAATGGGGAAAGAGCCAGGTGCTTCTTTGGTTTGCCTTTTTGGGAGTCCAAGAACTAGGAACAAATTACCTACTGTGATTTGTTTGAACCAACACCTGGTCTGTCATACATTTAAAAAATTTTCAGTAGGTGATACTTTCTCACAAAGAAATCAATGATACCATAGAATTCTAGTAATTAGGCATTACAAAAAAGGGCCTAGTAGTTAGAAGAATCACCATGCAGCCTCTAAACAGAAATGCATCTACCCACAACTTCAAGATTTAAAATAATATCAGTTCAATGTTAGCCTATGTGTGTAATTTTGACTCTTATATTCATCATGCCTGTATTGAACTACTGCTTTTACAGTCACTATGCAGCATACAGGGCAGACAATGATGGCTGAGATAAATAACCCCAAGTCTTCATGGAGCCCATGCAAATACAAATACAAAGACAGTGAAAGACAGACAGACAGAAAGAATGAATGAATGAAAGAATGAAAGAATGAAAGAAAAAGAAAAAGAAAAAAGAAAGAGAAAGAAAGAAAAAGGAGAAAAGAACAAGATAAAGGCAGAAGATTTGAAAGGGGAGGAAGGGAAGAAGGAAAAAAGGAAGGAAGAAAGGAATCTGTGATGAAAACAAGGGCTAAGCTGGGGGTTATCAAGAGTACACACCTACTTTAGTTTGAATGGTTGAAGTGCACCCTCTTTTAAGAAGTGATATCACGCTGATGCATAAAGACAAGAAGAAGCTAATTTGAGAAACAATGAGAAGGGTTCCCTAAAAATGACAAAAAAGGGTTTACATGGGGACTAGGAGTGAGGCAGCTTAGTGTTTTAATTACTTTTCAAAGGAGCAGGGATTGTGGTAAGACAAGAATAAAAGAAGGTATATCAATTGTGGGAGCGTGAGGCTGGGCAGAAGATTTTGGTGGCCAAGACTGAGGTGGTGACAGTGGGCCTATAAAGAAGATAATAGTCTAAAGATACTTTAGAGATGGAATTGACAGGCTGTGTTGCTGCAGTAGATATGGGAAATGATGGAAGGGGAGAATCAAGGAATGAAAAGTGATCTAGGGTTCTGTCCGGATAAGTTAAGGGGATGGTGATTCCATTTACAGGGATGTAAAGTGCAATGGATACGTAGAGAAGCACCTGGCACATGTGTGTTTGCAACATTCATGAGACACCCAGAATAGAGGTCGAGAAGGCAGTTGGTGGAGTGAGTCTGGTGCCCAGAGGGAAAGCAAATCTAGAAATGAACATCTGCACTTACCTTTTTGGGAAAACTGAGTTTCTGGTGAAAAATTTATTTCTAGATTATTCTCCTCATGTGTTGCATTTTCAGAAGCAGTCCAGCTTTAAGATGAATGTTTCTCCTCAAAGGTTTAGAACTGCATGTAACCCCTTGGCTATGCTGACATGTAAGGATGAGAAGAAGCACTCTATTACCAGAAGCAAAATGACAGTACCGTGAATCCCCACAAGGATGCCACACATTTATTTTTTTCTCAGTGTCCCATGCTATCAATTTGCTCAGTGTGCTCCTGGCATGGACATGAAAACGCACTTCTCTCTTTGGCCTTCGGCCTAGCTCTCTTTCCTCAACATCACTTGAGTTTCTGTCTGTTCCCAAGTTAAGTATTGTGTATATATCTGGAGGCTTCTGTAATGAACTTCTTCATGAATATTTCTTCAACTTTCACATTCATACAAATGGCCTGGGGAATACTGTTAAAATGCAGATTCTGACTGCATTTTAAGTGTTTTGTGGTAGGGCCTGAGAATCTACCTTTCCCATAAATTCCCAGGCAATCAGAGGCCACTCATCCAGGAATAACTTCTGAAAATGTTGGGTGCCTCTCACAACATTATTTCCGTGCTTTACACTAACAAAGTATCTGTAATTCACTTCTTGGCAGAGGTGAGTGGGGAGATTGGCTGGAAAAGAAAGAATTTAAAGAAAGGGAGAAAATATAACCCTAACATCATATTTTAGCCCCTTTCCTTCCTATTTGATCCTCAACATGAAAAATCAAATCTTTAGAACCTGAACTTCAAAAAGATCACATATTATTTAATAAAATTTAAAAGTTTGAATGTCTGCATGTGGGCAGGACCTGGGTAAAGTGCTAGGATTATCCATATCCTGTGCCATGTCACAAACCACAATAGCATGAATGCCATTAGAAGGGGCAAAGGGTGAGGGACAAGGTTCTTTCTTGGCATTTTTCTCCCATTAGTGACAAGTGATTACAACACAGCAGCCAAGAGCACTAAGCACCCCTTTGGAGCCCTAGGACCTTCTCCACTTTAGGCTGGGAAGTGCTGCCTGAAACTGTAAGGGTGGCATGCGGGTCTGGTCTGATGGATGCTTCCCAGGTCTCACCTGGGAACAGATGTCTAAAGTTCCAGTGTTTTTAGAAACAGTGATATGCATTGGTGCAAACCTATTCATGATATGCTGTGAGTCCTTTTATGTGGCCACCCATCTCTTTCAGTTCTGGACATTTTTACTGAGTTAATTCATCAACGATTTTATCTTCTTTTTTCTCTCTCTTCTCATTTTCAAATTCTTATTATATAAGTATTGAACTTCCTAGATTGCTCCTCCAATTTCTTATCTTTTTCTGTCTTTATCAGTTTGTTCTGTCCTCTGGTAGATTTTCTTAGCTTTATCTTTTTTAAAAGTTTATTTTAAAGAGAAAAGAAACAATACAGAATTTCAAAACAAGATGATAGGAAATTACCAATGATTATTATATTGCATATTGTTATCTTCAAAGTAGTTGCTCAGATTACCAGATACAAGCATGCAAAATTGATCAAACATGTAAGCACGAACTGTTCCTTTCAATTAACTAATAGAAATTAGTAGTACAATCATCTTAGCTATCTTGTGTATATATATATTTTTTCCATTCCTTCTTGTCTCCTTTCCCCCACCCCAGTTGTTCTTTCCTCTTGAGCAGTTTCTTTCCTTCTTACAATGTCTGTTGTACCTTTTGGATCTTGTTTACTCTTTCAGTTTCTTACACTAGGGAGACAATATGATGTTTACACATGTGAGTCTGAATTATTTCACATATGAGTATGGTCTCTAATTGCATCCATTTACCTATAAAACCTCTCAGCTTTATCTTTTAACTTCCCTTTTTGAATTATTTTCACTTCTGCTTATATATATATACATCTTCTAAAAGTTCTCTCAGTTTTCTACATTTTCCTTGATTATATTACCATATTTTGATTTTATGGATGAAATATGGATATGTGTGATTTTATGGATATGTATGATAGTTTGTTTTGTACATATTGACAATTTCTTCTCCCTGAATAGCCTGTTTCTTCCTTGTTCCAGGCTTGTTTTCTCGTGTTGATCACTGGAGGCTTTCCTGAGGTGTCATACTGTGTCTGCTCATGATGAAGAGTGGGGGAGCTAAAATGCCAACTGGAGTCTCTGAAGGAAGGGGGGCAGTTGATAACTAAACTCTCCTACAGATCCCCCTGGGTACACTCTGGGAGAACTCCCATACTAATCTTTTCATCCTGGGCTACTGGGCCAGCTGGACCAGAAGAGATTTAGTCTCCTCCCTACAGAGTAAATGTCTGACCACCACTGTTCTGGAAGACCAGTGGTAGAGAGGGCTTGAGGTCTCTGTTAAATATTCAGAACACTTACAGCCACTGAATTTTCTCCTTATTGGCATGATTCCCTTCATACTCACTTTAAAAAAATGATTGTTCACTGGTGAGTTACAAATCCTTCTCCACAAGGAGATCACATATAGGAACGCTTTTGTAGTGTCTCAGAGAAACTTAGATCATCTGTCTTTCGCATCATTTATAAACTCAATGATCCAGTGTAAGAACTTTCTTCACTATTAGTTTTTATAAACTATGCATGCATTTCTTAGGTTTCAAAAGCTTCTCACCCCTTGTTTATTACAAGCAGGTAAGGTACACTAAATCAGTTTGCTATTGATGTGTCTCAGAAAGTGAAGGATGTTACTCACAGACCCATATTTCCCCAAAAGAACCAGGAATCTTCATATTTCCCAGAATTAGTACTTTCACCCTCACCCTGGACTCTGATACATGGCTTTATGGAGAAGGATGTGAAAAATCACCAGACCATTAGACTCTGTAGAGTCACCGAACATGAAAATATCTTAGGTAAACAAAGGCCTCCAGCAGCACCTTTGGTAAACAGAATGAAGAATGAGGCTGCAGTGAATTTGCTTCCTTGTGTCAAGCAAGACTCCAGCATTAGGCTTCAACCTACTGTCCCACAAAAATCGCCCATGCTTGAAAGAAAACAAGGCTGAGAAAGAAGGAGACAAGGTACTAAAAGGAAGGCATCATCCAGCAAGCTGGTTCATTTGGAGGAATGGTGAAGTGGAGGGTCAGAAGGATGGAGGTAGGTTTGCAGGCTGATGTGGAGGGTGGGCAGGACTGGCAAAGATGAGAAAAACCACCCCGCCCAACATAAGAATGAAAATCTTGCAATAAAAGCGGGTGGGGGCCTAATTGGGTGATTTAGAGGGTGGATGAGAGCCACGGGAACCACACAAGTCTCCTGAGGTGATGATAATAAAAATTGCGGTAAAATTGTCAGTGTTGATTAGTATGCCAGATGCTCCCATACATGAACTCCAATCTTCCGTCCAAACTCAGAGGGACTCCAATTTGACAGAGATGCATCACTGGGCCTGCACTACAGATGCGAAAGTGGAGGATCCCAGAATCCAAGCGTGGCCAAGTTTGTCTGCCTCTAAATTCCAGCTGTCTTCTGCTACACCAGCCTGCCTCCCGATATATGCCAACTTTATTTGCTCATTCAGCTAGCACTTACGAATTGTTAAGGTATATGAGGAAAACACCGACGTTTGTCATTAAGCAGCAGAGAACCTTAGTGACATTTGTTTGTCTATATCTATCTTTTTTTTTTTTTTTTGTACCAGGAATTGAACTCAGGACCTTGCACTTGCCAGGCGGACACTGTGCTGCTGAGCTATATCCCTGGCCCTGTTTGTTTGTTTTTGAGACAGAGTGTAGCTATGTAGCCTCCATTGGGCTCAGACTTGCAATGTAGCTTAGTATGTAGCTGGCCTTGAACTCATAATCATCCTTCCTCAGCTTCCTGAGTGCCAGGATTAACTACACTCATTTAAAGTTAATTACTTTGTCAAAGTCTTGTTTATAAGACTTGTTACCACTCCAGTTTGCCAGTTGTACATTTGTTGTTTTTTTTGGTTTTTTGGGGGTTTTTTTTGTCTTTTTGAGACAGGGTCTCGATATGCAGTTCAGGCTGGCCTTGAGCTCACTTTGTAGCCCAGGCTGGTCTCAAACTCACAACGATCCTCCTGCCTCAGCCTCCCAAGTGCTGGGATTACAGGCGTGTGCCACCATGCCCAGCACGCCAGTTGTACATTTGAATGTGAGCCTACTGTGGCTGGGTAGATGGAGGCTTGGTCTTACACACACACACACACACACACACACACACAATAAATAAATAAATTACATATGTAAATAAAATGCATCACAATGTCACATTTTGTTTCTTTGCTCATTCATGGATAGATATTCAAGTTGCTTCCATTACTGTGGCAGTTGTGAATAATGTTGTTATGGACATGGTTACACAAACATTCCTTTGAGATTCAGTTCTCAGTTCATACCCAGAAGTAGGATTGTTGAATCATATGATAATTCTATTTGTAGTTCTTTGAAGAATCATCACACTGCTTTCAGCAGCATCTGTTCCATTTCACATTCCAACCAACAGGTCTTTAGGATTCTAATTTCTCCACAACCTTGCCAACACTTATTAATTTCTGATAGTTTTATTTGTATGTATGTGTGGATAGTGTCCATCCTAACAGGGTGAGGTGATATCTCATTGTGGGTCACCCTGTTCTTGAGAGCTGAGGGAATACATGGAGAATGCAAGGACATCAAATAGAGAATGTTACTCCCTTTACCACATTTCTGTTAGACACCCAGCATGTCTGCAATCTGTAGTATTTCCAGATGCCCAATGGGAGAGATCCATACTGAATCCGTAGAAAATGTCCCATTGTCAAATGGAACCATACAAATCTTAGGCCTTACTCAGCACCAGACTTTACTAATGATTCAAAAGATGTAGGCAAGCACCAGATGCAAATGTTCTTTTCCTGGAGAATCATCAAACCACCAGCTTCTAAAAAGCTTTCCTCTTTTCTGCATTAGGGCATATTTTTGTCTGAAGAACAGATGAATTCTGAACCATGTGTGTACTTCTTCTCGAAGGAAGCTGTCTGTTTCAGAGCCCTTTGTTTTTATACTTCATTCATTATAAAGGTAGAAAATGTTTGCCTTACTACCCTGCACCCTATTCCCCAGCCTGCTGTACTCTTTAATCCATATAGTCTGTGCTCATTTATAAAGACTCACCTAAACAGAGCAGATAATCCCTGTTGGAAACATTTTCAAGGTAGACTGTACTAGAATCTCTCTGTTCCTAAATGCCATTTCCTGGTTTGTGGGAGATTTGGCTAAGGCATCCCCCAGCACAGAAAGAGTGAGTTACAGACCTGTGTTGACCCTCTCTCTCCCTTCTCATTCCAGTGGTTCATTTATGACCTTGCCCTCTGAATTCCCTTGAAAAATCTCTTATACATTCATTTTTAGGGAACCTTGAGACTCTGTTCAGCTTACCTCTCCTTAGGAGTTTCCATCCAATGGAGATATAATTACTCTTTCCTTATATAGCTAGGTTTGTGCTTATTCTTCAGTGTTTAAAAACTAAAACATATTTTGTTTAGATATACATATAAGCAGGAAATCTGTAAGGGCCAGCAAAGGACTATAGTAAGTTCCCAAAATGCAGCATAAGATAGGGTAGTAAAGGGAGGATCTAACCTAGGGAAAGACAAGGCCTCTGGGATACTGAAGTCTTGCATTACCACTGGTAGCTGTGTTTCACTGGACTTACTCTTTACTATGTTTTAAACATTGGTGTTACTCTAAAAGACATATATTGAAATTTAGCCACCAAAGCAGTAGCATTAAGAAGTAGAACCTTTAGGAAATGATTAGGTCCCAAGGGCCCTTTCTCTTGTGAATGGGATTAGTTTCCTTATAAAGAGCTTTGAGGGAATCTGTTAGTCCCTTTTTCCCCTTTTCTTCTTCTGGTTCTTCTTCCATGGGCGGACACAGCAAGTTATCATTTTGGAGGAGAGAACAATTGCTCACCAGAAACCATATTTAGAGGAGTGGGGTCATTGCTGTGACTGTACCTGACCATGTGGTTCAAGAGCCTTTGGGAATGGCTTGTGGGAAGAGTTTGGAAAAGTTTGGAGATGTCACCTGAAAGGGAAGTGCGGGAACGCCTTAGGCTGTTCTGGATGGAGATTCTGGTCAGAGCTCAGAAGAACAGAAGGCTGATAGAAATCCTGTGGGTAAAGACTGGGTTTGGGAGGTTTCTGCTGGGAAGGAGTGGTTGTTGGACTCCACATGATTTGTGTTATGGCTTGGCAGAAAGTTTGTCTGCATTTTGCTCATGTCCAGAGACTTTGCCTGAGACTGAGATTAAGGGCAGCAGACTGATTAATCTGGCAAAAGAAATTTCAAGGCAATGAATGTTGAGGCTATGGCATGGCTATTGTTGGGGACTTTTAGCAAGATTTTTGTTGAGAATCAAGGGCAAAGAGCCCAGCAGGTTGATTTAAAATGTTGTGAGTTTGGCCAGCAAGGAAGCTCCAGTAAACCTGTGGATTGCAAAGATAGACCTGAGGAGATCTCCATTACAGAAAAAGAATGGGAGAAGAGAAAAGACGGCCTGAGGGCATCACAAGAAGCAGCAAGTCTCCACACTTCACAGCCTCAAAACTGCAAAGATGAAAGATTGCTTTGAGAAGAAAGCCACAGAGCGCCATGTTCCAGAAGGGTGGTAGCAGCTGCACCAAGTTCCAGAACAGTGGGGGCATAGAGAATTTGTTCCTCAGAGTTGTATTCAGAATGCCTGGCAATCTAGGCACTCAACCCCTATGGCCAAGAGAGAGGAAAGCTTGGCTACTGCTCCAGGTGGTAGCAGACCTTGGCATCATCCACGTGGCACTGGTTTTAGGTGCATGAAGAATGCAAGAGTTCTGAGGTTAAGAATGCTTCCACCTAGATTTCAAAAGGCCTGGGAGGCCAGGCAATGTGCCCCTGAAACAGCAGTGTTGAAGCTGTGAGTGTGAAGCAAAAGGTGCATTGGAGACCTCAGAAGTTTGGAAAATCCAGGAATGTGGATTGTCTAAGGAAAGCTGCAAGGAGTTAGCAAAGCGGGACTAGGCGAGAAGCCCCGGGAATTATACCCACCAGAAGTGTCAGTGGAGTGGAGTGGAGTCACACAAGCCCTTTGGAGCTCACAGTTTATCACAGATTGCTTCAGATGTTCCACATGGAACTACAGGATGTCTTAGCCCTGCTGGATTTTAGATTTGCTTTGGTCCCAATGCTTTGTATCCCTCTCTTTGTACCTTTTGGAGTGGTAATGTTCATCTTGTGCTACTGAATGTTGGAAGTGTTTAACTTTGTTTTCATTTGTACAGGGGCTCCAGCTAAGAGTTTGCCTTAGATTTTGGTGGAGACTTGGGACTTGGACGTTTCAACAATGATGAAACTTTTAGGATTTTGGCAACTCTTATAGATGGACTACAATATCTTCTGCATAAAGAGATGTACATAAGTCTTTAGGAGACCAGGATCAGAATGTTATGGTTTGTGTCTCAATGTCTCCCAAAAGCCTCATGCATGCCTGCCATGGGACAGGCTTCTGGAGTTTTTGAATGATCCATGGTCCCCTGGGGCCAGTAGTTTGCATACAATATAAAGGAGGGAAAGATCCTGCTCTCTGCTGCTCCTCCCTTTTGCTCTTATTGCTTTGCTGTCTTCTGCTGCCGTGAACTGTTGCCCTCTGACATGTGCCACCCTGCCTTGGAACCAGTGAGTATGGACTGAAACCTCCACAAACTGAGCTAAATAAACATTTCCTTCCTTAATTCTGCGCATCGGGTTTTTGTCTCAGCAAGAAGAGAAAAGTAACCGAGACATTTCCTTGTAAAGAGCTTTGAGGGAATCTGGTAGTCCCTTTTCCCCTTTTGTTCTTCTGGTTCTTCTTCCATGGGTGGACACAGCAAGTTACCATTTTGGAAGAGAGAACAAGTGCTCACCAGAAACCATATCTACCAGTGTCTTGACCTTGGACTTACTATCCTCAGAACTGTGAACAATGCACTTCTGTTGTTTATAAATTACCCAGATTAAGGTATTTTATTATAACAGCACAGACAAAGAATAAATATATAGGCTATATAAGGAACTCTCATGAATCAAAAAGAAAATGCCATAAACAAATATACAAATTTGCAAAGGAAATATTTTTAGAAACAAGTTTAGCAAAGTTCCAAGATTCAAGGTCAAAGAACAAAAGTCAATTGTGTATAGAGAGCCAATCAATGAAAAACTAAAAGCAACATTTTTAAAAGTAACACTTATAATAGCTCTTGCATCAGTCACTTTTCCGTCACTGAGACAGAACACCTGACATGCACAACTTAAAAGAGGAAAAGTCTATTTTGGCTTATGGTTTCAGAAGTTTCAGTCCATGGTTGGCTGGCTCTATTGCTTTCCCTGAGGTGAAGCAGAAACATCATGGTGGAAGGGTGTATCAGAGCAATGCCGCTCACCTCATGGTAGCCAGGAAGTGGGGGCGGAGGTTTTAAGGAGAGTCACAGATAGAAGGGGCTAGGGACAGGACACAACCTTTAAAGGCATGCTTTGGGTGACCTACTTCCTTCAACTGAGCCCCACCTCCTATAACCCATTCAGCCATATACTCATCAATGGATTAACAAACTGATGAAAAGTTAGTGCCCTTATGATCCAATCACCTCTGTTGGCTCCACGTGTAAACATTGCTGCACTGGGAGTTAAGCCCTCAATACATGGTTATTTGGGGGGACATTTCATATTTAAGACATAGTAGCACCCAAAAGAAAATGCTTAGATATAAAGCTAACAAGCTATATTTATACAATCTGTTTACATTTTTAAAAAGGGAAATACTTTACATTTTTAAAAAGGGTTAAAGAAATAGGAAACTCAATATATAAAAAGATATATATTGTTTTCATTGTTAGAGTGTTGGCTATTCCCAAATTGATCTACTGATTGATAAGTCATAAGGCAACCCCCTGCCTTATGACTTAAACTCTCAATAATAAAAACTCCTTTCTCTTCACCTGTTCCCCTCCAGTTCCCCTCAACAAAAGCCAACCCCACCCTCATCTGCCTTGGCAGAACCAGACATTCAACTCTGATGAACAACTTACCCCTGCTTGGGCTATTCTGGCCCACAAACACCCCCTCCCCCAGAAAATGTTCTGGCCCACGGACACCCTCCCCAGAAAATAGCTTAAAAACCCCACACTTTGCTCAGATTGGGGCTGTCCTAGTCCACTGGGCAGCCTGCTGTGTCACTGTCCAGCCCAATAAAGACTCTTCTTCTGTCAGAGGGTCTGGTCTGGTTCTGTGTGGGTCTTGGCCATATAACTGATTAAACACAATCCTGATCAAAATCTCAGGAGGATATTTTGTACAATCAATGAGTTCATTCTAATATTGATAAGGAAATGCAAATAAATGAAAATAATTTTGCAAAAGAGAAACAAATTTGAGGATTCATGCCACCAGATTTGAGAATTACTACAAAGCTCTAGTATTTTTTTCTTTTTTATTTTAAAGAGAATAAACATAAAAAACATTATAAATTATACAGAATTTCAAAACAGGATGGTAGGAAATCAGAAATGCATATTATTATCTTCAAAGCAGTTGCTCAGATTACCAGATATAAGCATGTAAAATTGGTCAAAAAATTAAGAAAAACATTAAGTATTAACTGTTCCTTCCAATAAACCAGCAGAAAGTGGTAGTGCAATTATCATAGCTGTCTTGTGTACATATGTATTTTCCCTTCCTTGTTTCTTTCTTTTCTCCTTTCCCTTATCCAAGTTGTCCTTTCCTTTTGCAAAGCTCTAGTATTGAAGACAGAGTGATGTTGGCAAAAGGGTAAGCAGAACACAGAGCACAGAAACTGACCCACACATATGAGCAATTGATTTTTGACAGATATGCAAAGACAATAAAAGAAGTTTTTTGAACAAATACTGCTTAAAAAATTGGAAATCCATGTGCAAAAAATATCTTGACCAATATCTGTACTGTATCCAAAAAGCAACTAAAAATATATCATAACTAAATGTAGTACCTAAAACTATAAAACTCCTGGAGGATAACACAAGTGAAAAAACTTTGTGATCCTGAGTTAAGCAAAGATTTCTTACATGCATCACTGGACAGAGAATCCATAAAAGAACAAACTGATAAATTTGGTTTCATAAAAGTTAAACTTCTGTACGGCAAAAAACATTTTAGAAAATTAAAAGAGAAGCTACAGACTTGGAGGACACATTTGCATATTCAACAAAGGACTTATATCCATAATATAAGAAAAGCCCATAAAGCTTTCTAATTAGAGAACCCAATTTTTAAAAGGCAAATAAATTTGAATAGACTATTAAAGAAGATGTCTGAATATGAAGTACACCTCAAAAGATGTTTCACATCCTTACTCATTAGGTAAATCTAAATTAAAACTATAATGAGATACAACTTTGCATTTATCAGATTGTGATATAAGTCTGACAACTCCAGTTGATAAGGAAGATGTAAAGAAACTGAGATTCTCATGCAATATTAACAGGAAGGTAACTTGGAACAATTTCTTTAGCATGCAATTTGGCAATATATAATGTACTTGCTTGAGAGCTCATATATTCTCTGATCAGTAATTACACTTCTAGCTAGATTGAGAAAACCTTGAGAACATATGCACAAAGAAAGAATACAAGAGTAGGTACAGCACTAACAGCTGTGTGTAGTATTTTGTGGATGTGCAGGGGGTCCACCAACAAATAAACAATAAATCAATTTATTCATCGAATGTCATACTATATAGCAAACTACAGTTCTCAGGTCAAATCTACCCCAATGCCTATTTGTACAAACAAAACTTTATTGAAAACTGGCAACACTTATTCATTGACATGTGATCTATAACCATTTTCTTAGTACATTGACATTGTGGAATAATTGCAACAGAGATCATATAGCCCAGAAAGCCTAAAATATTTACTGTTGGCCCTTAATAAGAAAAGTCTGCTGATTCTTGCTATATAACCAAGAAAGAAGGAAGAAGAAGGAGGTAGAAAGAGAGGGAGGAAGGGAAGAGGAGAGAAAGAGAAAGAGAGAGAGAATATCAATCCAGAGGTGGTTATTAGAGGGATATGTATTGTATTAGTCTGTTTTCAACAGAGAACAGAACCAGTGGAATTTAGTATTAAGTGGTTCACTGCAAGGAGCTGGCTTCTGTGATTGGGAGGGGTGGCTCGCTAGGCATGTCTGAAGTCCATAGGATGGACAGTCAGAAAGGACAGGCTGAGAATGTTCACTGATGGAACTTCTTTTCCATATAATCCTCAACTCTGGCTTTCAACTGTCTTTCTAATGCCTTTCATCTGATTGGATCAGTCCATGTAGATTACGTAGGATCATCTCCTTTACTTAAGATTAACTGATTATAGACTTAAATCACATCTACAAAAGACCTTTACAACAACACCTACATTAGTGTTTAATTGAATAACTAGAGGTCATAGCTTAGCCTAGGTAGTTGACACAGACACCTGGCCATTGCATTGTATCCACAAAGACAAATCACATAAATAGAGTGCCGCAGGACAAACATGATTGCAAACGGATAGAAGAGGAATGGTGATTTCTATATAAAGATTTAAAACCAGCAAAACAATTTAATATCAAGTCTGTGGGTCCAGGGATATATAAAACTATTGAAGGAATGATAATGTTCTTTTGTTAGTGATTACTACAGAGGAGGAAGGGAGAGAACAGAACTGGGAGTGGGCATACTGTATCTATAATCTTTTGTTTTTTAATGGCACAGACTCCAAAGCAAGTGAAGCATTTAAAACTCTTATGAAACCTGGCCTGGTATTGTACTTATGTACTGTATTATTATTATTATTATTTGTATGTATCATAATCTTTCATAATAATGGTTTTTAATCATAACGATTGCCTTTCCTTGCACAAACCTGCGTAGGGTGCTTAACATGGGTAGTCAATTTTGAATCAGAACCACGCTGGATAGGATCAGATGGTAGAAATTCCTTTTTTTCCTAAATGCTAAACACCTTGTCCAAGTGAGTTTGGGTTTTCTTTCATGGCCCAGTGTTTCAAGGATGGAAGCACAAGTCTGTGAGCTGAGCCTGGAAAATCACAGTATTCATCAGGCTCCAGGCTGTGCCCAGCGGAGAGCACGGAGCAGAGTATGAGTCACTCTTACTCCAGCTCTGACCTTGGCTAACCTCCATAGTGACAAGGGCTGGAGCTGAGCAGAACTCCTGACTTAAGGAACTAGAGATAAAAAGGCAGGTGGCTGGTCACAAGGTACGTGACCACTGATGGAATGAGACTTGTCAGACTTCCTTGGGGGCTTTTAGTAGGTAGGACTGGCATTGATGCTTCCTGTATCAATGCTGACAGCTCTTCCTGAAGAATGCTGCATGACTTCTGATCCAAAAAGTGGGTATATAGAGATCCAGAGATTGCAGTCTGCAGCCTGCTTGCAGAAATTTATCAACTGACATTTCATACAGCACGTCAACATAAGTGTTCTGCCAAAATGAAAACCACATCACCTCTGTAAAAAATTGAGGTATGTGCAAAGCTAGAGAAGAAAACAAAAATTTCCCAAACAGCTCACTACTTGGTTACTGGGGTTACATTCCAGCCTTTGTTCACCCTGTGCTTTTTTTCCTATAGTTAGTTCATCCTTTCAACAATTACTGACCAAGGGCCAGGCTTTATTCTAGGTGAAAGATAAATGTTTGTAAAGAGCAGGCAAGATCCCTGCTCTCATGGAGCAAAAGAAAAGAGAAGAGGTAGCCCAACCATCGAAAAGTAAACACATAAATGTACACAATGAAATTAGATGATAAATGGTAGACAGAAAACACCTGCCAATACTAAAAACTTCTAATGTACTATTTTAAACCATTCACCTCCTATATATTAATATGAGTTTTGAATGAAAATTAGTGAATGTTCTAAATTTTAGAAATTATTATAATAAAATTCACATTGCTATTAATCCCCACAAAACACTCCCCCTTGCTTCAAACACACTTATTCCATCTTTCGTGCCACTTTCTGAAGCAGTTCTGGAAGTCCTCTTTTCCGAGTATCTTCAGTTGTATTGTCATGGCTGCCACGATGTCCTGAATTCATTCGAAATATTTACCTTTCACAGTCATTTTGACTTTGAGGAAGAGCCAGAAGTCATATGGTGCCAGATTCAGTGAATAAGGCAGATAAAGACACACTGTTATGTTTTTACAAGCCCGCCCTACTGTTGGGTGACACTCTGCAGCAGCATTCACTGTATTTTTGAAATCACAATTCAAAGCACAAAAGAGAACCTCCAGAACTGTTTCAGAAAAGGGCAAGAATGACAGAATAAATATATTTAAAGTAAGGAGGAATATTGAGGAAGATTAATGGCAATGTGTCTTTTACTGCAATACATTTTTAATTTAAACATTCACCATACATTTCCATCATATCTTGTACATTGAATAAAACTAGTTGTGTGTGAGAGATCCTTACTGTAACTCTGTCAGTACAATGGTTAGGACAGGCCACTTGGAGGAGACAGGTTTTTCTCCAAGGATCTGAGGTTTCCATGCAGGGAAGAAGACCACCATGGAAAATCCAAACTAAGAGCCTTCACAGCAGACGAAACAACATGTTTAAATGCCCTGAGCATAAAATAGTTCAGCATATTTAGGAAAGAAAAGTGTAACTATGGGGGAAACTTGAAGAAGCAAGAAAATGACTGGTTTGCAGTGAATCGAAAGATGTATGTTTTACGGTCAGATCATGCAGAACCTTGAAGGCCACAGTAAAGAATTTAACTTTTATTCTTTGACAGTAAAAAGCCTTTGGAAGATTTTAAGCTACAGAGTTATAAGATCTGATATCCATTGCTTTAAAGATTGCACTATATTGTATATGGCAAGTAGATTTTAAGCTGGCGAGAACAGAAGTCAGGAGGCTAGTTGGAAAGGTTTTGATGGCCCCCTGGACCGTGGCACTGCTAAAAGAGATTAATAGAAGCAGGGAGTGTTGTAATTTTATAGAAATGAAACTGTGTGGCTCTATATGTGCTCTGTTTGTTTTGCTTAATTTTATAAAATAAAAAGTTCAAAATTTCCTCCAGAATAGAATTTTAAAATTCATCATCATACACTTCAGAATATCACATTGGGATTAAGATGGAGAACAGACAGGGAAGCCTATGAGTGAAACATCCTAAGACAGGGGCTGACTGCAGGACTGCCATCCTTGGCCTCCCCAGAGGACTCTTGGGAGCAGCAAAACCTGGCAGTTTTTCCAGCTGTTTCATGTTTCTCCCTATTTCACCCACTGCACACATGCTCCCATTTGTCTGAGTCAATGAGTGAGATTTCGGTGCAGTTGCTACTCATGAAAAAATTACCATCACTGTGTCACCCATGTGCCCAATGTGCCAACACCTGGTGAGTAGAAGCTGGAGCTGTGGTGTGCTCTTTGCTAAAACTCTGTCCTCCTCAAAATCCATGAGGTGTTGAAAACAGCTACAGTGGGCTTTTGGCCAACAGTTTCAGTGATCACATTGTTGAGTGCTACATAACAGCCACTGGCCAGCCCATCTTCCTCACCCAGAAGCCTGCTGTAGTCTAATATGTGAGAATGCCAGGTACATTTCTCATTCCTTGCAGCCAGAATCACCAATCTCAGGGTGGAATCCTGGTCCTTAGATTTGCTGCCTAATAACCATAGGATGAGCCTCAGTTTCCTAACTGTAGTTTCTTTTTTATTTTAAAGAGAGAAAAAACAAAATTTAGAAACAAGATAACAGGAGGGTAACAATGGTTATACATTGCATGTTGTTAGCTTTAAATTAGTTACTTAGAGTACAAGATATCAGCATATGTCCAAACAATATATTAGCACAAACCTTTCTTTTCAATTAACTAAGAGAAATTAGTAGTATAGCTATTACATATATATATGGCTTTTTCCTTCCTTATTTTCTCCATTTCTTCATCCCAGTTTCTCTTTCCTTTCGAAGTTTCTTCCCATTTTAAATATCTATTGCATATTTTGGATCTTATTTATTTTTTCAGCTTCTCACACTAGGGAGACAAAACAATGTTTTCACATGTACATCTAGTTTATCTAGTTTTCATGCCATTAATATTTGTTTTATGTAGTTGGATACACTGGTATTTGTTGCATATATATTTATGATTGTTGTCTTTTCCTCTTAGATTGTGCCCGTTACAAGGATGTAGTGACCTTCTTTATCCCTCTTAATCAGTCTTGGCTTGAAATTTACTTTGTCTGCAAATAGAATAGCTTTTTTCTGGGTTCCTGTCACATGAGTATTGTTTTCCATCCTTTTACTTTCAGTCTATGAATTTCTTTATGAATTAAATGTGTTTCTTGGATGCAGCATATTGTTCAATCCTGCTTCTTGATCCATTCTGCCAGTCTTTGTCTTTTAACTGGTGAATTAAGACCATTAACATTGATGGTTATAACTGATATGTATTGACTTATCCTTGTAATGTCACTTTCTTCTTGTTAACTCCCTCTCCCCCCTCCTCATTTAATTGTTTATATTGTCTCATAGATTCCTTCTATTTGGGTTCATGGAGTTGCAGTCTTTGTTATTTCTTTCTGGAATGTCCTTCCAAATATTTTGGAGTGCTGGTTTGGTCATCATAAATCTTCTCAGATATCCTTTGTCACAGAAGTATCTTATTTCTCCATCAGTTTTGAAAGATAGTTTTGTGGGGTACACCAATCTGGGTTGAAGTTTATTTTCCTTTAGAATTTGAAATACTTCACTCCAAGCTGTCCTTGATTTGAGAGTTTGTGCTGAGAAGTCAGCAGTGATTCTGATGGGTTTTCCTTTATAGGTGATTTTGTTTCTTATACCTAACAACTTTTAAAATTCTATCCTTCTGTTGAATTTCTGGAATCTTGACTATGATATGTCTGGCTGTAGATTTTTTTATCATGGCTAATTGGAGTTCTGTATGCCTCACTTACTGTATGTCAAATTCTTTTTCTCTACCAGGGCATCTTTCTGCCATAACATCTGTGAACATTGTTTTTTATGTCATTTGTGCCTTTTCCTGCTTTTTCATAGACTCTAATCAATCTTAAATTATTCTTTGCCTCATCTAGCAGCTGTTGTATTGATTTCTCATGGTCCCTTGCTGTTTTTAAGAAATCTTTTTTTAAATGCTTGCTAACCGCAAGTCTGTTTTCTATATTGGAGATCCTGTCCTCATATTGGCTTAATCTACTGTGGATACTTTCAATGGAATTTTTATTCTCCTGGGTATTTGCTTGAATCTGTCTTATGGATTTCATTTCTTCCCTATACTCAGCATTCATGGCTTCCATAATTTTCTTAAGCTCATATATTTTTTGCCTATATCTTCTCTAGAGGCATTAAGCATGATTTTCATTGTAGTCACCCTCTCTGCAGTTAGCTGAGAAGTTATTTCTGATTTGGTTTTTGCTAGAGCTTCATTCATTTGCTTTGTTGTTACCACTTCAGAGATGCCACATGGGTGGCTTTTGGGTTGTCCTACCCCATTGCCCCCTGGGTTTGCCTTTGGTGAACTGGATGTCTAGGGTTGCATTTTAAGTGTCTTCTCATTTTTTTTTTTTTTAGTTTAATTCCTGGGGTGATGCTTATAAATTGCTTATGGTGGGTTGCTTTATTACTTATAACTAGAACATGTAGGAAATGACTACTTCTCTGAGGTATCTTCCAAGTATAGCTGCTTTTGGGGTTTTGAGCCTGTTGCAAGGTCCTACCTTTTCAATTTGTTGGGGATGAGAAGTTGCTGCCTGTTTGGCCATGTTCCTGGTTCTTTAGCAATGTGCCACAGTATTTTCTGTGACCCTTAGTCAGTCTCAGTCTTGGAATACGAGAAAGAGCAACCATTTAGAACAATCATGTCACTTTGGGCTATAGTGGTACCATCTTCAATAACAATAGCATCAAATCCACCTATAATATGACAATAATCATATGAAATAGATTTAACCCTATGAAATAGATTTGTGGTTATATAACATGCTCTAAAACTAATCAGAAAATTATATGCAGTTTACAAGTCCTTAATATGTCAATTTTGCCCTCAGGGATTAAAATTTAAAATGGGTTATGGAGACAATAGAGAAGTAAAAGAAGAGAAAGAGATTGCAAGTAACACTGGACGACAAAGGGGTATCATGCTAACTTTGGGAAACTGATGCAGAAGACTGGAGGGAAACAGAGAAGGAAGAGATAAAAAGAAGAACAGAACAGAACCACAACCACAAAGGATTAGAAATCATATTCTCACTCATATAAAAACAATATCAAATAATGAAGGAGAAAAAAAAAACAAAAAAAGCAAAACCACCACCACAAAAACAAAAAGCAAACAAGAGAGAGTGAGAAGGGAAAAAAAAAAAGAAAAAGTCCACTTCCAGGTATGTCTCTGCTATCACTGGCAGACAACATGTAGCAATAGAGTCCTGATCCATCTTGATTTATCCTAGTAAGCCAGCAGTAGCTTTTTGGCAGGGTAGTGGATAATCTCAGCAAGCCTGCACCTTCTGGCTAAGACCAGATTCGTTCAGCCTGCAGCCAGCAGTGCCCTTTCCATGGGCCTAAATCCAGCTGGGAGTTGTAGATAGAGCCAGCAGCTACTCTGAGTTCTGAGCTCACTGGGCCCCTCTCTAGGATGGCTCCTGGCCAATCAGTCTCTCAAGCAGGATGACTGAGCCCTTCACACTCACTGCCAGCTAGTGTAGTCCTTCACATCCACTGCTCCCCTCCACTGCTGCATCTCTCCATGGAGGCCTCTGTGGTCACCAGCAGTCACTGTGTGTCCACAGGTTTGAATTGCTCCTCCTATGCAGTGAGTCTCCTTATGCAGTGAGTCCTGACTCCTATGTGCTGTCAATTACCTCCTTCTTTGAAGTTTCTCTCTTCACTCTCTGTGAGCTTCAGTTCATGCTTTGGATCCTTCCTGGGCCCAGGGGACCCACTTCCCTCCTTGTCACCCTCATGTTGCTGTATTCCAGCATCTGGATGGCAAATCTCAGGGAGGCTTTTGCTGCTGCTTACCATTCCACCATCTTGGTGTTCCTCTCCTAACTGGAGTTTCTTATAGGCCGGATTTTGCTGATTAAATCCTTGTGGTACAATTTAACACATTTAATTTTAATCTTTATACATTGTAGAGCAATGTAACATACAATATCTCCCATAAAATGATACTTGTAAGCCTTAACACATATAAACTTTCAGCAACTCAGTAAGGTAGGGGCATTAACATTCCCACTTTACAAAGTAATAAACTGAGACACGCTAAGGTTACCTACGAGAGGTCATGTGGTTAGAAAGTAGAAGGTGCAGGGTTTAAATCCAAGCAGATGCTTGTAACCATTATGTTATATACAAAGAAATGTTGTAGAAAGACAATTGTGCAACTCTCTTGGGTCGAACATTCTCTAGGAGCAGATAATTGGCTGGTTTGTAAGACTAAGAATCAATTAACTCAATTAGCAAACAGTTATTGAGCACCTAGAGTGTGTGCTTGGCTAAGCTGTGGGATACAAAGATGGACAAGATGTTGCCGAAGATGATGAGAGCTGCCACGCTGCCAGCTGACTCTACACTTATCTCTGTACTAGGTGCTGTGAAAACTACAGTACTAATCACAGTCCAGGTGAACTTCATTATGGTGCGCAGTCCAGTGACTCATAACAGTGTGTGAACTACTTTAACAAGGACGCTTTGGAGCTGGTGGGTCGGCTGGGAAGTCACTAGCCACAGGAGGTAATTGATAACAATATCAATTAATATCAATTAATTGATGGATATTAAATAAAATTTAAAATCCACTCCCTCAGTCACATGAACCACATTTCAAGTGCTCACTAGCCACACGTAGCTAGTAGATAACTATCAGATAGAACAGATTACAGAACAATGTCTTCCCACAAGTTTTATTGGACAACACGTGTTTGGAAGCACAGAGACATCTCCCTAATCAATACTGGAGGTGAAAGGGGGTATCAGGAAAGGGATCCTCCTAAACAAAGTAATATTTAAACTGGTAGCTGAAGAATGAGTAGTTTTAATCTTCATTATACTCCTGTGAAGTGTTTTATATCTGTATATAGTGAACAATGAAATGAACTCAGAAAAGTTGAGAAACAAAACACACAATGTCACAAAAAAGAAGAGAGAGGAATCCTTTGATTTCAAATTCATCTGTCTGCAGGACCATGTTTGAAACACTAATGCTAATACTAATACTAATAAACAAGGAACCGGGTATAAGGAACATCTTTGGAAGGAATATGTATCAACTTCACAAATACTGATTGAACATTCTGTGCTGTATTTCAACGCCCTCTGTTAGGCACTGATGTAATATAGACAGTTTACAAAAACACAGAGTCCCTCACCACATGGAGACAAAATTGTGCCTGTAAAATGTTGGCAGAACTAGTGACTGGATTCTAAGTGCATTCTAAGTGTTATAGGAATTCAAGAGCCTATGATGACTCCTGGAAGGAGGAAGACTTAACACTGTGGAGTAGAAGTCAGCCCTGGAAGATGTCTAGGGTGTGAACAGCCTGAGCTTCCCAGGCAAAGGGAAAGGCTTGTACGAAAGCTAAGGTAGGGACATGGAAAGTCAATGCTGAAATGACCAGGAACAGCCAGATCTTAGACTGGAAATTAAGATCAGATGACTCAGCCCTCTCTGCAGGCACAGACTTTCAGTGCAATTCTGGAACAATATTTATGGATGTGTCCATAAGCAGATCAGCTCAGACAGAGCAATGATGTCACTGGCATTCCTCTCATCTCAGGAAGTCCTAGATATCAGAACAGAATTTCTCTCTTTCTAGCAGAAAAAAAATTATTTAGGAACACACAAGAGAGATTTTCCAGGGCCATACTTCCTTTCTTTCAGAATATGTCACAGTCCTTCCTCTTGCTCTCACACCTCTCTTCTAATCCTCAAAAGGATCCCAGTACAGAGAATGCGGAATTTGTTCCTGCAATTTTAAGTGAGTACATTACTTCACTGGAAAAATAATCCAACTAACATAAAAATCTACATTAATTCATGAACAATGTAAATATGACACATCAGTGCTACTCATGATTTGTGCAAGGTATGATCAAAATATACCAAGAATGTTTAAATTAAACTTGGTACATAAAAAATACATTGCCGTTGATCTCCCTCAAAATACTCACCCTCACTTCAAACCCACTTATCCCATGATTCTTGCCCTTTCTGAAGCAGTATTGGAAGTTCTCCTTCATGAATGTCTTTACCAATTGTGATAGAAACAATACAGCTAATGCTGCTGCAGAGTGCCATTTAACAGAAAGACAGGCTTGTAAAAAACATAAGGTCCTCATCCACCTTATTCAGAGGATCTGGTACTCTGTGACTTCTGGCTTTTCCTCAAAGTCAAAGTAGTAGTGAAAGATAAATATTTTGAATTGATTCAGGACATGGAGGCAGGCAGAAAAATACACTAAGGATGCTCATGAAAGCGTACTTCCAGAACTGCTTCAGAAAGTGGCAAGAATCACAGGATAAATATGTTCTAAGAGAAGATGATAAATATGTTCTTAGTGATGGGATAAATATATTCTAATAATAGCAATATGTCTTTTACTGTGATAAATTTTTAAATTTAAGTATCCACTATATTTTGCTATCATACATCAGATATAGTTTGGTTCAGTGTTTGCATAGTATCAGTTATATTCCACTTTTCTGTCTTAATATTACTTTATATACATTTTTTACACATTAATATAATCCAAATAAGACTCCCTTTTAGTGATTGTTTGTAACATAATCAATCTTCAGTTGTTGCTTCCTAAGTTTATTTCCTGTTAGTATTAAATATATCAATGCAAACCAGTTATGGTAGCATACACCTGTAATCCCAGGAGGATGGGACAGGAGAGTCACATGTTTCAGGGCAGTGTGGACTACAGAATGAGTTCAAGGAAGTCTAGATTATATAGTGACAGCCTATCTCAAATAAAACAAAACAAAAATGTAATGAAATAGTTTTTGTACGTTCATTTTGTTCTATATTCTTATTTTTAGAGCATGTTCTCCCAAATGTGATGAAAATGTGATGACTAGAACTTAGGTTTAGATAATTATGTACTTTTTTTTAAATGGATAATTGCATACTTCTTGTGAGTTGTTCTCTAGAAAAAAGTGCACCAATATTTATTTAGTGTATCTGATACCCCCCAACACCCTTTCAATTATTATTTTGGTTTTGGTAATTTAAGACATTTGTTGTCAAAGAGAATCTCAGCTCTGTTAACTTTGCGCTCTTAGACTGTCTGCCTCAGTTGCTTTATACTTGAATGTGGGTAATAAAGTTACTGTGGTGGTTAGGGTGGAGTGTCAATATGATTGAATTTGGGATCCACCCAGGGGATTTTTGAGCACACTTCTGGGTGTATCTGGGTAGGTCACGGAAGTGTAGCCTTTGGGTGTATGTCTGGTTCTTTGACCTCTCCTTTCTGGCACTATTCTCTTATTCTGCTCTTCTGCCAACCATAAACTAAGCAGTTTTAGTTCATTACTTTTTTCTGCCATTAAGTTTATCTGTTGGAGCCAGTTGAATCGCCTTTAAATATGAACCAAATATAAATCTCCTCTCCTTTAAGTTGTAGGTGTTGGGTATTGTGTCCAGCAACAGGAAAGTTGACTAATACAGAAAACTGGTAGTGAGAGTGATGTCACTGCTGTGACTTCACCCGACCATATAGTTTAGAAGCTTTTTAAACTGGATAATGAGAGACGATTAGAAAGGTTTGAAGATGCTGGCTAGAGAAGACATAGACTGCTATAAGCAGAACTTGCTGGATGATTCTGGTGGAAGCTCAGGAAACCAGAATGTTGACAGGAATGTGTATAGTTAAGGTCAGGATCAGGAGGTTTCCTTTGGGAACAAGAATTCCAGTGGCAGTTGGACTGGAGGTCATGTGTGTTATACTCTATCAGAAAGTTTATCTACATTTTGCCCATATACTGAGAGTTGGCAGAAGACTAACATTAATGGCAAGAAGTAGTTAATCCCGTGGAGAAAAATATCAAGATAGCTTAACATTCAGGTTGTGGCACAAGTGCTGCTGGCTGCTTTTAGCCAGGTTTATAGTGACAATTGGGGGCAAACAGCAGAGCAGAAAATTTTGAAAAACTTAAATTTTGGCCCAGAAGAAACTACATGTAGAAAAAAGGTGTGGTTGCTTAAGAGATTAGTACCATTATAAAGAAACCAAATACTTTGAACAGGAACAAGAAGTAAGATGCCTTACGGACACCTCAAGAATAGGTAAGATGCATCCCCAATTACAGATGCAAAGTATAAACCTTTCAGTTGAGAAGAAAGTCCCTAGCCCTGCTGATCAGAAAGAGTCTCCTAGACAATTGGTTCCCTAGAATTTATTTTACTGAACTCAGCAGCCAGACACTCAGAGACCACTACACTCAGTCCAAAGGAACCCTGCTACTGTCTGAGCTGGCATCTGACCTGTTCTAAAAAATACTGGTTTTACTGGCATGCAGAATGCAAGATTTGTGCAAAAAAGTTTTCCACTCAGATTTCAAAGTAAGACCTGAAAACAGGCAAGGAGGCCTTTAAAGGGCAGAGCTGAAGCTGTAGAAATAAAGCCAAAGGTGCAGTGGAGACCCCAGAAAGTGAGAGATACAAGGAATGTGGAATGTCTGCTGAGGAAAGCTGCAGCCAGAGAAGAAAGCAACACAAGAGAGGTGTCTTATGGGCTCTGACCAGCAAGGCCAACATGGTGGGCCTGTAGAAATCCTGTGGCACTCACATTTGACAACTTTATGCCCCAGATGCACTTCACCTACTGAGTTTTGATCTTGTTTTGACCTGACTCTTTTACATCCACCTATCCATCCCTTTTGGAATGGAAACATTTACCATTTTCCATTATACCTTGGGATTTTGCAAGTTTTTAAAATGGAGATTCACAACTAAGAGTTTACCTTGAGTCTCAGAAGAGATCTTGACTTGGACTTTTGGAAAATAGTGGAAATGTTGAAACATTGGGAAAGGGGTTGCCGTGTTTTAGTTCTACTTGGGATAGTTGTATTAGGTTAGGTGGGATTATGAACTTGTTATTGTCTTTATTTGGAGATAAGCTATAGTTTAAGGAGATGTGTTTGGGTCTGAAATTGACAAGGGGTGGGATTTGGCAGTTAGGGTAGAGTTTCAGCTTGATTGGCTTGGGGATCCATCAAGGGGATTGATGGAGCAGATTCTTGGTGTGTCTGGGTAGGCTGTGGAAGTATGGCCTTGAGGTCTATGTCTGGCCCATTGCCCCCTCCTCTCTGTCAGCGTTCCCCTTCTCTGCTTGCCCACTGCCACAAACTAAGTAGCTTTTTCCACTATGATGTTTCTTCTTTGAAGCAGCTTACTATGGACTAAATCCTCTTAAAACATGAAACAAAATAAACCTCTTCTCCTTATTGGGTATTGTGTCCAGCAATGTGAAATTGACTAATACAATTACTTTTTAAGACTGAAGACTGAATGAGACCATATAGGTAAACTACCTGGTACAGGGCATGGTACATAGTACACAGACATCAAATATCTGTGCCCATGCTCTTATCAAGTATACGGAAGTACTTAGAATTCTTTCCTTTTGCCTTTTTCCTTTATTGTTGCTGTGGCTAAGCATTTGTTTCAAGAGATTATCAACCATCAGAATACCTGTCCTTTCCTACTCTCTCATATCCTCACAGGATGACTTGGTCATAAGCTAGACTCTGTCATCCTTTATTCACCATCTAATCCAAGTCATCACCATGACAACCAGCCTTGAGGCTCTGTGTAAAGAGGATACACAAAACTATCCTCCTAACAACTTAGAGCTCCAGAATTGCCAACTCTCTCAGGGGATAGATAACATCTTACCAACCAATGGTTGTTTTTCAAATTTCCCAGTGGGTACTTGACAGTTTTCCATCAGCAAAAGTGGTCTCTTCTTAAATGGCATTTAATAACTCCTACAGAGAATATTATGAAAAGTTTAGGGTGAGGTAAGAATTTGGCCTTTTTATTCATAGCACCCTAGCAATATAGTCAGCATTTTTATCCACTACAATCAGTGCTCAGATAACTATAATATCCCATAGCCAAATTTTGGAATATCTTTGAGAAACATTTAATTAAGTTCTTTTTTTTTTTTTTTTTTTGGTACCAGGAATCAAACTCAGGACCCTGCACTTGGCAGGCAGGTGCTTGTGCCACTGAGCTATATCTCCAACCCCTTAATTAAGTTCTTAACATCATAATTAAACAGAAGAGGCAGCAATTTTCTGTAGATAGAACTGAATATTTTATTTAGTTGGACTTTTCCCATGTAGTATATATCTATGAAACATCTACTCCACCTTCTTCTAGATAATTGAGAGTGCCTAAAACTCATAAATCAAGCTACAGAGACTTGAACATAGCATTTAAAGTTACAAAATTAAAAACCTTAAGAAAGAAAAATTGGGGAGCAACAAGGGAAGAGGATGTAGGTAACAATAAAACTACTAATTTCCTTCTCCTTCAAAGTAGAATGTCAAAGACACTTTAAAAAATGATGGCTCAATAAAGAGGAATATAGCTGTATTATTTAATGTTGAAACGCAGGAACCAACAGAAAAACAAAGATCCCCAGAAGGTTTTTAAAATTGTCCTCTCTGGAAACTAAAATGAGAGGATGGTGGTAGGTGGAGGTAAGAAGGTAGGTGGAAAGAAAAATCTTACTTTTAATTTTAGATTCCATCATATAGTTGATGAAAATGTTGATGCATGTATGTTATCAGACTGTAGTGTTTTTATTTAACAGGATGTATGTATATTTTCATTAAAAACTATTTTATGAGAATAAAATTTACATGCCATTCAATTAATCAATTTCAAGTATAATGTATGATAAAAATACAGTGAATATTTAAACTTTTTCAAAAATTTATTACAGTAAAAGACACATGGCCATCAACCTTCATCAAAGTAGTCTATCTTGTTTTGAACACATTCTTGTCATTTTTTGAAGCAGCTCCGGAATTCCTCTTTGCTGACTGTCTTTATTGCTCTGTTGTAGCTGCTTCAATGTCCTGATTCAATTCAAAATGTTTGCCATGATTTCTGTCAAATAAAAACATTACAGTCTGTCTCCACCCACCTTATTCACTGAATCTGGCACCCTGCAACTACCAGCTTTTCCCCAAAGCCAAAATGACCATGAAAGGTAAACATTTTGAATTGATAAAGGACATCAAGGTAGCCAGGACAGCACAACTAAAGACACTCATGAAAAAAAGACTTCCATGATTCCTTCAGAAAGTGGCAAGAATGATAGGATACATATATTTGAAGCAGGGGACTATTCTGAGGGAGATTAACGGCAATATGTCTTTTAGTATAATGATTTTGTTTTTAATTTAAACATTCACTTTGTTTTTTATTACATCTAGTATATGATTAAATAGTTCTCAGAACAATCACAAGATTGTGTATCCATCATTGCTGTTAATTTTAGAAATTTTCATAATCCTGCTCCAAATCCCACACTCATTAGCAGTTATTCATCATTTCCCCCATCAAGTCTCCTCTCCCCAGCCCTAGGGAACTACTTTCTTGTCTCTATAGATTCGACTATTCTGGACATTTCATTTAAAAATGGAATCAAATAGTGTATAGATCTGTGTGTCTGATTAAATTCAGTAAATATGGGAGAATATTTACAATATTTTTCCATGTTGTAAAATGTATCAGTATTTCATTCCTTTTTACTACCAAATGAAAATTCCATTGTTTGCATATACTGTATTTGGTTTATTCCTTTAGCACCTGGTGCACATTAGGTTTGTTTTTACTTTTGCCATTATGAACAACATTGCTTTCAACACTTGGGTACAAGTTTTCATGTGGATGCATGTTATCATTTCTCTTGGGTAAATGCCTATAAATGGAATTGCTTGATCAGATTCTAACTCAGCTTTAGGTACAGCTAATCTTTTGAGGAACTGTTTTCCAAAATGGCTACTAATTTGTAATCCAACCAGCAACGGATAAAGATTCCTATTTTCTACCTCCTTACAATGAGCTATTATTATCTACCTTTCTGGTTCTAGCCATTCTAGTAGTTATAAAGTGATAAATATGGTTCTGGCTTGCATTTCCCTAATGGCTAATAATGGCAAATATCTTTTCATATACTTATTGACAATATGTGTATCCTTTTTAGAGAAATATCTATTTAGATCCTGTGCCTATTATTTTAGCCTAAAATACCATAGAACATTTTAAAACACAGAAAGCAAATGGCAGAGGTTGGGTATGATCACCTCCAGGAAAAGAAACTTAAAAGTGATCTCTTTCCTCCTGTGCTAAATTTTTAAAAATACATATATATCTTCCATCATTTCAGGTATTAATATTTTGCTTCTGTTTCTTTCTTTTGTCTGATTTGAAAATTAATACAAGAAAAAAAATTAAAGCAGATAAAAGATGAAACCAAAGCAACAGTAGCTAATATTTTAACAGATTTCTCTTCCATACTTTTCTAGACTTTCTGTGCTTTTTTGAGATTATAATATACTTACAAGTTTAAAAGATACTTTTTAATCTCGTGATATCATTTTTTAAAAAATCCTTGCAAAAGTTTCCAGAGGAAATACCTCTATATATCTTGGAATACAGAGCAATCACAAGAAAGGGCTTCTTTCTTATACTAATTACTCTAAAATTAGGAGAGGAAAGATACAAACACACTTTTCCGAGTCCACTGAAAACACAAAGGAGGCAGCAAAAATTTGAGAGGGGATAGCCTGGTCTCTATAAAGCTCTGACTTATGCTTTTCTTGACTTGTACTCTTCCAAAAGCTGTAGAGTTCCTGGTGGCAGCAACTTCAAATGCTGATCGAACAGATTCCATTTTCTCCCATGACAGTGGGAGTAATAGATTCCTTGTGGTAAGAGCTCTAGATGACACTTGTTTTTCTGTATTGGGGATAAAAACCCAGGGCCTTGCACAGGCCAGGCAAACACTGTACTCTGAGCTACATCTCCAGTTCTCAGAAGACACTTCTTTTTTAATTTTAAAGAGAGTAATACATGAGAAACAAACAAACAAAAAAATAGAACAGTAGCAGTATGCCAGTATCACGAACATAAACAAGTCAAAGCAAAAACATTCAAAGTGATACAGAGTCTCAAGACAAATTAATACAAATCAACAGTGGTTTTTATGTTGCATACCGCTATCCTTAACTCCATTGCTCAGATTATCATATGTAAGAATGAAAGATTGCTCAAACCATTAAAAATATTAAGAAAATAATTCTTCAATAAAATATTAGAGATATTAGAGAGTTTTACTAGACAAGATGGTAGGAATTCACCATTGTAATTCCATTGTATATTGTTACCTTCAAATGAGTTGCTCAGACCACCAGAAAGAAGCACGCAAAGTCGATTAGAACATAAAAAATTGTGAGCATTAACTGTTCATTTCAATACACCATCACACATCAGCAGAAGAGTCATTGCAACTATTCATATATATATTTATGTTTTGCCTTCTTTCTTTTTTCTTCTTGCCCTCATCCCAGTCATTCCTTCTTTTGAGCAATTTCTTTCCCTTTCCTATCATCTATTGTATGTTTTGAGTTTTACCTAGTCTTTCAGTTTCCTACACCAAGGAGACAATATGATGTTTACATATGTGGGTCGGATTTATTTCACTTATGAGTATGGTCTCTTTTTGCATCCATTTACCTACAAAAGTCTCAAGTTCATCTTTATTAATAGCTAAGTAATCTTGTATAAAAATACCACAACTTTTTTATCCATTCCTCAGGGGATGGGCATCTGGATTGTTTCCAAGATTTAGCTATAACAAATTGTGCTGCTATAAATATGGGTACACATATACTGCTGTGGTATGATGTCTCTAATTCTTCTGGGAAAATACTCAGAAGGGGAATAACTGGGTTAAATGGGACTTCCAATCCTAGTTTTGTGAGGATTCTCCAAATTGATTTCCACAGTGGTTTCACCAATCTACACTCCCACCAGCAGTGGAGTAGGGTTCCTTTCTCCCCACAGCCTCTCCAGCATTTGTTATTGGTTGATTTCTTGATGATAGCTATTCTTTCTGGGGTGACATGGAATCTCAGTGCTGTTTTAATTTGCATTTCTCAAATGACCAGTGACATTGAATATTTTTTCATATATTTATTCGCCATTAGTATCTCTTCATGAGAGACATGTGTATTCATCTCAGATGCCCATTTTTGGATTGGGTCTTTGAATTTGAGGGGCCTGATTTTTTTTTAATTCTTTATATGTCCTAGATAGAAGTACTTTGTCTGAGGGGCAGTTGGCTAAAATTTTTTCCTAATTCATGGGTTTTCTTTTTACTTCATTGGTGATTTCTTTAGACGTGCAAAAACTTTTCAATAAGATGAGATCCCAGTTGTTGATTCTTTGAAGTATTTCCCATGCAGTTTGGTTTTTGTTCATGAACTCTCTACCTGCTCCAGTGTCGTCAAGATTTTTACCTACTTTCTCTTCCAATAAATTTAGTGTTTCTGTTTTAATATTTAGATCTTTGATCCATTTTGACTTTAATTTAGTGCATGGTGAAAGATGTGGGCCTAGTTTTAGTCTTCAGCTTGTGGAAAGCCAGTTTTTCCAGCACCATTTATTAAAGAGGCTATCTACCTTCCATTGAATATGTTTAGCCCCTTTGTCGAACATAAAGTGACTGAGTGTGTTTGTAGTTGTATCTGTATCTTCTAATCTGTTCCATTGATCTTCACGTCCATTTTTGTGCCAGTATCATGCTGATTTTATCACAGTAGCTTTGTAATATAATTTTAAGTCAGGAATTGTGATGCCTCCTGCCTTTCCTTTGTTTCCCAAGATTGCTTTTGCTATTCGAGGCCTCTACTGTTTCCAGATGAACTTAGGAGTGTTTTCTCTAAATCTGTGAGGTATGCTAATGGTATTTTAATTGGGATTGCATTGAATCTGTACAACAATTTTGGGAGTATGGCCATTTTCACAATGTTGGTTCTTCCT
>NW_004955434.1:4327453-4328527 GCF_000276665.1 Chinchilla lanigera | reverse complement strand
GTGATTGCACCCCTTTCATTCCTTATTGCATTTATTTCAGTTTTTCTTTCCTTTTTTAAGAAGGTTGGCTAGGGGTTTATCAATTTTATTTATTCTTTCAAAGAATCAACTCTTTAATTCATTAATTCTTTGTATTGTTTTTTCAGTCTCCATTACATTAATTTCGGGCCTGAGCTTTATAATTTCCTGCCTTCTTTGGGCTCTGGGTTTGACTTGCTCTTCCTTTTCTAGGAACTTGAGGTGCAGCATAAGATTATTTATTTGTGCTTGTTCTGTTTTCCTGAGGTGGCAGTTCACCGCTATAAATTTCCCTCTGAGGACTGCTTTCATTGCATCCCACAGGTTCCTGTAGGTTGTATCTCCATTTTCGTTTGTTTGTAAATAGTGTTTAATCTCTATTTTGATTTCATCTGTGACCCATTGGTTGTTCTGGAGGATGTTATTTAATTTCCAACTGTTTATGGAGTTTCTGTGTTTTCTTTTGTCATTAATTTCCAGTTTCATTGCATTGTGGTCTGATAGTATACATGGGATAATTTCAGTTCCTTTGCATTTACTTAAACATGTTCTATGTACTAGTATATGGTCTATTTTAGAGACCATCCCATGTGCAGCTGAGAAGAATGTGTATTCTGATGCTGTTGGGTGGAACACTCTGTAAAGGTCTACTAAGTCCATATGTTCACAAGTTTGGTTAAGTTCTGTTCTTTCCCAACTTTTTGTCTAGTTGATCTATCTCTTTATGACAGTGGTGTGTTAAAGTCCCCTGTTATGATCATGTTGCTACTTATATCATTTTTCATGTCTGTTAGAATTTGTCTTATATAGGTGGGTGCTCCTATATTTGGTGCATAGATGTTTACAATTGTTATCTCTTCCTCTTGAAGCTTCCCCTTCACAAGTATGTGGTGACCTTCTTTATCTTTTTTGATTGTTCTTGGCTGGAAGTTCACGTTGTCTGCAAACAGAATAGCTACACCTGCTTTTTTCTGGGTTCCTGTCATATGGAGTAGTGTTTTTCATCCTTTAAGTTTTAGTCTTTGAATTTCCTTTTGAGTTAAATGTGTTTCTTGT
>NW_004955434.1:4315323-4325998 GCF_000276665.1 Chinchilla lanigera | reverse complement strand
TGAACATTTCTTTCATTATTGTTGTCATTTCTTTTCTCACCTGAAACATTATTTCTGATCTGATGTCTTCTATGGCCTGATGGAGTTGTTTCTTTCCTTCAGTTGCTATCATTTCAGAAATTTTAGGCATATGACTTCCAGGCTTTTCTGTGTTGATGCCTTCTGGACTTGTTTTGGGTGTTGTGGAGGTCTGGGATTGCATTTTACTCCTTCGATTTGTCATTTTTGAAGAACCAGAGACTCCCTGTAGTGCAGTCTCACTGTTCTGATTGTTTATGAGTGGCACGGCAAGAGCCTGAAGATCCCCAGTGCTCAATGTAGCTCCTGTACTGGTGAATGGTGGCAGCCCAGCCCAGGCCGACACACTATGTGTGTGGTGGGTAGCCACTGAGGCCCCAGAGGGTGCCCGAGGTTTGGCCTGCCTTGCACGCTGGTCAGGGAGGCAGAGCCCAGACTCACCAGGCTTCCTCCAGAAGACACTTTATAACACATTTTAAAAGACATTTTGACTCTTGCCTCAAGTATTCAGTTTTCTGTAACCACATAAGCTGTTGCCTTTTTATGATCCCATTAGGTCCACAAGTACTTCAAGACAGCAGTGCCATCCAAAATCACACACATACATTGTGAAGATTCAAATCTAAAACTCCAAGGGGAAATGCCAACGCATAAGCACAGGAGAAAAGCCCTGACCATGGAAGGCTTTTCTTCATAAGCCTTCAACCATAGTGTACAAAGATAAACATGAAGTGAATGGTTCCATCTTTCATTCAGCACAAGGGCTAGAGAATGGAGTGGTCACTTGCCCATGCTTTCCTCTTCTCCCCAGCCACAGTGCTTAGCTATGTATGGCTTTCCACATTTCCTGCAAGTAAGTGGGTCATCAGACCGAGCTTGGGCCAGTAGAATATAAATAGATAGATTTGCCACCTCCACGCCTGACATCTGAAATCTCTCAATCTTTCTTCAGCTCAGAGGAGACTTTAGAGGCCACTTACTGGAGATAGTAGTTCCTGGGTTCCTGTATAATTTCATGAAACCAACCTCTCCTCAAATCACACTGCATTGACAGGAACAAGAAATGGCTTAAAGGGTATATCAGTTTGCATATACTGACTAACATAATTCCTTTTTCTATCTTCCACCTCATCAAATATTTTAGGTTGCTGTGGCAGTTTGCTTACCACATCTTTCAAGGAGTTTCAGAATAAGAAACTCCATTTTGTTTGTAAGTTATGTACATTCAAATATTGTCAGTGGAGAGTGCTGACGTCAGAAGATTCTGTCTCAGGCTTGTAGGTTGCATACATCTCTGTTATAATGTAGCAGAAGATGCCCCCCCACCAGCCAGTATACTTCAGTTTGTCAGTTGCTCAGGTAATAGTTCCAATTACAGTTCCTGTTACTCTTGTTTCTTAGAAATGGCTGGTCACTGTGATGCATAGCTGGTCACTATGATGCTTATTGTAAGAACCAATCCCCATTTGACAAGTCACTCTACTTCTGTATTTCCTGCTTGCTTATCCCATATAAGCCCTAGACCACGGAGATTAGGGCCTGATATTTTGGGAATGATCCTGATCAGTGCCCATCTACGTAAATGAATCTGCCTCCAAATCCTGGGTGTCGTTTTGGTATTTCTGTTTGCCTTTGCATCTGGTGCATTGGCCAGGGAGACTGACCGAGCTGACTTCTTTGGTCACTGGTCATGGCCCTCAGTGATGGAGCAAGGATCTCTCCAAGTCCCAACGGGAAGGCACACCCTCAAGATTTCTTGAGTTCCCTCTGAGGTCTGGAGGAGGATTCCTGGTTCCCCACTTGAGTGGCTCACATCAGACCCCAGAGGAAGCAGAACTCAGTCTGTCTGCCTGCCTGCCTGACTCTGGTAAGACCTCCGCGGTCACCCAAGTTAGTCTGTCCGTCACTCCTCCTCAGCTCAAGCAGAATGGAGGTCTGATCAACTCTCATTAGTGAGGACCATCCTCAAAGGAAGGGAATTGAAATGTTTAACCACTGAGTGCCTACTGAATGAATGTGTGAGTGAGTGGAACAGACAGCACAAGCAACAGGCTGCCCTGTCTGTGCACCAAGACTGGGAAGCACCAATCTTGGTAACTGACTGGGCCCTCATGTGTGGTTCCATGGCAATTGACATATGGCAAAACAGAGGCCTCGCACCCTCCTTAGCTAAGTTGTACCTAAGTCCCACAAGGTGTGTGGCCAGGTGGGCATCTGAACGGTCTCTCTCTCTGAAGGACTCTCACCCTTTGTCTGTTGCACCACTGTTCAAGGGTACACAACACATGCATAGGAAGTCAGAGATGGGAACTAATTAGTCAAAATCCACAGTCGCTGACTGAAGGAAAAAGGGCTTTTACAGAGTTAAAAATGAAACCAAACTGCTCCCTGCGTCTCAAAGAAAACAAAAGGAAAAAAGAGACCCATTCTTCCTCAGAGTTCTACCTTGGCACCCTCATTGGCCACTGTAGTCTCTGCCAACAACTACAGCTTTACTCCCTGTTCCAACTTATCTCCTTCCAGCCAAATGAACTGATTCCAGATAGCCATTGCCTGTATGTGGTCATAGAGGCCCTTCCCCCATACCTTCTGTTTCAGAGCTAGACCTGTCCTGGTCAGACGGCATCATCTAACACCCACCCAAGATGACTGTCAGCAGTTCCTACTGAGTTCCACATTTTGACTAAGGAAAATTTGGACTGTAGCCCTGACTATTGAGTTGTCATGGCCGTTCCCAAAGGCTACCTCACCTAGAAACCTAAAATCAATCAAGCACTTCTCAAACACATCAAAGAGGGGAACAAAAAGCCTATCAGTATGTCAAAGGTTACTACTGTTGCCAGAGTTTAATATAAGGACTGTGAACATTAAAAAATGAATGTCCCTTCTGTCTGTGAGACACAAAGAAACGTGACTATGTAGACCCACCTCAACCTGCACTTCTCCTTGCTGAGTCAGGCCTGGGTGGATAGGACAGGCCAAGCTCTATCAAACTGAGCCTCTGAGAGCCTATGGTCATTGCATAAGTCAGGGGCAAACCTGTGATATCCCCGGTAGAAAATGGAACAGAAATTTCTGCCTTCAACAGTCCCCTCTGTCAAAAAGTTACCATCACAGGTGCAACTGAGACTCTTGCCCCTTGCCCCTTCTGCCAGGTACCAACTTACAGCCTGGGAGGATAGCTCACCAAACATGAATTCCTGTATAAGCCAGTTCCCATACTGCTTCAGGGAAGAGACCTCCTCTTCAAGGTAGAAGTGACCATTTCCTTTGCACCATGCCTGTCAGCCTCCCTCTCATTTAACCCTGAACTTTCAACTCTGACTGTTCCCCCAAGATGAAGATGACGCCCGCATCAGCCTAAGACAGATAACCACACTCTCCTCTCAGAGGTTTGAGCCAAAGTCTTGCCTCCGGGCATGGATGTCAACCATGCTGCCTCACTGTGATCCCCCCATTGCTGTCAAATGTCACAGGAAGTACAAACAGGCATTCAGCCACACAGCAGTTTGAGATCCTGATGGACTGTTAATCACCTCGCAATCTGCGGTTCCCAACCCATATACTCTTTTTGGACTGTTACTCAGTGGCCACAAGGGTTTGGGAACTCTCCCACTATTTTCAGGAAGGCCCTAGCAACAGATTTGACAAAATTTCCATCACCTTCTCTCTGAGGCAGCTTGTTTCTCTGTCCCTTCCTGCTTGCTATCATGGTCCTCCATGAAAAAATAATAGACTGTCAAATTGCTAAAATACACTTCTCTTTTGACCCACAACTTATTGTGTTAATTTATTTTAATATTATAACAAAAATATTAAAAATAAAGGAAGTTTTGTTACTTACACACATAAACTATATTATATAGTTTATATGCAACCCAAGGCAATTCCATAAATTCTGAGCTCTATATCTGTGCATTCAAACAACAGTGGGTCAAAAATATTTGGGGGAAAAGAAGCTGCCTTTTTACTGAACATGTACATGCACTTTTTCTTGTCATTATTTCCTAAAAAATAGGGTATAGCAACTGTTTACATAGCATTTACATTCAATTAGTTATTATAAGTAATCTAGAGATTATTTAAAGTATGTGGGAGAATGTGTGTAGGTTATATGCAAATATTATGCCATTTTATATAAGGGACTTGAGCATCTGCACACTTTGGTATCTGTGGGATGTCCTGGAACCAATCCTCACAGATACAGGGGGATGACTATATTTCTTGGTATTCTTTCTAGACCTGTCACAGTTTTTTAACCCATTTGATGCCAAATGTGTTTACCATTGCTGAGAAATGTTTTAAAAGTTTAAGGAAGTAGAAAATAATTTCACATTTTAGAACAAAGAAAGTTTTGGCATGAAAAACACATACTCAATCATGATGAGCCCAAGGTACAGTCTATTGGATCCCTCTTACCCTGCTATTCCCACCCCGACTCTCCACTTGAGAGATAAAATAGCAGCCCTGTTTTTGATTCTTGGTTCCACTGCTGATTTTTGTGACTTTAGGAAAATTACTTCAACACATTGGTCTTCAGGGTATAAAGTTGTAACAGATTTTTCAGAGTATCTTCAGGAACATAGCAGACTTGTTTCTGTCTCCCTCTTCTGACTCAAGATTTTAAATCGGCATGTCCAACCAAAGGAAGGTCCTTCATCCCTTATCAAGTCCTTGGCTTTCAGCTTCCTAAAAATCAAGTTCAGGCTTGATATAGAAACCAGGTATAAAAATGTTACATGTCTCTAGGAAGCTTTCTGAAATGCAGCCCAATTCTCCATGCAATCCTAACAATTTTCTATTTTTTTCTTCTTCATCCCCTCCATTCTGATATTCTCTTGCTGCTTGTTCATGCTTCAAGTCAACCACCATTTGCCACACTTTGCTTTTGTAACTTGTACAAAAAATGAAAATTCACCTAGCAAAGACATGTATGTGAGTCTATTTGTAACAAGAAAAAGATGCTGACTAGAAAAGGAGTAACTGAACTCTACACAAAATAGATGGTTTAGGTATGTGGAAATTAAACTAGTAGGTTTCATGGCATGTAGCTTTTTTAAAAGTAAAAACAACATAACCTCAATTTTAAAAATCATAGAATTTCCCCAACTTACTATGAGTATTTCAATTTTTAATTCTTCTCTTTCAGGAATTGTTTCTGGGTGTATTTTTTATAAAATTATAATCTTAGTATATGTAATTACATTTTGTATAAATTTGTTAGAAAAAGATTTCTTAGCTTGTTTTTATATTTTTTAATTAAGTTTATTGGTAGATTTTAGGTATATATAATGATAATATCCATCACAGGGAATTTGAACCTATACATGATACATGTTGATTTTTTTACCTTCCCCCACACTATCTTCAACCCCTCTTTCCCCTCTTATTTACAAAAGCTTTGTTTCCACTTTTTCCTTCTTTTTGCTTTTTTCTTCCATTCCCCCTGTTTTTATATTTCTTAAATGAATTACCAGATACGTTTTCTAGGGAGAACTTTTTTAAGGTCAGACATGTATGCCTCCTAACACTGGGCCTCTAGTTTTTGTATTGTTTCTGGCTGAAGAATGTAGATATCAGCACATTTTAAAGAGAGCTAGGGTTACACCAACCTCTGGGCAAAGAACAATGGGTTAAACAGGGCTTGCAGCTGGTAAAGTTGCATGTTTTCTAATTAGAAGAAAAAAGAGGACAAACATGGGAATGACACAGGCACACCTCTTCTAGAGGGTCTGAGTCCTTAATATTCAAACCCTTCCAGGATTGCTACTAAATGCACTGCAGAAGGTATTTAAGGATCATAGAATGATAGGCATGTGAGGGACATTCCAGAGCATGTTGTCTCAGATACTCATGGTGCAGGCCAAGAATCTAAAACTAAGAGAGAGTGAAGAGTTCACTGTTGCAGGGACAGAGCTGAGATGAGAAAACAGGCCCCATGATTTCTAGTTCAATGCTCTTTCCAGTCCTGAGAGGAAGAAGCAACAAAGAGGTGGATAGGATGAAGGAAGGAAGGAAGGAAGGAAGGAAGGAAGGAAGGAAGGAAGGAAGGAAGGAAGAAAGAAAAAAAGAAAAGATAGAGAAAGGAAGAAAGAAAGAAAGAAAGAAAGAAAGAAAGAAAGAAAGAAAGAAAGAAAGAAAGAAAGAAAGAGAGAGAAAAGCTAGAAAGGGAAGACAGGGCAAGGAACAAAGAAGAGAAGATAAGGACGTGGCCATAAGGTTTTAAGCCTTTGTTAAACTTGTGAACTTGATATTAGAGAACATAGGTCCCCAGGGTAAATTAGCCCTCTGAAAATAGAAAATCAAGATATTTAAGGGCATAATCCAAACATTTACCTGTTCTCATCTGCTTAGAAATGAAGTTTCTAGAAAGAGAAGAAAATACTGTAGAAGGACGACCCCTCAGGACTTGTGAAGGGTGGGGGCTTTCCTTTTTATTTTTTATGTCAACAGATACAATACCAGCCTTTTATTTGGATTCTTGTTTTTTCACCTGGTTGGAAAGTAAATGACAGGTGAACTGGTGGAAATGCTCAGAGCTGATTGATGTGCCTCAAATTCCTCTAATAGCACCTTTCTGAATACTTAGTGAACTTCTTTTTTCCTTAAGATATCACTAGATAAAATGCTAAATATGCATTAGTACTTTAGGGGAACTCAAATTTGCTCATTTCATAGAAAGTATTTATAACTACAGTAACTCCCTGGTTTACAAACTAGTTCCTTCCTGAGAAAACTTTCAAAAGCTGAATTGGTTGGTCAGCCTGACCAAAGGAGTCTCATAGACCTTCGACACAGGGATACATTGTAGGTTGCTTTACACTTGCTAACAGTCCCCTCCACATCACCAGCGCTTTTCCTCTTGCTTCCAGACATCCTGGGCTCTGACTGAGCACTGCACTACTGTACACATCACACTGTACAGTAAGCACACAGCAGCACAACTCTGACAATATCCTGAAAACACAAGAACGACTTTCGCTATTCACATCTACAAATGTTTGTAAGGTCAATTCACATCTGTGAAAGTTCACAACTGGAATGTTCATAAGTTGGGGACTTACTGTACCCCAAAGTCCCACAGCTAAGAAGAATGTATGTGCTCTGGAGAAGTCCAGTCGTTGTGTATGAGAACCAGCTGCAAGATGCTGTGAGTCTAAAGAAAGAGGCGGACAAATTCAGGACAGTACACACTGCCACTTATTGGGGACTTCTGAAAAAAATGTGTCTTGAATGGTGGCAAGACATAAAAGATCCTCGTGACTTAGGTCAAAGAAAGGGAACTTCTATAATGGTCAAGGTAAAAGTGACTTCATCTAAGTTGGAATGTACCTGGTTTATCTCAAGCTACTACTACAGACATCAGGCTATTCCTGGCACTGACAGCACCAGGGTCCAGTTATAGAGCTCCACATACCACCCTAATGGTTTTGTTTATTTACAGTATGATGGGAAACTATGCAGGGAAATCAGGCCAGGGTTATTCGGAGTAATCATAGCAGTTACAACTCAGCATGGCTCTAAGATGGCAAGTCAAGACAAACCCCTACAATATTGGTTATCTAATGTGGCATAACAAAGCACTCACAGACATAGCAGATGATATAGTCTCTAAGCTGTTTTATTCTTGTTCCTTATATGCTCCCCTAAGAGCAAAAGGCACTGTCTATTCCTCCTCCTCTTGAATCACGACTTGCTTTGCTCAATAGAATGAAGAGGAGATAACTTTCTAAAACTTCGAAACTCAGTTTAAGTTCTTTTCTCTTGGAAGCCAGATAAATAGATGAAATCTGACCACCTTGCTACAAGAAAGGCCAGGCTAGCCACATGGAATGAGGAGGAGGACGGAGATGTGTGAGTGAAGCCTTGTACAACCTTCCAGCTCAGCTCAGCTTCCAGCTAAATGCAGTCTAGAATGGGACCTTAGCCAGAGCTCAGCTGAGTTTAGCTGACCCACAGAATCAATGAGAAAAAAATAAATGGTGTTTTTGGCCACTAAATTTTAGTTATTTGCTATGCAGCAATAGATACCTGGAGAAATGCCTTATGCCAGCCACCATTTTTTATTTGTCATGAGCCTATGGCTGGGTACATGGTGTGTTAATCTGGATCAAGCTTGGCTGATAGCATTTGGTCTTGCTTGTGCCTCTGAAGTCAGCTGAGGAGTGGCTGGTCCAGCAGGGCTTCAGCTATGGTGACTCAGCTCTGCTGCACAGGGTCTTTTGTCCTCCAGGAGGCTTCTTCTCCAGGTGATGGCAGAACTCCAGGAGCAGATGCAGAAATGCATATTTTTCAAGATTCTGTTACATCAAAGCTGCTATTCTCCCATTGGTCAGAGGAAAGCATAGAGCTGAACCCAGAGTAGGAGGGAACTACAAAGTTAAAGGGGAAGAGCCTGGATAAAGGAAGGTCATTAACTTGGGACCATTAATGCTATCAAACCTGCTATAAGAAATTCATGCATGTAAGGGTAGTATTAAACAGTAGTATTAAGATTCTGGATTAAGATCTGGAATCAACTGGAAAAATCACATTTGAAATTAAGTAAAATATGTAGATGAGCATTTTCTGATTTTCAAATAGATTCCCACAATTTCTGGCCAAGTCACTATTGCTGTGACATTGATGTTGTCTTAATTCCAATAGAGGAATGACCTTCCCAATTTCCTATTGATAGAACTAAAGATAGAATCAGGAAGAAATTTGAGTCTCACACCACATGGTTCCTCATTCTACTATTTTATTCACAGTAATGATACAATCTTAAGACTCTTGTAGAGTTTCTTCAAATTCTGCTTCATAGTTAGCCCTCTGAAAAGCCCATGAGCAGTCTCCTTTGTGATTTCTCTCTGGAAACCTAAGGTGGCGCTAACTCCAGGATTTCATGGGAAAGAAAGACTGTGTACAGGTGCATGTGTCCGGCACTTATATATGTGCTGCCACCCTGAAGCCTCTGTGATTTCACTGAAGTTTCCGCCTCCTCTGAATTACCAGGAACGGACTGTACTTTACCTTACCACCACTGCTCCAGCAAGTGAATTCATTTTCCACTCCTTGAATTTCAGAGAAGACTGAACAAGGGAGGAGAGAATAGGATTCCCCCAGGCCAGACCCCATTCTAACCTGCTGCTTACAGCAGTGTGGTGTGCCCCTACACAGTGATCACATGAGTCAGCTGAATGGTTCTTCGATCTTTGTTTCCTGTGGACCCCTCTATTGATCCTATCTGGAACCTTGTTTGTCCAGTGTTTCTGTTAGTTTTTGTTCAGAAATTGGGAGTCAAGGAAACTGTGTCCGGCTTCACTGGTCACTTAACAAACTGTGTTTGAGTTCGCTGGTGGACCTTAGTTTTCTAATATGTAAAGTAAGTAAGCTGGACTAGATATACGTCCCCGCTTGGAGCTTTACAAACTATGGTAAAAGCACACAAGTCACAGAATCCTGAGCAAATGGTGACCTAAATCTTCATTAATGGCCACCAGACACACTTGGAAGTAGGCTGGGAAAACAGCCAATGAATAGTAGATATTTGTTTTACTAGTTATACCTCAATAAAGCTTTAAAAAGTAATAATATTTTGTTATCAAGGAAGGACTGCATTCCATTCTAGGCTGGTGGATGAGAAGAGATTTCAAAACTGAAAAGAGGTGCTTGCGTGAAGAGAATCTTTGGTTCACTGAGCCAGGGATATCTGACAATAGGGATCACGAAATGCTGGTCTTCCCCGGACAGAATGTGTGCCACGGTTTCCACCAGTGTCGGTGTTCTGTTTTATTAAACACGGGAAAAGTAGAAGGAAGTAATGACGCTGAGAAACGCCACTTCGATTCAGCTAAACGGGATCTGCTACCTTTGGGTTCCTAATTAACCAATTCAGCTTTTGCGTCCCCGCCAGCATTTTTTCTCTGTTGGTCCTGTATATCTGGCTCCTACCCTTTCCGCAGCTGGACCGACTTCAGACGACAGTGCAAGCGTCCCCAGTCCATCGGAACTATCTGTAGGCGTTGGCCCCCACCTCCCATTACAGCGCACTCGCGCGGGACGCCTTGCACAGCCTTCTTTCTCCTAGGACCCCCTCGCCAACCTATCCCTACCTGTTAGTTATGTCTTACTTCCCGGGAACATCCGCTGTCCTTAGAAGGGGAGCAGCTGTCGCCTCCAAATCCTGGCCTGCCCCTTCCTCATGGAGGGGCGCGCGCGTTGAAATATGGGCTTCGCCGCAAACAGCAGAGTCCAGCGGGCGGACGATCTGGAGGAGCCAGGTTCAGTGGCCTGAGGAAGCGGGAAGCCCTGTCCCAAACAGCCCAGGTCAGCTGAACTCTGAGACTTTGAGAACCGCCCAGAAGCCCCTGGCTAGCCCTGGAGCCTTGTGGGAACCGGCCAACTCAGGGGACCGCCCCGGCCCTGCTCTCCCTCCTGCACACGCGGCAGCGGGACAGGGCGCCCGGTCCGACTGCGGCAGAGACGCCCGCCACCTCCGCTGCTGCAAACCGGTCTGGCCTCCCTGCAGGGCGAGCGGGGATGGAGCGAGGGGGTGGAGAGAAAAGGGGAAGAGCCTGGGCGGCCGGCGGGCGGGGCCTGCAGCCTCCCGGCGCCGCACAGCCTGCTCGCCCCGCGCCTCTCTCCGACTCCGGCGCGCACCGCGCGGACCCCGGCG
>NW_004955434.1:4306613-4315072 GCF_000276665.1 Chinchilla lanigera | reverse complement strand
TGCCCGAACCCCGGGCCCGGGCCCGGCCCCACCCCTCGGCTGCGCCGCTGTTCCTTCGCCCGGGGAAGCGACAACATCTCGACAACTTGCAGGCTGTGGCGCAACTGGTCTCGACAGCGGAGGCTCCCGAATGCTGCCCGGGTGAGGTAAGTTTCCTGCGCGTCCCCGGCTCCTCCCCTCCTGACCCCTCTCGGCAGCCCGCTCTTGGGGGCTTGGCGTGTCTGAGGAGACCAGACGGTCTCTCTACCCTGCCGCTCTGCTGCCGGCGCTGTGCTGGGGGTGACGTGGAGGGGGCGCCCGTGGCCACCGAAGCGGGACCTTCCTTCCTGCGGGCCACAGCTGCGCGCTCCCCGTGGGCACCCACCGGCTCGCCGCCCCCGTCCCTCGGGCCGCAGTGACACTTGGCAGGGACCCTGGGTTCGCTTAAGCACAAGCCCCCGCCCCGTTTCGGGAGACCACGCAGTGTGGCAGCAGAAGGAGCAGTCTCACCACTCTCCCCTGGCACTAAAAGCGAAGAACTTGCAGGCGCCCCCGGGATCTCAAGAGGGGCTCTCGCAGGTCGGTGTTCTGGTCGTCCCTGGTGCTGGCGCCGGAATGAACAGGTGCGGAGAGGTTCCAACCTAAACGCGGTGGCAGACTTCTGCGTCTCCCCGCGCTCTCCCCCAGCCCGGCCAACGTGACGCTTCCACATCTGGGCGGGGGGTGAGAGCGTGGGACAATCGCGAGGGAGATGCCGGGTTTGATTTGCCGTGCTGGTGCAGGAGTCGCTCGGAATGAAGAGGACAAATGTCTGCTTATCTCCCATCTCTGCAGATGAATATGTTGTCAGTTCTTATACACCACCCGCCCCGTGTGGCCAGCAAGGTTGGGTAGAAAACTGTTCCAGAGAAGTTGTTTGAATAGGTTGGTGGATTTTTCATCTGATCTACTGAAATCAGGGGTCCAGAGGAGGGAAGCGTAGTTTCTTTGATGATTTTTGAAGGGAGTGTGTGGCAGACTAAAAATAACACCCCCTACCCTTGCTTCTGGAAGACGTGCTCAGCCTGCAGGGGGCCCTGGCTCTAAGGTGAATGAATGGCCCTTAAGGGTCCGGGTGGGACAATCCGAATATGTTAATCTCCAGCAAGGAAGGAGTGGTTCCCCCACCCAGTATTCCTGACCGAAGCTTTGGGGAACCCCTTTGTCTGGTAAAATGCATCCATTCACAGACTTCCCCCTGATTCAGTGGCGAGGCCGAAGTGTTTTGCAGTTGTTGGAGTGGTGAGAAGTCAAAGGATTGGTTTCATTAGGGCTTCAATGTGATGAACTAAATAGTGTTCATGGCAGCTTTTGTTGGGGGATGCCCAGCTGAAGGGAACCGCTGGGAAAAACCTGTCATCTGTACAGTGTCACTCTTGAGTTGCTGTTCACATTTTTACAGATGAGGAAACAGGTCTAGACAAATGATGGAAGTTTTCCATGGTATCACATCTAATTTAGTGGTGTTTACCAGGCTAGAACTCACCTCTTGATGTTTTGTTCATTGTTTTATTATATTCTACCATTGTCCAACTTCTGAGAGTGATGAGGACACACAATGTATGCAGCCATAGACCAGGGACTGCGAAGCACGTTAGCTGGGGACCTAGGTTCTAGTTCTGGTACTATATTTGGGCCAGATCTCCTCACCTCCAAGTCTGACATTATATATGTTCGTATTACATTATTTCCTTTTCCAACTTTAGCATTCTGCAATGTTGATCAGTGTGTTTATAACCCAGTGGTATCACTTTCTTTAGAAGGAAAGCTCTTTACCTTTTCTCAACTAAGAGAATTGTCTAATTACCTATTCTACCTTTAATTCCCCCCCCTTTCACCACATACCTATTAATGAAGGGAAGGAAAAGTACAAGTGGGCTTTAGCTTAGCATCTATGTTGTTTGGGTTTCTGATTTACTTGAAAATAGTGAGGAGCTAAAGTACTCTAAGGTACATGTTGGTTAAATACTGCAACAGTAAATTCATACCATTATTTTTTCTAGCTTTGTAGTTTGTGCAAAAAGTAAGTATGCCCCAAATAGTTGCTGAATTGATGAAGTGGATAAATGAAATCATTCATAAAGGAAATATATACTGGAAAACACAGCATCTGATGGTGTAAATTTCCTGCATATAAGATAATTTGCCTACCAGGAGTGTGGCTCATGGTGCCCACTGTGGCTGTTTTTCCTGAGCACATCATATAGTGAAGAGTTTTTCTTGCTCCTTATAGGCAGTAGACTCATGTCGTCTGCTTCATGCTCTTTTGTTTGTCTCTACCCTCTTAGTTGTTAGTAATGTATAGCTGGCTAAAAAATACACCCTTAGAAATTGTCTTGTGTCATTGTATGAAAGAACCACTCACTTTTAGATCACAGTACTGAATGAATTTCAGCAGATCCTGAGATTGGCCTGTGGTTTCAGAGCAGGAAACTAATTAACAAAGCCAACTAGTTTCTGTTCCCTTTTAAAATCCTCTTCTCCTTCAACTCCTCTTTTCTATATACAGAAAAGCCATAATTTTTATCTATGGAAGAATGATGACAAAGAGTACCTTAGATCTTAAATATCACTAATAAATCCTGCCATTTATATTAGGGACCATGGTATGTTTCTTTCTATTAAAGTTAATTCTGATAAAATATTAACTTTGATAGGATAGAAAACTGAAACATAGGGAGTAAACTTACTTGCTCGTAGTTATGCAGATAATAGTGGGATGGCCAGGGTTAATGTGAAATTCTGACGTTTATATTCAAGGTTGTGTCTCTATGGTGAAGGTTCAATTTTTACCTTTAAAGATCATAAGAGTTAACAGGAAACATCTATCTGCTAATAGTTATTCAAGAGTAGGTATATTTTTAAATATTTTAATATTTCTATTTTTAAATGTTCTCTTCCAACTAAATACTGTCCAGGAGAAAATGTCTTTCAATTCTCATGTATTCACTATGATTTGGCTTGTGTACATCAGCAGACTCAGAATTAATACTTTGCACCAACCAGGGTTTGCAGAGAGGGAATTGTTTGACTAGAAACACAAATGTGTGCTGGTTTTCTAAGCTTCTCTTCCTGGTAAATAAAGCCAGAAGCTAAAGGTGGCCCTGTCATCTAGCCAGTAAAGTCATAAATATGTATATATTTCATTTGCATTTGCATTTTGCCTGTACTTCTGTTAACTGGTGAGTCAGAGCATTTACTATCCTAGAAAAATAATTTTATATGGTTACAGCCTCTATGAGAAACACTAAGTCCTAAATATATTTGTTGCAGAAACATTTTCTCTTTGTATCAAGTGCATTAACTAGAGTTGGAAGGAGTCTCCTTCTATTTTTTTAGAAGCTGTCCAGTTAGAATTGTACATTATGTATCTCAGCTGTTCATTTGTGGTCTTATCTATGGAGCAGGATGTGTTTCTTCTAAATGCCAGGGAAATTGGGAGGAAGAAAACCTAGCATTTGATTTTATTTAGTTTTCTTTTTATTTTTAGCAAATCAACTTTAAGCTCGATTTATTGGTGAAATTTTGGGGAGCACTATGTCATAAACAATTGGCTGTCACTGATGAATTTTATTTGGCCAGGTCCTTTCAAAATAAAAGATTAAGCCATGGAAAACAGGCTTAATTTTGTACATTTTATTTTCATTTCTATCTTCTCTTATGTAGTTCTCAGAAGGGTACAAAGAGATGATCACACAAGAAAACAAATGACTATTACCCAAATTAGGTTACTCTTGGAATATCTGAAACATAGTGACTGACCTGGCTGGTTGTTCCATCAGCTGACAATGTCCTGATATTGTCATTTTAAATTAAACCAGTGCTTGAGTGAACAACCATATGAAGTGTATGTTTTTCTTGTAGCAAGATTTTTATATTGTTTGTGGTACTCAATAAACAATGTATATACACTATGTTTGGGGGAATTTACAAAATGGGTGAAACTAGGAAGTTTAATTACTTTGAATTGGAAGTAAACTTCAGAGACAGGACTATAAAAAGTTGTTCTACTTTGTTAGAAAAAAATAATATTTAAGATTTCTTGGCTCAGTAATGCTGAATAAAGAGTTTGGAGAGGGGATTAAATTTATAGCTAGCAAAAAAATATGTTTCTTGGCTTCTTAGATTGGCACAAGAAATGAAATAGACTCAACATGTTGCATGACGGGTTTTTAACATTTTTACACACTTTGAAATGTTTTTAAAACTATGCCTTCAATTGAGATCACTTTGTCATAACATTTGGTAATAAAGGGCAATAAAGAAAAGAAAAGAGCAGTAACAACTTCAAAGGAGTACTATTACCTTCTTGAGGAAACAGTAAGCACATCATAGATATTTAGAAAACATTTCTTAGTGGAAAAGGTTATGCATCATGTTTTCTTTATATTTGTATTCTTAGAACTTAGCAGGATGTCTGGCAAGTGGCAAGGATTTAGTAAATGTGCACTGAGCAATTTATGCAGCCCGATTAATATTATTCTTCCGAACCTTGGGATGTTCCTTAATTATTCTAATAATTCTATTTTCTGAACCATTTAAGAAATGTCAAGCACAGTGATAGACACTAATTTCAATAGTTTATACTGGTTATTTTCAAAATTTAGACTTTCTTATTAATGGGACAAAAGTGCAATCCTTAAATCAACCAAGGAACGTATCAGAATTGCAAATACTCTTACTGCAGTCTGGTCAACAGAATCAGAAACTCAGCAGTCGGAGTGTCACAGGCCTTCTGGTGATTCTGATGCATGCTCAGAGTTGACAATGAATGTTAGACCTCTTGCTCAGAGTATCGGCCTTTTGGAGAATGCACAAGTGAACCCTTGTAGAAAGGGTGGCATCTACCTGTTCTACAGAAATACAAGGAGAAAACTTAAAAATTCTCATCCTGCCAGATTTGGCTTTTCTCAAAACCACATAAATCATAAGAGAACCAATCCTTGTGACTGGATTGGGCATCTAGAACTTCACATAGTTTATAAAAAGGCTTTTCATGTTCACTGACCCTGCTAAATGATGGGTACTCCCAGAGGAGCAGATTCTCGCCAAGGGAGCTCTCTACATTGGTGACCTTTTGCATTCTTACACAAGGCTCTGAGGATTTGTTCTTCTCAACTGCGTCCTATCCCTGATGCTTTTGTTGCCCTGGAGTGGCATCAGGCCCATGCTCATAAACAGTCTCCTGTCTTATAGTGCAGGCTGAAAACTCCAGTGAAGCCATGAGGACTTCCCCAGCCCCCCAGTCTCAAACACACCACTTGGCTCCTTGTTATTTGCTGTCCAGCCATGCTGAGAACCAGCCAGCTCCTGAGTCCGTTCTACAGCCTGTCTGTGGCCCCTTCTGCAGTGATCTTCAGATCTTCATATTGGCTAGGCAGATGTTAGGAGAGTTCTGAGGTTATTTTTGGAAGCAGGCCTTTGCCACCTACCCCAGTCTAGGACAGAGCCAGTGGTCAACTCTCTGGGAAGGATTCAGTATTGGACTCATTTGGCGTTCACCAGGGACTAAGCATCTAAAGGATAGAGTCTACATGTGTGAACTTCTTTCCCCATTGCATCTTTAGTAATTCGTGTAGTGCTGGAAAAGGTAAATTTTTGTTGAAGAAAAATAAGCCAGAACCTTTTACCCACTTTTTAAAAAAATTCTTTTTGTAAATTTCCAGGGAAGGAAAGTAATCTACATTGATAATAAATGAATCACTCATATTGTTGATGCTGTCTTTAACTTTTTTCCATTCTTGAGGATTGAATCCTGGGCCTTTGTACTGAACTATATCCCCGGGCCTTTTTTATTTTTAATTTTGAGTCAAGGTCTCTCTAAGTTATTAAGTTACCTGGGTTAGGTTTAAACTTGGGATCCTCATACCTCAGTCTCCTACAGGGCTTATAGGCATGTGCCATCATGCCTGGCTGTCTTTAATTTTCTTTATAATTGCCTAATAGTATATCTGTTATGATTAGCATTGGTGTATTGGTAGCTACAGTTATTATTCCCAAGAAAGGTTACCCCAAGTCATCACATGAAGTACTTTTGGTACTTCTGTTTGCCTCCAGGGAGGTAAACTATCTTTCTAAGAGGAAGAAATGGAAGGAAAGCATTTTATTACAGACCACAACTTTGAACCATGTGAGAGTTACTTGCTTAAAACATTGAAATTGCAGAAGTAAAAGATGAGAAGGTTTCATAAGGAATAGAAAGGGACAGGAATACTTTTATTTAGAGCAAAGAAAATAGAGATAGCATTGAAGGGTGGCTGTCCTCAAAAAAATTGTCTTCAAGAGCTATTTAGTTATATGTGACTCACCCTGCACATAGATGGGCAATCATGTGACTTCTACCTAAAGGGGATTCTGTGTTATATAATATTACTTCAAAAGGTTTGCTGGATGTCTCCCATCACAAAGTACAAAACTTGATCTAAATACAAAGGCTAACATAACCTAAATCCTTAAGGGCAAAGCAACTGTTGAGGAGTTGGTTGGAAACTAAAGTACGGTTTGATGATCTAGGTATCTTTAGGACTGGAATAATAGACAGGACTGTAGCATCCTTTAGAAGCTAATTAGTATAAATTTGCCTGACCTAAGCTTGCATTTATTTCCACACATGACTTTGTCAGTTATTCTGTCATACATGAACAGTGAATACGAGAAATACCAACCTGTCTTAGCTCAGGCTGTTACAACAGAGTACCAGAAACTGGTAATTTATATGCAACAGAAACTTATTTCCCACTGTTCTGGAGGCTGAAAGTCTGAGACCAGGATACCAGCATGGTTGGGTTTTAGTGAGGGCCCCGCTCTAGGTTTCAGACTGCTGACTTCTTCCTGTATCCTCATGTGGCAAAAGAAGGGAGTGAGAACTTTCTGCTTTCTGGAGCGCCTTTTAAAAGGGCACTGATCTCGTTCATGAGGGCTCCACCCTCACCCTCAGGATCTAATCACTTCTCAGAGTCCACATAATCTAATACCATCACACTAGGGAACTGGGATTTCAACATGAATCTTGGAGGAACACATTCAGTGCATTTAGGGCAGGGACAGTGCCCTGTAAGAAACATATTCTGTGTTAAAACTAATATATATATAGACATATAAGTAATAAATATGCTCAAAACAAAGTTTCATGAAATAATACAGGAATTATGGGAAATGTACTTTGTTATTTTCCAGTAACACCTCTTCTAACCTTCAATATCTACCTCCAGGCTTTATCAGTCTCTGATCATGATCCACCAAATTGATTTTACTCAACATTAAAGGACTACAGTTTTAAAAGCATCAAATCTGACTGTTGTCCCCTCTTGTGTGGCCTGTGATCTGTTGCATAGCCGGTACCATGATACCATATCCAGTGCTCTTTGCTGGACTCATGAGAATTCAACTGAAGACTCCCCACATGGCTCAACTTGGAGAGTAGGCACCCTGTAGAACTTGGAAGAAAGTGACTCATAAGGCCACCTGGTTTGTCACCAGGATTGATAAGCTTCACTCATGAAACATGGCCTATAAACTGGGGCATGTCCATATTTTTTAATATAATGTTCACCCTAAATTTCATATTAATTTTTTAGCAAGAACATAAATACTGTAAGAAGAAAACAAACCCACCTCACTGAAAAAAATATGTCAAGAACATTTATTTAAATGCCACAATTTTTGCATGGTCAATTTTAAATAGACATTTTCTCCAGAATTGTTCAGCCTTCCTTGAATTTGTACAAGATTATATGGAATAGAGTGTGTCTTTTATGCTATAATAAAGTGATAAATTTGGGATTTTTTTCAGTGATTCAAGGTTCTTTGCCCTGCATCAAATGGCCCTATTGTGCTAGATTGAAAAATCTCAAGTGCCTTTTCTATATTTGGGAGAGAGGTCTGTACTATTGTGGTTCTTAGCAACGAGCCCATTTACTCATGGCTTGCTATGAGACTCGGTTGTGATCATGGGAACCAGATAACAATCATATTGTCTGACTTGTGGCTTCCAAAAAGACTCATGTAATGAGGGGCAGGGGATTTCTGAGGGAAGGGCTCAGTAGCTCCATTTGTGAAGCCACCAAGCTTGATTTTTTCTCCTTTACTTAGTTCACTGGCCAATAAGGAGCTTATTTTTCTGACATTCTGTTTTGGGGCTGTTCAGATACATAAAGTACTACCTTTTAAAGCTAAGATAGGCACACTTTCCTTTTTCCATTTGTGGAATATTTATAATAATTTACTGCCTTGAGTCTAAAGCAAGATTTCATAGGCTTTCACTTCACTTAATTGTAGTGCCAATTGGTAGATGTTTTAGTGAGTGTTTCATTTTCAGTGTTTTATGTCTTTAGAAATTATAGTTTATCAGGGCTGGGGATTTAGCTCAGCGGCAAAAGCGCCTGCCTGGCAAGCGCAAGGTCGTGAGTTCGGTTCCTGGTACCGGAGAAAAACCAAAAAAA
>NW_004955434.1:4298134-4306513 GCF_000276665.1 Chinchilla lanigera | reverse complement strand
AAAAAAAAAAAAGGAACCTCAGAAATTATAGTTTATCAAAGATTTCTTTTCCTTTGCAAGTTACATAGAGAAGTTCCCCAAATTTTCCTGATTTCCATCTTGCATGGACAAACCTAGAATAAAACAAATAAAGTGAATAATGAAAAATTAACTTATCTTTAAGGTGTATGAACTACACTCTTTTAAACCTTACTAGTTCATTACATTGAAACAAAAATTGCATCACTGCTGTGGCATGCTATTTTAAAATGCCTCCCTTTTATTGTTTTTCCCAAGGTGTCCACTTTACATTGAGTAGTGAAGATTGATGGGAAATAGAGTGAATGGGAGTCACTCTCTCTTGCTAAGGGTGAAGAGTGAAATGTGACTTTTGCTTATGTTTGTTTATAGAAAGCAAGACAGATATTAGACTTGTAATATTTGTGTACAGTCGGGCTCCATTATTTAGTTTAGCAGTTTCTTAGAAACTCCCTCTCCTACACGGCAGTTTGTAATGTAAACATGGTGCGTCAATTCCTTTTGTGCATACTTTATATAAGGAATCGTCATTTCCACATATGTCAAGAGACTTCTGAGAGCAGTTGGGAACTGCTAAGTATCCTACACATGTGCCTCACAGTTTCAGATGATCATCAACACTCCCTCACATGACATCTGTATTTGTTTCTTCATTTGCCTGTCTCCTTCACCAAATGCAAACGTTCATTTTGTCTCATTCATTTCATATCCCCAGTGCTTAGAACAGGGCCCAGCACAAAGATGGCCTGCATTTAACATTTGGTGAATCAATGAATGAATTAATTTCTAAGATAGATGGGTGAATTCTTTAGCTATCACTGTTTTCTCAACAATGTTTTACCCCCGCCTCTTTGAAAAATTTGAACAAAGCCTCCTGCCCTGGCCACTGCATCAAGTCCCTGGCTCGGTGTGGGGCCTAGTTTCTTGCCAAATTTTAGTCTTTTTTCAACCTCTGGCTTTTTTGACCTACAAGATTTAGAACAGCTTAGTAACCTCCTATCTCACTTTCTCTCTTTTCCACTCATCTTATCCTGGAATTAATCCCAACTCCTACCTCGTTGCAACTTCAAACTTGTGGCTGTGCTGTCATCTTTTTAAAAAGTCAATCTGTCTCCCTTCCCAAAATTTATTTTCATTAAAGTTATCCTCACTGAAACTTTGACACACTGCTGTCTTTTTACTTTGCTCATCTCTCTGGTTGTGCAGCTACCAATTCTGTTCTTACCTCTATTTCCAATAGCACTGCCTCTGGCCTGGACTGTGGCAGTAGCTTCCATCACAGCTTCCATGTCTATTTACCCGCCTTTCATCAATAATAATAATATCTGCTGTCAGAGCTTACTATTTTGTCAATATCATACCAAAAAATCCTTAGATGCTTTACTGTGCCTAAAATCTGAATGCTGCCATTTGGTCCGTAGGACCAGCCACAGCCACAGTCTTGTCCTAGTTGACTATTGGTCATCATCGTCATCTTTGTCATTTTCATAATTGTAGTAGTATAACAAAGACATAGCTACCAGTTTTAATCTCTTACTCTGTGCCAGGCCTAACACATCAGGAAACATGAAATCATAAATCTTCTGGTGTTTTGGACCATATAGAATGATAACAGGGAAGGGAAGAATGGGAAAAGGAAGTAGGGATGGAGAGGTGTGCTAGGGCCCCACCAATCTTGTCAGCTGTGCTAATGGCTTCCAGCTTTCTTTCTATGCACAATCAGGTAACAACTAGAAGAGTTTCATGGACAAGTGGTGAGCTCATATTTTATTTTAGGTCAACAATAGGAGCTATAGTTTGGAGGTGAATTAGAAGAGAAAGGAGCTGATGATAGCAAGGCTGATGACAGGAGAGATGAGGATCTGATCAAAGGTGGTGAGGACAGGACCAAGGGAGCAGAACTGAGGTTTGCAGGGAAAATTTCTAGGACATACTTAGATATGAATGTTGAGGGGATGGTAGGAGTAGAAGAAAGTGATTCTCTGGCTATGACATAAGTGTTTAGAGACTTTGGAGTGATGTGCAACAGGGAGAATACTGAAAGGAAGCAGAGGCAAGAGGGACATGGATTTGAGATGCCTGTGGGATGTCCAGGTAGGATATTGCTGTAAGGAAAGTAGACCTGAGGGAGACATTGGGTGTGTAATGTCCTAGGCTCCAGGCAGTGAGTTAAGCTCTGATATTGAGATACCTGCAGGACATGCAGGTAGAGTCTAGAAGGAAGCTGTATATGAATGTGAAAGTAAGGAGAGAGGCTGTGATGGAGACAATGTTATGAAGTCTGTTATGGTTTGGCTGGATGTCCCCTCAAAGCTTCATGTAGTCATGGGGCCGGGCTTCTAGAGTTTATGATTGATCCATGGTCCAATGCTAGGATTATGGGTGTGAGTGCTAGACCAGCCCTGGGGCGGGTAGTTTGCATACAGTGTAAGGGACAGAAAGAGGCTGCTTGCCACCACTCCTCCCTTTTGCTCTTGTTGCTTTGCTGTTTTCTGCTGCCAAGAACAGTTGCCCTCTGCCATGTGCCACTCTGCCTCGGAGCTAGGCAAGTATGGACTGAAACCTCCACAAACTGTGAGTTAAATAAACCTTTCCTTTCTTAATATTGGGCATAGGGTATTTTGTCTCAGCAACAAGAGAAAAGTAACCAAGACAAGGTCTTACTAGTTATTAGAGCCATGGAATTAAATGATACTTCCCTGTACACATTCATATAAGAGAGAGTATCTGCTGCTCTTTTTTGCTATTTAATTTCTCCATGCCTTGGCTCATTCCCTTTTTGTTTCTTACTCACTCTTCTTCTCTTTTTTCTGTTTAAGGAAACGGCATTGGATTTCCATATCATATACATCCCACTATTCTGTAAGGTTTCTCAGAGTGCATTAATCCCCACACCTGCCTCCCCAGAAGTGATTTCTGAAGCGCACACTCTCTTTGGCATTCTTGCTCTCATGACTCTTGGAGCTTTCCCTCGAAGTTCACTTGTCATTTGTTCTCAGCTTATCTCTCCAGGAGACTCAAGTCCTGACAGCAGGGACCTCGTTTTGCCTGATCTGTGTTCCTACCCAGTCTGACCAGCTCCAGTACCTTCTACACACTAAGCACTGCTACTACTATTTATGGATTATTTTTATTTCCCTGTAGAAGAATGAAGGAAAGTGGTGAATAACTCAGAGTTCTGTAGGAGTTTGTAAAAGTCGCTGCACCTTGGACTAAGTGGAAAGTGTCTGCTTCAAATGCTTTTGCAGCTAAATGTTCTATATCTTATTAAAGAAGAGGAGGAAAAAGAATTATTATTATCGTTGTTGTTTTTGTCTTTGAAGTACCAAAAAGATCTGCAAAATGAGTGCACAATTCTCATTTTTTTGTCATTCTTATTTTAAACTCTCGAGGAAGAGAACATATCTTTTGACAGTTCCCCTTCAGCTACTTACTGTGACCTCTGTTGGGAGCAGAGGTTATCTCCTGGTTTCACTGAGTCAACAACTTTCTGTTTCTGAATGACATTTTGCATACATTTGCACAAGTTGAATTTGAGAGCTTGGGGCCTCAGAAGCAGGGATTTTGACTCATCCGGACTCTCTGCTGACACTTCGATGACCTCGCTTGACCTCTTTTGTGCCTTTTTCTTTTCTTCATCTTTGGAATGAATATCTCCACACTGGCTCCTGACCTAGTTCAAAAGCATATTATGAGACCAAATGAAATGATGGCCTTTGAGGTCCTTGGAACAAAAGTATCACCAACTTTAGAGAATTTATTTTATGGGAGTTACAAAAAAGGTCATGCTCAGGGCAACCATCTTTATAGCCTGTAGGTAAGCAGATCAGAGCCACAGGGTCCCTATAAAAAAGAATATTTCACTCTTCTCCCCAAAGGCCAAGGGTATGGGTGGGACATTTTACTAAAGTCTGATGAGAGTTTCAAAATTTAAATACACTTTCAACATAGATGAGGAAAACAGTGTGCTTTTATCTTTAAAAAGAGGTGAATCTTAGAGGTGGAGGTTAATTGAAGAAAGCAAAATTTATGTTTTCTTGTTAAAGGAAAAATGGCAGTAGAGAGCATCTAATTAGTACGATAGGTTCCTAAGTAGAACTTGGTGTCCCAAGTATTACATGAGTTTGAGGCTTGTTCTAGTTGGATTGTATGGTAAGTGGTTGTCAACTTGTCACGCCCTGCTAAGCACCTAATGCTGTGCCTTGCATACAATGATGATTTGTGTTACAATTAGTGCTGCTCTTGAGATGGAATATGAGAACCTCTCAGAAGTCATCCAGAAGCCATTTTTAATACTTGTGGACTCTATTAGGCTCTTTGAATTTCATTGACCATTTCTAAAATTCTGATGAAAATTTCCTTTAATAGTGAAAACATTTACAGCATGATACACAGGCTGATCGAAAAGTACCCTATGTATTTAAATACAAAAAAATTTCAGTAAAGGACATATTGCCATCAAAATGCCTCAAAATACTCCCTCTTGCTCCAAACACTTGTTCTTGCCCCTTTCTGGAGAAGTTATAGATGTCTTCAAGAGAGTATCTTTACTGATTGTGAGAAAAAAAATACAGTGAATGCTGCTGCTGAGTGCCATCCAACAGAAAGGCAGGCTCATCAAAACATTACAGTATGTCCTCATCTACCTTATTCACCAGATCTGGCACAGTTGGACTTCTGGCTCCTCCCCAAAGTCAAAATGATCATAAAAGGTTTGGAATTGATTTAGTACATCAAGGTAGCCACAACAATACCAACTAAAAGCATGAAGGAAGACTTCCAGACCTGCTTCAGAAAGTGGAAAGAATGTTGGGATTAGTATGTTTAAAAGGGGTGGGGCATATTTCAAGAGGGATTAATGGAAATGTGTGTTTTACTATAACAAACTTTAGAAAATAAACATTCACCATTTTTTTTTATAATGCCTCATGTATATATCAGGTGGTAGAGACATCTGACTGGAGTTGATGACATAGGCAATTCCCAATCAAAAACAAAGGAAAATCAGAGTTTAAGAGCACTGTCATTGTTGCATCCCATGCAGCTCTCACTGGTTGCGGGTGGAGGGCAGGGAGGCAATTTCAAAAATAAAGACAAGAAACAAAAGCTGAGGTGAGGTGGAGCCCTCTTTCTGGGTGGGAGAAGAGGAACTGAACAACAACAGTGGGAGTGTTTATTTATACTTTTGACAAAGTCAGTATCATGCACATAGGGTTGCCTAGTAACTAATGACTGGAATTGTCTCAAGCATGATTTTTTCCTCAGGACCAAGGTAGCTTGATTGCTTTAGGCACTTTGGCCTTGTCTTGCCCCCTCACATGTGGTCAATTTCCAACTTCAGCTGCTCCTTATATGTCATACAGGTCATGATATTGGATCTGTAGCGATGACATTGAATCTGTAGTAAGAGACCAGAATCTGGTTACTTACCTAGCACATCAGTGAGCATAATGGCCTAATGATAGCCATATTGATCTGTTTCTCAGTTTTCTGCCCTTAGAGTCTGAATGTGGCCTAGGCATGGCATGCAATCCTGACTGTAGATTGTATTGAACATTTAATCAACAAAGTGAAAGTGTAGCTGATGCAAGGTGAGACATGGAAGTGGGGAGGAGAATAATGGTGCAAATATCCTTATCTCCTAAAATGGAGGAGTGAGATATAAGTCATTAAGAGTTGATGTAATTCCAGAATTTATGTGCCATCTTGCATTCCTACTGATAGCATGAGAAAGGTCCATTTGCTCTACACCTTCATCCATAATTTGGTATGGTCAGTCTTTTTCATGTTAGATATTCTAAAAAGTATATTGGGGTGGCTCATTGGGGTTTTTAATCGCACTTCACCAATAGATAATCATGTTAAGTATCTTCATATGCTTTTTTGCCATCCTTATATGTCATTTGGCAAAGTGTTAAACTGTTATATTTAAGTTTTAGTAAGCTTTTTGTAGCATGCATTGAATTTCATTACATGAACAATCATGCCTAAATACAGTTTTACTTTAAAACAAAAGTTAGCAAAAACACAAGTGAAGACTTGAATACTTAAAATTATAAAAGTAATAAACAGAAGAATTAAAATGACATATTAAACTTTAGGAGACGGCCAAGACAGTATCAGGAGAGACCTTGATGTGAATGAAGATCTAAAGATCTAGGCACACTTTCAAGAGGTAGGAATGTAATTACCAAGAGACCGAAGAAGAAAATTCGGGGTGGGGGGGATGGCAGCAGTGGGAAAAAAGAGAAAATTTTACAAACAACTGTCTTGGAAGAATGGAATTCACAGGCACAGGAAAAGTAAGAGCTGGTTGCTGTCATGTAGATTTCTGTATCACTCTGTTGCATTGTACATGGGCCTCCTTTATAAAAATAAATCATAAGTATATTGCTAATTAGCATATAAAGGTAACAGTGGTGACAAGAAATAACTAAAGTGAGTAGAGGGTATGTTGTGGTTTAGATCTAAAATATCTCACCAAGATCTCCTGCATTTGGAAGATGATTTCATCATGGGAACCACTGTACTCATGAGCAATATATTGATGAGTTCATAGCTAAATGTGCTACTAGTCAGTGGGAGCAGGTCACCAGGGGCATGACCTCAAAGGATGTATTCTTGTTCTTGGTTCCCTGGCTTTATTTATGTTCACTCGTATTCTCTTTCTTCCTCCCCGCCCCTTCCCCTCCCTCTGTCTCTTTTTCTTTCTGTCTCTGTCTCTCTGTCTCTTCTCTCTCTCCCTTCTTCTCTCCCTCTATTTCCTGTCTTTGTCTTTGTTTCTGTCTCTGTCTCTGTCTCTGATTCTTTCTCTCTCCTTCCTGTCTACTACTGCCGTGGGTTGCACAATTTTTCTCCACCATGCCCTTTCTCTATGCTATTCTGGCTAACCAGAGACAGAGACAGAAACTGTTGAAGGTTACACAATCAGATTGCAAAGCTAGGTAGTTCCCTCCAGCATATCTCTCTCAGCTGGGTCATTGTATATGTCTTACAGTATATAAGCCAGTGACCATGCCCGCAAATCCACCAGTACATACAGTGAATGCTTAATATGCTATGTTGGAAAATGAGTAATAAGTGTAGTAGTGGTGAGATGTTATATTAGAGAGTGAGGTTAGGGAAGTCCACTCCGAAGAGATGGCATGTGGAAATTTTCTTAGTCTCCTGGATTGCTATAATAAGATGCCATAGACTGAGTGGCTAAAGCAACAAATATCTCTTACAGTACCGAAGGCTGGAAAATCCAAGATCAGGTTGCTGATAGATCCATTGTTTGGGGAAGGCCCACTTCCTGGTTTGGACATGGCTTTTTTCTCATTATGTCATCATGTGAGGTTGCAGGGAGTTTGTGGGTAGAGGGAGGGAGGGAGAGAGAGAGAAACTAGCTCTGTGATTCTTCTATAGGAGCACTAATCCCATTTATCCATTTATAAGGGCTCTATCTTTATGATCTAGTTGCCTACCCAAGATATTGTTAGGAGTATTAATTATATAATGAAAGGTTAAAAGTAACTTTAATAACTAACATTTGGAGAAATGATTAAACTATAATCATAATGAAAGAATATTATTTGCAAATAAAATACTGTGGAGAAGTCCAGATAAAGTAAGCATAAAAAATACAATAGTGGGAAAAAATGTTTATAATTAAGTATGCTGACAAAGAAGCAAAGTATTTATGCATAATTTACTTTGATTTTGCTTACCTTTATATTGTATATTTAGTTGCATATGAATATGATATGAAGAATATAAGATAATATAATTCACTTAAAGAAATGATGGAGGACATAAAAATGATATTGAAAGTCAACAAGATTTCACCTAATGCCAACAGCCAGGAACTGGGATGCCAGTGCAGGGCCACTCTGCTTCCAGTACAGGAGAGGGTATTGCAATTTAAGGAATGTCCTGCAAAGTCTTAGTGGGAGTAGCATTGATTCCCAAAAGTGAGCTCTGTCAGCAAATGAGATCTATTTTTGGATTAAAAAGCTACTTCAAAGAAAGTTTTAGCTCTATTAAAACATTTTAAAAATCACAACATTTAAAAATTTCTCCCACAAACATACATCTCTCCATTCTTACACCTAGCAATCTGGTTGTGGTGGTACACACTCTAATGACAACTCTCTGGGAGGCTGAGGCAAGGTGATTGGAAGTTCGGGCCCAGCCTGGATATCTTAGTGACTTAATGAGACTCTATTTAAAAATTTTTTAAAAATTTAATGGGCTGGGAATCTGGAGCTGTAGCTCAGTGTAGACTCTGGATTCAATCTCCATTCGTGGGGCTGGGGATTTAGCTCAGCGGCACAGCGCCTGCCTGGCAAGCAAGAGGTTGTGAGTTCGATTCCTGGTACC
>NW_004955434.1:4063455-4298034 GCF_000276665.1 Chinchilla lanigera | reverse complement strand
AAAGAACCTATAATCCATCTCCATTCCTGAAAAAAAAAAAAAAAAAAACCAGAGCATTTTTTATATCATATACATCTAAATTCCAGAGAAGCAGAGAACTTCAGTAAGTCTAGAGGAGCCATCATAATGGAGTTTAATGTGTTGAGAAATAAAACCTTTGAGCTTGACACACCAGGTTATACTGGAATGGAACAATAAATTCCAAAGAATTTATTAAGCTCTTAAAATGGGTGGGGCAGCAACCTCATCTACACTTGCTAAGTGCAAGTACAAGTCGACTGGGATGGAAACAGGAGAAGACTGATAGATTTCACAGTTGTTTTGAATTTAGAATTTGAATACGGTGGTCCCATATAGCTCCTCTTTTCACAAGAAAAGACCCTGGGATGGGTCCAGATGGGCTACTGGTTTCCCTGAAGTCTCTGTTGAAATCAGCTACACCTCACTGATCCTTCAATCATTAACAAGAAAGCAGATATGATGTCCATAGTCACCACTGTCAAGGAAAATCACCTTTAGCACAAGCTTGTGGATCCCTTCTGATATACATATGTGATCATTTGGTTCAAGGGTCATGTGCCGTAGTCGAGTGTTGCTTTGGACTCCTAGAGGCTGTTTTAGAACTCTTGGTTTCTAAAACATGCCATATTTCAATTTAATACCACCTGTAGAATTTCTGTTATTACTTACATCTGGATAAGATGTTTTGTGGGGAAAAATGGGGAGAAGTAAAGCTGACAGTGCATTGATACACTGGACAGTCCAAGAGAGTCCCAATTCCTTTGTCTTCCCAGGAAAGAAGAGCCTCTAAAATGAGGCTAATGTTGCCTACTTCAATAATTTGAGAGTGTTAACTAGGGTAAAGGAATGTGGATAGTAGAAAGAAAGTAAATGATACTTCCTCTCACTTTTTATGGCAAAGCTTTTTGTAAGGTACTGATGGCAAAGAAGATAATCTTTAGAGGGGGGAACTGAGTTGAGAACACAACTGTAAAAACAAATGAGTGACCCTTGCCCTACAGAAATTTATAGTAGATTAGGGAAATCAGGCAAACACACTTCAGAAGAGAAAGATAATGCAGTGAAAGGGGAGGAGACAGAGTGCTGAATATGGCTAAAGTTAGGGGTAAAAGCCAGGCTGAGGGTTCCAAATTAAATCTTTGAGGTTAGAGTATGTGGTGATTTTTCTATCCAGGTTTGAAGACAGATCGGGGCAAAGGGAAAATGCATACTATAACATTACTACGGAGAAAGTCTCACTTATAAAAGTGACTAAATGTTAGAATTATCCCCTTTGCTTTTGAAAATTACCTCTTTTTCAGTATATTACAAGTATAATTAGCAAACTGCAACATTTTTTATTATATGGGTGGAAGGAGGTTATAGGGAGAAATGGAAGTGACTTTATCTTCTGGGAATTCCTGCCGCTGCCTCCAGCATGGAGTCATCCACAGGTCTCCTATGTGCTAGTCCCAGGGAGTCTTGCTTGCTGGAAGCTCCTGGAGTCCTTCCCATGACACTGGGATAAACAGTGAGGCAGAAGAAAGAAGTATTTTATTTATACCTCTCTTATGGGACTTACCTTTCAGTGTGTTATTTTCAGTTATTTGCAGCCATTTTACTTTGTCTGCTGGATTATAAATTCCTTGAGGGAAGAAGGGTTTTATTTAATTTTCCTTTTACTCTCAAGTCTTGCTGACTGTCTGAATTGCCTGAATCCATTGGTTTCTTTGTTTAATAATGCTTTTCAGGATTATCTGAAATTATGTGCAGATAGTCCTTGACTTACAGGGGTTCAGCTTCCATTTTTGTGTTTTACAATGGTATGAAAGCATACTTGTACAAATACTTTGTTTTTTATTTCAGTATGTTATTCAATATACTACATAAGCTATTTAGCACTTCATGATAAATAGGCTTTTTGTCAGATGTTTTGCCCAATTGTGAGGGTTCTGAACACATTTATATCAGGCTGGACTAAAGTGTGATGTTTGGTAGGTTAGGTGTATTAAATGCATCTCAAACAATATTTCAAAAGTGGTGAGTTTAATGGGATATAATCCCATTGTAAGTGGAGGGGAATGTGTATTTCTTTGGTTTTAGGCATGTTTGGAATTAAAAGGAATCTCATTCTCTTACCATTGCTAAACTATGCTTTCCTGGTATCAGGAATTAGCATGGCATGTTTTAGTTTTCATCCACACCTCTTTGGGAACTCAGGACTATGACTTCCTACAGTAGGTGAAAAGGAGACCAGAGAAGGAGGCATTCTCAAGTCTGGTAGCTATTCAGACCCTGGGATCTGGCAAACAGTAGCTAGTGGGATCTGAAAAGAAACAAACAGAAGACCAAGGTTTTTCCTAGGCAAGGCTATCTGGAAGAGCTCTGAGTTAAGTAAAGAAAGTCTGCTGCCCCTTCAGCAGAGCAGAATAATTCTTGGTTGATGAAGTGGGCACTAGTACTGACTACTGACTGGCACAGTGGGTGGGCATTTTTTAAAAGCTCGTCATCTTGGAGGCAGTGGCGATGAAGGGAAGGAAACCTTGTACCAGTTTTGACACTCTGCAGCTGGTAGAAACTTGGCATCTTCTTCCTCAGAATAGAAGAGGTTATTTACTTTAGGTATGGGCCACAAGGTGATTGTAAATAATCATGTAAATCCTTGTGTAATTGAATTGGTGGTCACTTATTTTTAGAAATCCTCCAAGAAGCAGAGCATCCAACCATAAACTTGCCCGTGGGAAATGAGAAGCAGGTGGTGAAGGGAATCTTGCTGCAGGTTGCATGTGTGCATGCAGCGTGAAGTGGGACCAGCTGCTCCTCCAACATCTTGGCTTCTCCGTGGCTCGTTACCTCAAAGTATGTGAGCCCACCTGGCATTGCAGGCCAAACTGGAGAGCCTTGCATAGTTTGTTTTTCTCTATTGTTCGTTTTATATTTGTTTGGGTCTCTTTTTTTCCCGCCCTGGAAGTCTAGCTAATGTTTTGTCAATTTTGTTTATCTTTTTTCAAAAATCCAACTCTTATTTCATTGATCCTTTGTTCTTTCTCTCTTGCTCTGCCCGGCTACTTTCTTCCTCTACCTCTACCTCTGCCTCTACCTCTACCTCCATGTTATTTATTTCTGCTCTAATGTTTGTTACTTCTTTCCTTCTACTAATTTTTGGATTTGGTTTGTTCTTGCTTTTCTCGTTCCTTGAGATGCATTTTTAAGTTGTCTATCTGAAATCTTTTTTATATTATGGTACCATAGGTGCTTGTTGCTATATATAAACTTCCCTCTTATAGTAGTACTGCTTTTGCTGTATCCCTTAAGTTATGTTGTATTTATCTGCTCATTTTATGTTCACCAGTCCTTCTAATTGGTTAATCTGTAAAGCAGTGTGAGAAATAACAGCTAGGCGTAGTACTTCCTGGAGAATTTTTCTTCCTTTTTTTTCTTTTTCTCTTTTTTTTATTTTAAAGAGAGTAGTAAATGAGAAACAAAGAAAGAAATAGAACAGTAGCAGCATACCAGTATCACAAACATAAACAAATCAAAGCAAGAACATTCAAAGTCGTACAGAGTCTCAAGACAAAGTAATAGTAATCAACAGTGGTTGTTACATTACATATTGCTGTCCTTGACTACATTGCTCAGATTACCCAATGTAAGAATGAAAGATTGCTCAAACTATTATAGGGAATAGGAAAATAATTCTTTGATAAAACAGTAGAGCTAATACAGAGTTTCACTAGACAAAATGGTAGGAGTTCACCATTGTAATTCCATTGCATATGAGAATTTTTCAAAGTGCTCCCTTGGGTCCTGTTGTCTATACCATATAAAAACTCTTTGTGACTTTTTTATTTTGGGAGAGGGTTTTCACTTTCCTTCTAATATTACTGCTTATTAAAACATCTAGACTCTATAAGGGATAATTTTTAACTAGTATTTATTGTGAGGCAGTGAGATATGCTGGGTGATTAGGTTGAATTTGGGTTCCAATTGTGGTTGTGCAACTTCCACCTAACTCCAAGAAAGTCTCTCAACTATTTGATCCCTTAGTATTTTCACCTAAAATAGTAGTATTATGTTCTTACCTCATTGAGTTGTTGCAAGATAGACTTTGGTAACATTTTTTGGACAATCTGGTTAATCTGGGAACAGAATACACACAGAATAGATGAAATCCACCCCCATTAAGGAGCTTAAATTAACATTAGCAGTCTTATTGAGAAGACATGCTCATGAGATACAATAGTGGTGGTGCTGGTATACAAAAGAAGTAAGATGGTGTTTATGAGTGATCAGAGAAGGGAAAGACCACTCCTCCATGAGGGGCTCACAGAAGCAATGAAGCTAGAAGAAATGATAGAAAAGAGAAGATGACCTAAATGGAAGGGGAGGACAAAAAGAACAAAGGCTCAAAGCCATGTCCAACTTAGCTCCTTGGCTAAGCACCTGGCCAGTGAGGACTGGTAGTAGCAGGCAGATGAGTCCAGAATGCATAAAATGGACTAGATACAGACAGTCCTCCTGCTTTTTCTCCATATTCTTTTAAAAACATGAAGATAGTGGCTGATACTTGCTCTCATGACTTCGAATTGTCCTGTAGACTCCAGAGGTGAAGATGTCTATGGAAGAGGAAAAACAAGATTGATAAAGGAAGGATATGTTTAGCTATAAATCCATTCCAATGGAAGGGCAGTTGTACAGAGCATTTGGTGAGTTTAAAAGGGAAAAATAAAGCAGTCCATCTGTTTGGTTGTTGTAGGAACCTTCTGCCAACCAGACAGATGGAAGCTAAGGCTGATACCTTGGTGATACAAACTGTAAAACTGGAAAAGGCAATGGGAGGTGACCATCCCAGCTTCTGCTGGCTGGGCAATGGGCTAAAAAAAAAGATCACTAGTATTTGTTGGCCTATTTTTGTTCCTCAGAATAAACAAAAGAAGTTTTTATATCAGATTTGCTCTGATCACTAAGAAAGAATTACTTTAGGATGTGGGAAAATTTTTTAAAAAGCCTTTGAAGATAGTGATCATGATCTCTTGGGAGTTCTAAGAAAATTTTTTACTTTAGAGCACATTTAGATTCAGAGGATATGTTTCTGTCATTGTAGAAAAGAATACCTGAGAAATGAACTTGAAAAAAGGCAAGATTGACTTCAACTCACCATTTTGATGGTTTCAGTCCATGGTCAGCGGGCTTGTTGCTTGGGGCCTGTAGCATGACAATACAGCATGGTGGGAATATATAGTGAAGCACGCTGCTCACCACTGTCCTTATGATAGCCCCAAAAGGGAGAGAGAGTGGGAGAGAAGGAGAAGGAGAGAGGGAAAGGAGTGGGGCTATCAATTTTCTTTTCACAGACAAGCCCCAATGATGTAACTTCCTTCCACTAGGCCCCACCTCCTAAAGGTTCTCCCACCTCCCAGTAGCACCACAGGCTGTCACCCAAGCCTTTGACACATAGGCCTTTGGAGGCTACTCCATATCCAAACTTTATCAGAAGATTAGTGCAAATAACAGTACAGAGAATTCACAAAGTCTTACAACCAGTGTCCCCTATCTTTATCCTACATTAGTATGATATTATTGTCTTAATTCATGAACTGACATTGAGTATTAAAGTCCATGCTTTCTTCAGATTTACGGTTTTTCTCCAATATTTTTGCTGTCATTTCAGGATGCTGTTCTTTGTTCCCTTAGGCTCCTCTTCGTTTTAATAGTTTCTCAGATTTTACTTTGTTTTGATGACATTGACAGTTTTGTGAATTACTGTCTGGTGTTTTGTGAAAGGTCCCTCAGCTAGGATTTGTCTGGAGTTTTCTCATCATTAGACTAGACTCAGTGATGGTGAACAATGAAAGCTCTAAAAGATTCGCCAATACTGGACTAGACTGATAGGCTTTGGGGAGGGAAAATGTTATTTTCATCACATGGTATGAAAGGTAACACCATCGACAGGACTTATCTTTATTGATTCTGATCTTGATCACCTGGCTGAAGTAATGTTTATCAGGTTTCTGCAGTGTAAAGTTATTCTTTTCATTTCCTTCCCTTCCCATAATGCAGTTTTTGGAAGGAAGTCTCTGTGTGCAGCCCATATATAAGGAGTGGAAAGTTATGTTTCTCCTCCTTTATGATGGAATATTTATAAAATTATGTGAAATTTTTCCTCATGGGAGGTTTGTTCATTATCCCAGATGTGTTTGTTTATTCAATTCTTACATCACTATCAACTCATTTATTTTATACCTTCAGTTATAATCCAATAATGCGAGGGTTTTTTTTGCTTCCTCTTTCATTTGGCTTCTATATTCCTTCTATAGCCCATCATTGAGGGTTTTTGTTTAGCTTTTAGCACCTTACTTTGCCACTACAGGATACTCTGGGCTCATTTGGTATATTTCTTGTGTCAAACCCTTTGAAATTTCTAATTATAGAAAAAATGGGTCATGGGATGCATTACCAGAACTTCATACAATGGAAATAAATCACAGCTTTTAATGGATATGTGATCCAAGAGACATGAAAGTTTCTGAAAAAAGAAATTCTATTACACAGGTATAAAACTTTATGAAAGAGGAGAGACAGAACCTAAAAGAACTCTTCTGGCTTCAGAGGATGTTTGATTAATTTGAATTTTTAAAAGTCATGCACAGAAGATGAAGAAAAGACTTATGATCAGACTGAGAATTTCTAAAAATATCATCATCAAAAGTTACTTAGCTGCTGGCTTGTTAAGACAATTTCATGACTCTTTGAAATGAATTTAGAGGGTTCGTCTATACATCAGCCGTATGAAAATGGGACCTCTTTTCACTTCTCTGAAGTCATCTCTGATCTTAGTTTATTCACTCAGCAAATTTCTCTTGAACACCTCTTATGTAGTTGTTTAGTTCCAGAAACGCATCAATGAGCAAAGCTGAGTCTGTTCTCATGGAGTTTCATTCTCATTCAGAAGGATGTGTAATGAGTAGATTTTTTTTGGTAGATCAGTCGGTAACAGTTAAAGCAGCATAAGGGGTATGGAGAATTCAAGGGTGGGGTATTTTGTTATTTACTGAAAGGGATATGAAACTGCCCCATTGATAAGGTGGTATTTGAGCAGAGAGCAGACAGAAGCAGTGGAATAAGCCATGGACAACTTCTTAAGCTAAGTGAACAGAGAACATAAGAAGCCTGTGCTTGATATATGGAAGAAAAAGCGAGTCAGTGAGGCTGGGTGAATGAGGGAAGACACATGTTCCTGGGCAGGGGGTGCCATTCACAGAAAGCATGTGTGACTGGCTGTTCCCAGAGCTGTGTGCTGCTGTAGACCTGGGATATCTAGGTGATTCTTGGACTCTTATGTTTTTGAGCAGGAGAGTAAGGGAATCTGGTTTCACATTTGAAAAGGGCCATGCTGGCCACTATGGGTGGAAGGGACCAAAGGGCAGAAGCAGGGAGACCGGTTAAGAGTTCTTCTAATCTATTAGTGTATTTTAATCTTAATCTCTTTCACACAGCAGATATATATAGATAGATATAGATGTGTATATATATATATATATATATATATATAGTTCGCTACCTAAACATTTTCACATTTTTTGTCTACAGCCCCCAAATTTATAATGTTAGGCTGCATAATATTTTGCATATTAGTTTTCTATTGAGGCTGTAAAAACATTAACACAAATTTGGTGTCTTAAAAGAACAGATTTATTATGCTACAGTGCTGGAGATTAGAATCAAGGTGTTTCGAAGGCTCCAGAGAGTGTTTCGCTGCTTTTCCAGGGTCTAGAGGCTGTTCTCATTTTTGATGCACAGCCCCTTCCTGACTTTAAAGTCAGCAACTTTTCTAATTTCCCTCCTCCTGTGCTCTGTCCACCTCCGTTGCCATCATTACCGCTCCCCTGACTCTGACCCTTGTCTTTCCTTTGTGGTGACCTGGATAATCCAGAGTAATCTCTCCACCTCAAAAGCCTTAATTTAATCTCATCTGCAAACTTCTCTTGACCATGTCAAGTAACACTCAGAAGTATATTCTGGGGATGTCTTTGGGAGGCCATTATTTGGTCCAGCCCAATTGATGTTTTATGGAACATTTCACAATTTCTAATGTTGGGTACTTTAGACTCCATCTAGTTGGAAGTTCTAAGATATTCTCATACCTCTTGTATTTGTATATTTTGACCTTTTATTTTTTTTTTTTTCAGAATATATCACTTAAGATAAATGTCCAGGTGTACAGTTCCTGGAACAAAGGGCATGCACATCTTTTGTTTGCTCTCCAAATACATGACCATATTATCAGGAAACATATGAATATGTCCTTTTTCCTAAAACCTCACTAGCACTGCTTTTTATCAATTAAAAGTATGTTTCCATAGCACATTATGAAACATTTGCCTTGTAGAATGAATTCAATTTCCTTGTTAGCTAGGCTGAACCCTGTGTGTGTGTGTGTGTGTGTGTGTGTGTGTGTGTGTGTGTGATGTATGATTTGCATTTGGAGAATAGTGTTTTTGTTTGTTTTACTTGTTGTATCTGGAGCTAGACAAATAGGGGCAGAGGTGGACTATTTCTTAAGTAAGGGGATAACACTGGCATTAATAGATGGCACATACAGAACTAAATATATCGTTTTTCTCCACCTAAGAGAAGGTCTTTAGAATGGAAAATACATTATTTCACTGTCTTTCAGATGACAGTGAGAGTGCAAACAGGTAATTTGAATGAGTTCATATCTCTGGGGCACAGTAGATCAAATCTCAGGACATCATCTCTCAGCGGCTGCCAGCGATGGCAGAATAAATCTTGAAGAGCCGGAGAGGTTGCAGAAGACCTGAGACATGCAAATGTTGTTCTGTATAATGTAGGAAAAGGTCCAAGGTCTGAAACTAGTAATGTGTGAAATACTCCCTTGAAAGGAATTCTGAGTTACCATCATATAAATGATTTTGAGTCCATAGAAGAGATTGTCTTGATCTCTTGGAACCAGCTGAAGTTACTAGGCTGCATGAGCAATTTTTCACATTTGCTTTTTTGTTCAGGTTTTCTTAATGGGAAGAGAATGCTCTAGAAATTTAAAGCATTTGGCAAAAATCTCTCATAGGTCTCCTTGTACACTTGAAGGGAAATTTTAGTGGATAAGGAAAAATTAAATGAATACACAGCTGATTTTTTCTTATGTTGTAGCACAGGTAGTAGACAGCGTGGGCAGATAACCATTTCTGTCCTTGGACTTGGATAGTAATCTAAAAGACCCACTTTTATTATGTAACTGATGGCAGAAAGTTCCATGAGCTAGCTAAACTTATACAATAAATATCTACAATGTGAAATAAATCCCCACTAACTATGAAAATAGGCCAAAAACATATAAATTTGTAATAAATAATGAGAATTTTTTAAACTGAGGTTGTATTTAAAATTGGAACTGTATTTTATTTTCCTCCTTTATTTTTGTTTCCTTGGACTTCTCCAATCAAAAATGAATATAATAGAGTGAAAACAATTATTTTAAGGTTAATTCAGGTATACTGGGTATGGTGGGTTGACAACTGGTGGTCAACTTGTAACACCCAGCTGCACTGAACCAGCATGGTGCTGGGTGTGGGAGGTCCACCTGAGGATTGTTGCCAGCAGCATAAGAGACAGAGCTGGAGAAGAAGCTGAGGCTGTTGAGAGCTGAGAGAAGCTGTTGGGTGCTGTTAAAAGCTATAAGGAGCTGTTGATTCTGCTAGAGAACCTCATCATGCTGGCTTTCCTGATGAACTCAGCTGTTCCCATTGTTTGAGGAACTCGGGACCTTGTTGGCACTGAGAATGGCTTTGGTTCACTTTGGGGGAGCTCTGATCCTCACTTGAGCATTGCTTCCTGGCTCCAGAGAGGAAGATGGTGCAGTGCTCAGTCTCCTGAGGAAGCTTGTCACGTTTACTTTCCTGATGGGACCTCCGCTGTCCTGATCATTGAAGGACCTCAGGACCTCACTGTTGCTGAGGATGGCTGTGGTACTTTTTGGGGAAGCTCTGGTTCTTATTTTGAGTGTCACTTCCCGTATCCAGTGCAGATTTCTCAGCCTGCTAGTACAGATCCTTCATCCCGCTGGCACAGACTTTCTAGCTTCTACCATTGACCTTTGGGCCTTCGCAGCGCAGATCTGTAAAACAGGCCTGTATGAGACATTGTTGTGGGCTCTTGGCCTCCAGTTGGATTGTTGGGAGGCATTGTTATGAGCTCTAGGTCTTCCGCTGGACTCATACAGGACATTTCCATAGGATCCAGGCCCTCAGCTGGATTCTTTGGTATTTAGTGTATGGACAAATTTCCTGTATTCTCTTTGTATATGATTCTTTGGGTGACTATTATAAATAATTTTAGAAAATATGTGTCCTGTATAATATTGTTCCCCTTGCAAAAACCCCAAACCATGACAGTGGGAGAATGCAGGGTCCACCTATGTATCACTGATATGGATATAACATAGAATATTATATAATATAAATATATGATGTCATATAAAAAATTGCTAGACTGAGGGTGAGAGGAAGAGCAAGCTGCTAATTTGGGCACTGCCATGAACTAATTGTCTTGTTGGACAAGCAGCTGGCATCACCTTTCTGAGCCTGCATTTTCTTATCTGAAAGCTGAGTCTGGCGGAGGAGGGTGGGTGCTGTTAATCACTCTGCTCCATTCATGCTGTTCCGTTCTATCAGGCAATACAAACTCATCCTCTTGTTCTTCAGAGTTTGGCCAAATTTCTAGACTAGACGGACCTTTGCAGATATTTCTCCAATGGAGCAGACTCTTTCAGGGCCTCTCTGAAAGAAAAGAGTCCTTTTCAGTCTGCAGATCCCTTTAGACTTCCCTGTTTCAGGATCGTATTAAATGGCCCTTGTTTTCAGCCCTTCTGACCAAGGTTCATTAAACACTGCAGCTGAACCCCTTTGACCTCAGGAGGACCAACATCTATTGCTGTTCAGGGCACAGGTGGCCCCCTTGGGATTTCTGGATGAAGAGGCTGTTGCCCAGGGATGCGAGTGGGGGGCACTCTCTACTGTCCCATTTGTCTCCCTTTGAACATCTCAGTATCAGCAGCTCTGCCTCATCAACTGTTCTTTCACCCTTCCCCCCAGTACCCTATATTAAATTTAGTTGCAAGCATCACAAACATTAAATTTTGAGGTTTTCACCTTTATGTTTTATCATCCCACTTTGTGTCTTTATGTTGTCATTTCTGAAGGGGCTGAAAATATTGTGTCCTAGTTTACTCTTGCCTACTCTGATTTTCTCCTATTGTCAGTCAGCAAATGTGATCCGGTTTTTGTTCCTGTTCTTATAGAATACAATATTTGTTCCTCTTTGTAAAATCCAGTCTTTTGGCTTTTTGGTCATGTGTACTTAGACTAAAATCTCAGAATTTGAGTTCTTAGATCAAAGGGGTACGTTGATATGGTTCTTGATCTATTAGGGGTGCCTTTGTTTTAATTGACAGAATAAACATGAGCAATCACATTAGTATACTATATGCTTTCCTTAAAACCTTAAAATATTTAAGAATCCAACATTTGTGTTTAAACATATTAATTTCTGCCTTCTCCTTAGGGCCCCTCTCAAAGCTGAAATCATTTTGATGGGGGAATATTTTGTACTCTGAGAGACTCTGGGTTGCAGTACTTTTTCCTTTATTTCTCTTTTGGTTTCTTCTACCATGAATGCTTCTCATTGTCAGGATTTTTGCCCTTTCCAGGCCCATTCTCGGTTCCCTGTTGCTGTGTCTATGCCTGTACATGCTCCAGGCTTTCCTCTAAACTCATGTGACATGTGCAGCAACCTTTGAGTTCTTGGTGTACGTTTATCACTGCTCATTACTGCTTAATCCAAGATAGTGATGTCTTGTCCTGCTTGCTTTCTGCTTGCCACATGTATATCTTAAAATCACACGCAATGTGTCTGGACAGGACATGTTGGACAGGAAGTAAGCTACCCATCATGGCTATGGGGTATAGTCTCTATGCTTGTCTGAAAAACATTCTTCCATTTCACCCACTTCAGCCAGTTCTTGTTGCTGAGCCCTTGTAGGCCTGGTCTAGAAAACTTTCCTACCAAGACAGGAGATACAAAACAGGAAGCCACTTTCATGTCAAGGCTCCTGCATACATGCATTTCAATTAAATGTCTGAATTTTACTTTCTGAAAAAATGAAAACTCTGGGAATTGACTTTTTGCCAGCTTTTGATGATGTGTTGTTCCTAAGAGGGTTTCATATTTATAAATAGGCAGCATTTAAAGCCCTTAGGTATGACTGCTTTTAGAAGGAGATTTTAGTCTAAATGGTCTCCAGACCCACTTGGGGCTGACTGAATGGTAAGTGTCCTCATGCAGCGTGACACCGTGGAGTGGAAGTTAAGTGGCTATTATTATGGGTGTAGTTGGCAACAGTGGCAGACAGAAATAACTCACTGTTTCTTTGAAGTCAGGGACAGAGCTCCCTTTGATACACGTGCATCCTGAAGATCTCTGAAAGTGGGCTTGTATGCAATGCAGGAGTGAAAGCTCTGTAACCAGGACTGTAGTTCAGTATCTCTGATGAAGTCACTGGAGCTGCTGTAACAACCACGTTGTTTGCATGTCATAAAATTATGATATGGCTGTAGGCAAATGTTTATTTAGTGAGAAGTGTAGGTGTGCACAGTAAGACTTGTTTCTTCCTTATACAGTATTTCCTTATGAAGTTCATTAGTCCCTCACGCCAGGACAACGTGATAGCATGGGAGCGGCATGGACCATAAATGTCACAAGACCTGAGCTCAAGTCACAATGTGGCTAGTTGTCCCTCAATTGTGAAACTCACATTCAGAAGTCACTTGCTAGGCCAAAGGTTTTTTTTTTTTTTTATTTTTTTCTCTGACACGGGGTCTCACTGTGCAGTTCAGGCTGACCTTGAGCTCACTTTGTAGCCCAGGCTGTTCTCAAATTCACAACAGTCCTGCCTCAGCCTCCTGAGTACTGGGATTACAGGTGTGTGCCACCACACCCAGTAGCCAAAGGTATTTTACTTCTAAAACTGAAAGAGCTTGGAGAAAGACTTAGGTATGGTCTTTTCCCAGGACCCTTTTAGCTTTAAAACTCTAATTAGTATTTCTGAATGTCATTTTAATTGGCAATTTAACCACACTTGGGAAATGTAGATTTATAAAGGAACAAATATTATGTTATTCCATAATAGATGAAATAATTATTCATATATTAGGGTATTTCTTTCTAGTCCATTTTTCTAAACAAATATACCTAGGACCCAGTAAAACACAGTGTGTATGTAAATTTCAATTTTTGAGTCATAAATGCATTTTAATGAAATAGTTTTTATTTCACTTAACATTGTGTATGCCTGTCATCTTAGTGATGCTTAGAGCTTTAATCCAAAACCAGATTCCCCTGGTCTTCTGAGTTTTCCATTTTGGAGACAATATTATAGGCTCCCTCCAAGGTAAACACTCTTGACTTGTGAACATCCTGTGAGTAATAAACAGCCAGCTTGTGCCATTCCAAAGAATTGGAAGTCACGGTGGTCCCAGGGAACTATCACTTCTTGCTGTCCATTCCATGGGCAGAGGTACCTCCATCAGCGGTCAAGGTGGAAGCCAAAGGATGACCCCTAAGAAGAGGTATTGTCTTATGACCCAATGCTGTCTCAGATGTCCTCTACAAATAGTGTTCATTTGTGTACAACCAGATAAGATGGAGCTGACTCTGGGCCAAGGAATTTAGGAAGGAAACTTAGTAACTAGTGCTTTTCTCTCTGTGCCCTTCTCCCTAACTCTAGCCCACCTCTTCCCCCTCTCCTTATCCTTTCCTCCATTAGTTTTTCCTTTGCCCTCCATGGGATTGTTACATTCTGTTCTAGCTGCTGACTGAGCCCTCACTATTTAAGATTAACTGCAAGGTTTTGGTGGCAGTTGTTAAAATGGGAGGACAGAGTAGGCGATGATAGCCCTGCTTATAAGAATGTATGTGTTCCACTTTTCCTATCAGTGAATGTCAGAGTTGGAAGTTAATCTTAGCTATAGTTAAAAGAACATGTGAAGTTGAACTATTACCCAACATCTTAAGAGTATTTTCTCTTATTTCCTGTTTGCCTGCCTGTGGTTTCGGTGAGATTGGTTTGAGTGGATTTGCTTAGAGCTTAAACACCTGGACACCTGTAAGAAGAAGTACTACGTTTAGCGGGACATTTCACTATATCACTAGCTACATATTAAGGCCGCTCCTTGTTCTAAATTCCTATAATTTTAGTGTGGTTTAATGGAAAAATGCATTTCAAATTCCAAACAGCGGAGTTTTGATTCGGACTCCTTTGAGAGTTGGGACCACCCATGCATAAAATCACCTTTAAATATGTAGCTAGGTGTATGTCATTGGCTTTATATATAGGTGACAGTGATAAAAGTAACTACTGTTTAAGTGATTAAATGTGTCAGGTGCTATTGGAAGAGCCTTCATACATTCACTTCTCTTCCTCATGAGGATTCTTTGAGGTAGGCATTATCTCCATTTTACAGATGAGGAAGCTGAGGCCTGGCAGAGAGACGATGTGACTGTAGATCCCTCTGACCTCCAGTCTTGTAACCATTCTACTTTGCTGCCTGGTCACTCCCACCACTGGACTGCTGAGCATTTCCTTTTTCTGCTTTGTCCCCAAGTGTCTTTCCATGAGACAGGTGAAAGTTAATCCTTTTTTTTTGCCTTTTTGAAACAGGGTCTCGCTATGCAGTTCATGTTGGCCTTGAGCTCACTTTGTAGTCCAGGCTGGTCTCAAACTCACGATGATCCTCCTGCCTCAGCTTCCCGAGTGCTGGGATTACAGGTGTGTGCCACCACACCCGGCAAGTTGATTCTACTTTATTGGGAGGCTGAGGCAGGAGGATCATTGCAAGTTTGAGGCCAGCCTGGGATACAAAGTGAACTCAAGATACTGTATGGGACATAGACATAGTCCCAGCCCTTAAGGAGTTCAGATTATAGCCATGGCGGGCCCAGGAACCTTTATATACTGTGTTTTATGGTTTTAAAATAGCTTTAAAATGATATTTAAAAAATTATCTCAATGTTAAATGAGTTCCCATAGAAGCAGCGCATAGGTGTGAGGAGAAACCCCTTTCATATAGCATAGATTTGGTGAACAATATTCATTTCCAGTAACACAAAGATTTGTCCAGTTTGTTAATTTGCTAAAACTAACTGGTATATAAGGGCGATGGTGGAAACTGTGGCATTCGCATTTGCTTGGCCAAAGTGTCAGTTTTCTGAAGATGAGCTCCTTTTCAGAGGAGCCCTGCACTCTAAGATTTGCTTTCCATGACATAAGAGGCAAAGGGAGAATGGGTGGACTGAAGAGTCACCCAGCCTGTGACAGATTCTTCTTAGTTTGAGGTTTTGGGCATTGCAGCTGGGTCCCAGAAGACAGTGTCAGGATTCCTTCCTGAGAGATACAGGAACAAGGATTGTTGACGAGGGCAGATCAGAAACCTCAGTTGCTATAGCTACTGGAGGCTCTGCTTGGTGTAGCCAAGGCTGGACAAGGTTACACAGTAAATCGGAAACGATGGTGATATTCATGTTCAGGCTGGGTACGATGGGTCTCAGTTTTGGAAAGTGGGGTGCCACAAAGGTTCTGAGGGTAATCTTCCTTAAACAAATAGCATTCATGGGGTCCCAGCAGAAAACAACTTTATCTAGTCTCCCGCTGAAATGTACTCGGCGAAAAACATTTCCTGTTTCTGTATGAAAATATGTCACATGCCTATTTTCAGTCCTTTTTTCATAATAAAAAGCCCCACTTTAATTTGCGAAGTCACTAAAACATCTGTATGTCATATAAGAGTCAAAGCTTCCTTTCTCTTCACATTGACGTCTGCTCCCTTCCTCCAGCTAAGGCCTGTTGCAAGGAGCAGGGGCTGTGGTTGGAGGCTTTTTCTCTTGCTTGCTCAGTAGGTTTTACTTCTTGATTGGTCTTGGACCTTGGGGAGAAATAGGAATGAACACAGGAAAGTTTTTACCTGGCATGGGTGTCCTAGGAGAGCTGTCTCTGAGGTGTGGATATCCAGAGTTGATTCTCTTGTGAAACCTTTTGTGGGTTCATCAGAAAAACCCCCTAACGCTGGTCTGGGGATCTCTTACCCAGAGTTCCTTGGTGTGGTTGTTGACTGTTTTCAACTTCATCACTAACTCATTTCTCAGTGTCTAGAAAACCTGCTGGTGCATTTGCACTCCTGTCCACTGGGTTCTGTCACTGTCGAGGTTGTCCTTGTTTGGCAGAGCCTAATGTAGCCCCATACATAGATCTCACAGTGTGGTATGTAGGAAATACACACCCTTGCCCACACGTACTGTTGGAGAGCCAGCTGAGCCTAGTGCTGACTTGGTTCCATTGGTTTCTGTACCAGCATGCAGCCAGCCCTTGAGTATTTTCAGGCAGAAATTATAAACAAGTTTACGGTGCATATTACAAGGTCACATATTGCAAGTCTCTTGCTTTCTGGGTGGCCCTGGAAAGCAGGCAGCCCACTTGCTTTGCACATTCTCTCCCATTAGCCACCCACTTCCTGGCCTATTTGCTCCCTTGCTATGGGTAAGGAGTTAAGACCAGAGAAAGAGGTTTGGGGCCACGTCCTGTGAAGCATTTCATTTGGCCAGTCACCTCCTTTAGGAATCTGGTATCTAGTCCTTCTTAGGGGCTTGACGCTTCTCACTTTAACACTCTGTAATACTTTTTTGGGGAAGCACTGCTTATCATATTTCCCACTCTCAAAAATTCACAACACACAGCGCAGAACAGGCTTCATCCTTCCAGCCTGCCTTGCTCCAGCCTCTCCCCCTCCTGACCTCCTTCCTGCTTCGGGGCCTTGGCTTAGCTGGATCTTGCACCCAGTGCTGTGTTCTCTTCCCGCTCTGACTTTGCATCACGAGCTCCTTCTGTCCCTTCAGCATTCTCCAGTGTTGCCGAGCCATAAAAGACTGCTCCACTCCCCCATCAATGGCTCTCCCCCTCGTTTTCCGTCATCTTATTGACTTCATTTTCCCGTAGTATATATTATATATGCTAAGGTTTACAAATACATAAATTATACATAAATTATTTAGTATCTTTCTCTTTCATTAGCTGGTATGTGTCATAAAAGTCTATGCCTTTTTTATTCTATAATGTATACCCAGTAAGTGCTCACAAAATGTCTGTTGGATAAATGAATGAAAATGTGAATTTAAAAGTTACCTTTGTTTAAACCATCCTTCCCCAGACACAACTCTTCTCTTATTGTTAATTTAATATCTGGAGTATTGCTTACATGGAATATTTACAGAGCTTAAAGTGCTGATGTGGCACAAGCCTCGACATCTGCTGTATTTCTCTACCCCTTCTCCCTCTCTCCCTCTCTCTCTCTCTCTGTCTCTCTCTGTCTCTCTGTCTCTGTCTCTCTATCTCTCTCTGCCTCTGTCTCTCTTCCTCTCTCTCTGTCCCTTTCCTTCCTTTCCTCTCTCTTCTCTCTTCTCCCTCCCTCCCTCCTTCCCTCTCCCTCTTCTTGTCCCTCTGTCTTTTCTTTCTTCTCTCTTTCCCTCTCTCCTCTCTCTCCCTCCCTCCCCCTCTCTCACTCACTTCTCTTCTATCAAGAATTTTGTTTGAGATAAGCAGAGCTGAGAAGCCACCCCCTTTACAGATGAACACACTAAGGCTAAAGTAGGCCTGAGATCACAGATGTTAATAATAAGCATGGCCTCCCATCTCACTGTAGGTCTTGCCCTCTCTCTGCCACCCCTGCTGTCTCGTCCAGCTGTCCTCTGGCCCTGCAGCAAGGATGTGGCCTGGCTCCCCACTTCCACACTGCACCAAGCTGACAACAGAAGCCTCTGTCTGGAATGGAAGGACAAGTGCTCAGGCCAAAACCTACTTTTAGTGGTACATAGTAAAAGAATTTCCCTTCACCATTCAGCTCATGGAAGCAGCATGTTTACCCACAGTTGTCAGCTGTCCCGTCCCTGGCCCTCTTCCTGCCCTAGACCCACAGCTGAGGGGTTCAAAAGCCAGGGGAGGGTCTTCTTCCTAGGGAGGAGTTGAGGCTGGGATTCAGAAACAAGGAAATGTGCTTGAACTCAGCCTGATTGTTACTTACCTCTTAATCTTTCAAGGCCTACTACTCAGACTTTGCTAACCCTGGCCAAGAGTCAAGACAACTTTGCATTCTTCCTTTGACAAGTTTCTTCCAGATAAGGGCCCTTATCCCAGACTCCCTGAGGCCTCAACCTGGGTGCGCTTGCCTGGGGAGGAGGAAGCTTATCTCATATGTGCACATTCTTCTGCTGTGTCCTATCTGGTTATGATCACATCGAAACTATTGACATTAGTTGCTTAATTACCACTTGTTGATTATAAACTAGTAGACCACCAGTTTTGTGGGTTAGTTATTACTGCTATTACTGTTACTGTTTTAAAATGCACAATATAAAGTGGCAGCGTTTCACTTTATGATACCTTTTGATGATGTTATTTATGCAAATAATAATGTTTTATGTTTGAAATATGCTTCAGGATTAATGTTACACTTTGTTGGTATTATCTTCACTTGTTCTGCTGTAAGAAAATGCAAGTAGGCAAGTAATTTTAGGAGAGGGAAAGGCAAAGTTTTTATTCTCAGTATGACTTTATTATAAATTTTAGCATAATTATTTTTACAGCAAATATTGTTTTAGTTACAAAAATTAAAGTTGGTTTTAAAACTATCCAATTTGTTCTTCTCTAAACCTTCTTGTCAAAATCCAAAAAGCAGAATATTAGAAGACAGAGTCTGTCCCAGGTAGTATAAAGTAAGCCATAATATCTTGGCTATGAATCAGTACTTTAGAATCGAAACCAGACCGTAGTTTAACATTACATTGTAAAGAAATGGATCATTAGCCCAGAGTTTGTTTAGCATAGAGGGCTCTATTTGTTTATTTCTATTCAGGTAGAATGCACAGAACATAAGATTAACCATTTCACGTTAAGAAGTAGAGGCAAGCATCACCTTTCTCTGACTCCAAGACTTTTTATCACTCCAAAATAAAACCCCATGTATACCAAGCAGTCACTCCCCGTTCCTTATTCTCTGTAGCCTTAGACAACCACTAATCTGCATTCTGTTTCTGTGGCTTTAACTGTTCTGGATATTTCATATATCTAGAATCATCCCACACGTGTGCTGTGTGTCTGGCATCTTTGACATAGCATAATGTTTTCAAGGTTCAGCCACAGTGTAGCATGTATCAATACTTTGTTCCTTTGTACAGCTGAATACCCAGTATTTTTAGCCATAAAATATTCTAGGGGATTATGAAAACTCCAGCGTTCACCCACACATAGCCCCACTATATCCATCCCCCACGGGCAATAACCTCCTCTCACAGCAAGCATGAGATTTTAGCCCAAAATAAAGTACAAACGCTATAGGAACATGTGCAGTTAAAGCTGTAATTTGTTGCATATTACTTGAAACTCAGGAGGCAGGTGGTAGGCAGTTCTGTATAAGGACTATAGGTAATTCTTTACATAATCAGCACCTCCCAGGAGACAAGAAATGTTCACTAAATGATGTGAAGGAAATAATAAGTTCACAAAAATATCTTCGAGATCCCTACATCATAGGCATTCATGTGACATGAATTTTTCAGGTGATATTTGGAACATATGTGGATTCATTGTCTTCTTGCAGTAGACCCCACTCAGAGGTTGGGACTCGCTGGTTTAAGATCCTTTCTGTAGCCTCTTTAGGTAGGCATAGTATGAAGAAAGGACAATATGCTTCAAGGTAGACAGAGCTGAGTTCAAATCCCACCACTTGTTAGCCATTTGTCCTTGGGCACATGACTTTTAAGTTCTATCTTGGATAAATGGGAAAAATAATGTCACTTGTGGGCTCCACAGATAACCACACCTAATTCCTAAAGCCTGTAAATGTTAAACATATTTAGAAAAAATATCTGGATGTGATGACATGAAGGAATTTGTAAGAGATCATCCTGGATTATCCAGGTGGGTCTTCAGTGACATCATAAGTATCCTAGTAAGAGAGAGGTAGAGAGAGGCTCTAGATAGAGACGCACAGAGAAGGTGATGTAAAGGCAGAGGCTGAAGTGCTGTGGTCACAATCCAAGGAGTGCTGAGGTTGGCAGGAATCATAAACTGGAAGGGGCAATGGAGGGATTCTCCCCGGAGCCTCCAAGGAGAGTGTGGCCTGTTATCACCTCCATGTCAGCCCAGTGTCTCCAGAACTATAGAAGAACACATTTCTGTAGTTTAATCTTTTGTTTTGTTTTGTTGTTTCAGTTTTTTGATGCAGGTCTTGCTTTGTAGGCTGGGCTGGCCTCAAACTCTTGATTCTTCTGCCTCAGCCTCCTGAGTCCTGGGATTACAGGCATGTACCACCAAACCCAGCCATTTCTGAAGTTTTAAGCCACTAGATACGTTGTGACTTGTTATAGCAGCCCCAGGAAACTAATGCAGTTCCTTTTCAAGGTAACTTATAATGACCTGGAACTTGTACGTTACTTTGTTTCCCTCCCTTCTGTCTTTGTATCAAATGTGGCATTTCTCAGACTTTGAGAATAGTGATAAAGAATTTCACTGGTAGAGCGGGGTTTCTCAGTGTTGGCACTAGTAACATTTTGGGCCAGATGATGCTGTGCTGTGGAGCTATGGCCAGTGTTGTGGGATGCCATCGCACCTTCCCCCAAGTTGTAACTCCAACCATTGTCAGATATGAAGTGGGGGACAGAATCAGTCTCTACTGGGAATCACTAACCTAGAGAGAACTCCTGGATTTGATCCCAGCTCCATCATTAAGAACTATGTGGTCATGGGCAGGTTAGACCATCTCCCTGAGCATCAATTACATTATCTGTAAAACTGTACTAGTACCTATACCACAGGGTTGTGGTAAGGCAATTTAAATGATATAAGTGGTGGCCTCAGAACAATGCCTGGTACCTAGTAAAGTGTTTAATAAATGAAAATTACCAACCTATGATCTTCCACCCCGGCTCATCATACTATTTTCTATTACAGAATTAACCAGCATTTAAAGATTTTTTCCAAATCGTAATTTATATTATAAAGGCCAATGTATGTTTTGAAATTAAGCAACCCCACACTCATCCACCCTGACCTTCCCCCAGCTCCCCAACCCTGTGCCTAGGAGTAAAGGAACCATGGTTCAGGTTACAGATCGCGTGTCAGTCACACTAACTCACCTAATTCTTCGTATAATACCCTGGGTAAAGTGTAAAAACAAGCTAAGCTCCTCCCATTTGTCAGTGATATTTCTATTATTCTATAATTACAGCTTTCTTTTCAATGATGGAGCTGCTGAATTCCCTTAGGGATGTGTCAGTGTCTCCATGCAAACGTGGGAAGTGTTTAGCAGCATTTAGCAGGTTTTGGTGAAATGTTAGAAAGTGTTGTGAATAGATACCATCATCTCCTTTTGTAAGGAAGAGGAATGTTCCCCAGTGGTGGTCTAGGCCATTGTGTCTCTAAACACCGGGGACATAGCTGTGAATAAAACAAATCCCTAGTCTCAGGGAACTTTAGGAGTACCAGTAGTAGTAATAATAAATAATAATAAATGTTCGGTGAGATAATGTGTTAGATGATAGGAGGGTGGAAAGACAAATAGTCTAGGCTGAGTGAGGGTTAGGAGTGCTGAGGGTGACACCAGGGGGCAGATGTGGTATTAAAAAGGGTGGGAAACTTTTGCATATTTCCACATGGATAAGTGAAAATACCAGCGTTTGCTAAGGCAGTTTTGCCTGAGCAGCAGTTGGAACATCTGGGTCTTTCGAAAAATATAAACGCTCTGTTCTTCCCCACAGCACTGTCTGAGAGGACTTTTCAAAGTTAAGCCTTACAGCTTTGGTTTATCCTGGCTGCTTCATATGAAAAATGAGAATTTTTCATAGAAATGGCTCAGGGATCATTGGCAATGCTGTCTTAGGGAAGGAGTATGCCTTGCAGATAAGAGGATGGGTTTCTTTTTAAATATATCAAACAGACCTTTTTATTTCTGGATATCCACTTATAAAGTGGATAGCTTTGGGGAAGTCATTTAATCTCTAAGCCCCAGTACCCTCACAACCACTGTAAAGATTAAGTGAAATAACGTATTGAAAGCAAGTAGACCTATGTCAGGGGCATAATAAACCCTCAGAAATGTTGGGAGTAATTTGTTATTAACATAAAAGGTACTATGTAAATAAATATTCATAGCAGTTGGAATCTTTGTGAAGTATACAGTAATTATCAGTTTCACATATGCTAGCTTTCTCAAATAAACCCTGCCTGCCAAAGGAGGAGTCTATATAGAAATCCTCTAAACTCATTTTTTGTGAGCTTAGGCCTTGGACCCACTTTGAGTAATCTATGTGAACATACACAAAGGGAGACTGAAATGAGAGGACAGGGATAGTAAGTAATTCAGGTAATAAAAGTCCAGCTATTTAAAAAACGTGATTAGTTCTTGTGAATGACTGCATAGATTGACTTTTCCAGGTAATTATATAGCTCTTCACTTTGTGGGTAAATACTCTCATAGATGCTTATTAAATGAAGCTGCAGTAGACCAGTTACCCAATAACGCTGAGCAGATCCCGAACGAGTCATGGGCTTCACTGGGAAGTGATCAGGATCAGGACTGGTGCAGACTTGGCATACACTGCTCCACTGCTTGAAAGGTTTTGGAACTAGGAGGAGAGTGGTTGCAGAGCATTGTGAACATGCTACATGTTATGTGAATTTCGCCTTAGTATTTATTAAATGAATTGACTTCTTCATTTCCTCATCTAGTCTTCAAAAGAGTTATTAAAGACTATTATGGTCCTGTGTTTTATATATCATCCTTTATATTTTGTATATAGAGAGAATTACTTTTTTATGTTTTAAAAGTTCTATATTTCAGTATATCCAGCTCTCTATACCCGTTCACTCATTTATCAAATTTAGTTCTGTTCTAGAATTTTGTGGGCAATATTGATAACACAAATAGAGGTCAAAGCTGTATCATCACAGTATCCTGCCAATAACAGATGCCCAGTAAATGTTCAGTGAATTGAATGTGTGTTGTTTTCTGAGTTGCCAATAACTTTAAAATGTAGTACGTTACTGGGAATGGAGTTCACCTGCACAGTGTTAGAGATGTTCAAGCTTACCTTGCTCTGAGATGAGCAACCAAGACCCGAACAGGTTAGGAACAGGGTGTTGCTCTTTTTAAATTAATGTCTGTAAAAATGTGTATTCCATCAGAGTAATTGTAATGTAGTTTGGTTACCTTCTTCTTTTACTTTTCACCTTTTTTTTTAATCCAAGAAACCTGTTACTACAGAGAAATCGTGCTTCTAGAAACCAACCATAAGACTCAGTTTAACCCCCTCTTTTGCCATGGTTAGCAAGATGTGTTTTAGCCAGTTCTCTGACTTTCTCTTACTGCATCTCTCAAATGAGGAGAATAATGTTTTCCCCGTCCCAAGGGTCAGGGCACAGGCTAGATGTGTTTTTGAGGCCTCTTTCTGTTCTACTTCTCAATTCCCTGATTACTTGGTAGGTTTGTTTTGAGCTCACTTAAAATGTAGTTTCTGTTTATAAACCTTAATTGCTCTTCACACCGTTTTCATGATGGGATTGAAAATGGACAGCGGAAGAACAGATACTGCTATGGAAGGCTGGGAAAACGCCACATCTAGAGTGCAGACAAGCGACCTGTCATATTTAAAGTTCAGTATACTAGAGTGTGGCTGGATGAGAATAGAAACTTTAAGAGGGATGGGGGATTGGAAGCAGAAACACTAGCAGTGGAACCTAAAAATGAGGACAGCAGTTGTGTCTCCAACAACCTAGGTTTTTTGTCTGGGGATTTGGTTTTGGTATTTTTTTAAGTGAAAATAAATGGGGAAACAAACATCACTCAAGGAGAGCAGAAAGGTAGAAAAAAATATGTGAAAGTACATGAGCATTAACTATTCAGCAACAATAAAGTGCAGTATTTGAGCCTACTGACTAAGTCCAACGAATCCTGGAATCTACCAGTTCCATTCCATCTTTCCTTTGTCTTCTCCCAGGAAGATCTGCTGTACATCTATTTTACCTAAAAATTACATATTAGTTGGCATGAAAGGAATAAATGCCCCATTGTAGAAAATTTATAAAATATAAATGATAAAATAATTTATAAAATATAAATGATAAAAAAAACTCTGACAACCCTGCTACTCACAATATCAAATTTACATGATTTTGATATGTTCTAGACTTCTGCTTGCATTTACTTGCAGATTTTCTTAAAAACAGAATGATAGAGGCTGTGCTTTTTAAACACTTAAGATAGGATGAATTTTTTTCTGTCTCAAATTGCCTTGCATAGCATTTTTAATGGTTGTGTTTTAAGTAATTATTTAAGTAAATAAATTATAACTATTAGAAATCTGTTATAGTAGTCATTAAATATTATGAATATGCTTTAAATATCCACGGTATTTCCTTGAGGCAAATTACTGAAAATGCAATTACTAGGTCAGCAGGGTTATAAAATATTAGGGTATTTGGTGTGCATTGCCAAATTCCTTTCTAGAAAAGTAACATACAAGGGGATGATCAAGATATTAATGCATGTTCACATGTTTAAAAATTTATTACAGTAAAAGATACACTGCCATTAATCTCCCTCAAAACACACCCCCTTGCTTCAAACACTCTTATCCCATTGTTCTTGCCACTTCCTGAAGCAATTTTGGAGTCCTCTTTTGAGAGTGATTTTATGAGGACCAATAAAAAACATGGTGAATGCTGCTGCTGAGTATCATCAAATGGAAATGCAGGCTTGTTAGAAACATTATAGCATATTCTCTCATCCTCTTTATTCACTAGATCTGGCACCAGGCAACTTTTGGCTCTTACCCAAATTCAAAATGGCCATGAAAGGTCAATGTTTTTGATCAATGTAGGACATCAAATTAGCTACAACAGTGCAACTAGAGACACTCACAAAGGAAGACCACCAGAACTGCTTCAGAAAGTGACAAGAACATGGGATAAATGTGTTCCGAGCAAGGATGAGTATTAGGAGGGACAGTAATGGCAATATGTATTTGACTATAATAAATTTTTAAAAATTTAAACACTATTTTTTGATCATTCTTTGCCAGTGTATTCAAAGTGAGGGGGAATATTATGAGAAGGATTAATGGCAGTGTATCTTTTACTGAAATGAATTTTAAAAATTTAAACGTTTATCATATATTTTGATCACACCGTATGTCATGGGAAGTCACACATAAGTAACATTATTTTTAAATGTCGGATGTGGAGAAGGAAGAAAACTGGCATTGCCAAAGTACTATGGGAAGAAAACCACAACTTATGTGTGACCTAAGGCAGTAAACCAATTTAAAATGATGTAACCTGGAAGATAAAATTAACATTATTTAAAAATAACATGATAATCCACTGATAAAAGTCAGTAGAATCACTTAAAAAAATTAAGGGCACTGTACAAAAATTGGAAGTTTCCTTTATTTCTAGAAATAATCAGCTGGAAAATATAATGGGATAACTTTCATATTCATGAAGAAAAGATACTAAACATGAGTTTATTTAAAGAAAAGTATACAAAGTCAACATAAATAAAGCCATACAACCTTACAATGGGACATAAAAGAAAACTTATATTAATAAAATGATACATCATTCTGCTGAATATTAAAGGTTAATTATAAAGATGACAGTTTTCCCAAAATAAATTTTAAAATCTTATGTCTATTACAATTAGTATACCATTAGAAGTTTTATCTAGGATTTGACAAAATGATTCTCCACTTCTTGAAGAATGATCTTCAAGAATACGTAAGAAAATTTAGGGAAAAAAGATGTACATATAGATAAAAACCTGTATTACCATATATTAAAATGTTTTATCATTACATTAGTTGAAGCCTATGCTACTCTCACTGAACTGAATGTAAAACAATAGACTAAAACTCAGTGTACAATCAATAGAGAAGTTCAAATTAGTGCAGAAAGGATGGATTATTAAATCAGGTTGGTTAGCTGTCTATTTGGAGACAGAAAAAGTTAAATTCCACTCACCTTACACAAAACTAAATTTCAGATATAGTATAATTTAAATGTGAAAAATGAAGCCACAAAAATACTAGAGGGAATTAAGGTAATCTATAAGAATGGAATGGAAGAGAAATGTGTAATCATGACAAGGACCAGAATCATAGACAAAAATATTAATCTGACAGCACAAAAATGTAAATCTTTGAGAAAAATGTAGCTACTAAACATAAAGCTGAAAAGCAGGCAAACTGAAAGAAATATCTGCAATACATGGCAGAAAAGGTATTAATAAATAAAATCAATAGAGTTCTTTTTTTTTTTAATCAAAAGAGTTCTGTGAATTAATTTTAAGAGCAAAGCACTCCATTGAAAATATGTCAGCTCTAGGGGCTGGGGATTTAGCTCAGCGGCAAAGCGCCTGCCTGGCAAGCGCAAGGTCGTGAGTTCGGTTCCTAGTACCGGAGAAAAACCAAAAAAAAAAAAAAAAAAAAAAAAAAAAAAAAAAAGGAAGAAAACACGTCAGCTCTGAGAAAAGGCAGCTCTGTATTTGCCTGGAGTTCTGTGACTTCAAGGTGAAATACCAAGCACATAAAGAACCACATTTTATTGTGATTCTAAATGACTGGTGCCTTTCTGTCCTGCTAAACATTGAAAGATCTATAAGAAGGAATATGAAATGTATCCTAGTCACCTTAGAAAAGTGGATCAAAAATTCACGCACTGTGAAAAGTCTTAATTCTTCACCCAGAATTATCAAGACTCTAGATATACAATACAATTGAAAAGTTGAAATTTGTACTTATCTTTATAAGAGAAACTAGTATTTGTTTTCTTGTGCCCTGCTTGAAGGCTACTTTCCTAAATAATTCACTTTTGCTTTTAGTACTGAACCTATCTGGGAGGTAAGCAGCATGGGGATGCTGTTAGTACACTGATGAGTGTACCACCACGTGATACATCACAAGCAGTTTACAAAATGTATTTGGTGCTATTGTCAAAGGAGGGTACTCATCCAGAATACAGTCATCTACTTTCTTAGATATTGCCCCATCTTAATTTGTAGACTCCTTGTACAAAACATGATTAAGTTGCGCTTTATATGTAATACAAGATTCTTCCCCCTAAAAAGGTGGGAAATATTGAAAAGTATAAGGAATATAACCCTGCCCCTTGAGAGAACCACTGATAGCATTCACAGATGTTCTCCTTGTGTCTAGGTAATGTTACCACACCACATATATAGGTGAGTATACTGTTTTTTTATCTGATCATTACCATCACATGTTTTTCCCAGATATACAGCATTTAAATGAGAAAATTAGACTGTTAGACTAATTTGCAGTCTGGATTGAGAGGTGGTGTGTGCAGGCTTAGAGGTGGCAGGCCCTGAGGATGAATTCCAGGATGACTTCTGCAGGGTCCACTCACAGTCTGCAGAACCACACTGACCCATGTATCTTTGGAGAGTCTAGAGAGTAAAGCTGAGATCATCCTGCCTGACCTTTGGGAGCTTAAGGTCCCTGAACAAAATATTTCTTTTCTCTGAGCAACTGGGTGGCCTGTGACAGCTGGCCACACTCCCTAAATTGGAGTGTAGATATCTCTTTGCCATCTTTGTTCAGTCAGATGACACTGATTCCAGTGTATTAACAGGGTGGACTCATTCCTGATGTACACAAGAATACCATGAAGAAGAGGTTGTATACATTATCCTATCCTTAAGACTAAATCCCAGGGAGGTTTTAAAGGGTCTTTGGCTATTTGATATTTTACATAAATGCTTCGAGGACTCCTGTTTGACACATCAGCATGTCTTTCTCCATTTATAATTAATATTAATTCTAGAAACTCATAGCTGATTCTTTTTGTTACCAAAACCAAGGAAAGGGATGACTTGATTCACAAATTTAATTGAAGGGATCGTGAATGCCTTGTATTCTTATTTTTGTCAGTCTGACACATTTGTGAAAAAAAACAGACATCTAAAAATGTATCATGTCTGCTATGCAGTCTGTGTTTTCATTCTCAGTTTATAGTTTTGAGTTTACAAGGTCATCTGTAAATTAAAAGCCAACCGATGAACCAAGAAAATACTGAGGACAATTTTTAACATCTTTTTGTCCTAACCCTCTTTGTATTACAATGGATTAAAAATAAACAAAATTAGAAAAGAATTTTCTTTTATCTTTAATCTTGACATATAGTTTGAGAATTCCAATAATTTTTATTCTCATAGAACTTAGCAATTTAGGTACTATATTTTCACCAGAAATGTTTGTTCTGTATTTAGGTTTCATAAACCTTACAGTTAAAGAGTATATTCATATTCCCATATTGTTCCAACATATTTCCACATTTCCCAATAACAGAAACTAGCATTATTTAAAATTTTTTTAATTAAAATTTACCACAACAGTTGCACATTTCAATTACTAAATAGCCATTGTAGCTAGTAGCTACTGGCCATAGTATTCGGCAGTGCATTACTAAATTGACTGCCATTCTAGTAACAATATCACATTTTATGATAGGGAAGAGTTTTAAGAGAAAGATTTTGGCATTATTGGCCAAGACAGAAAAATTCAAAGATAAAAAACTTTTAAAATGTTACTTCATCAAACTCAGCTCTGATTTATCCAGACTAAAAACATTTGGGAGTCTTTATTTGCTAAGAAAGGTGTTAGACCGTGTTGAGTTTCTTCCTCTTGCTTTCTGAGAGACTTGGTAGCAGAGGATGGTCATACGCTGGTTATACTCTTGCTCTTTCTTATAAGTTTCTTCTATATGACTTTCTAATGCTGCTCTGTCCAAGAGAATAACCTATGTCCACATGTGAATAATAAGCCCTTAAAGACTGATTAACTTTTCACCGTTGTTTACTTTGAATTTAAAAATGGATGTTCACTTTAGTTAGTGGAAACCATTTAAGTACATTTGGAACAATTGAGTATTGCAAATTTTGTGAAATCCAAATATAGTCAAGAAATTCCAGTTCCAGATAAGATGAAGTAAATACACTTCACCCGACCCTTCCACTGAATGCAGTTATAAAACCTGGCCAGAATGCAAGGAGCAGCTATTCGAGGACTGTGAGAGTAAATAGTGACTGTAATAATGGCAGGAACGTACAGGAAAAAGTCCAGGATTTGAAATTCCACTAAGCTGGCAAAAAGGAATAGATCTGGTTCCTGCTTCATTGTGCTTAAAAATGAAAGTGTCTGCAAAGACACTAAAGAGTTCTAGAAGAGGAGGGAAAATGAGTATGGCACCGGGACACTATTGGAATAAGTAATAGCATAAGATCCCCAAATTGGCATATTCTACAGATTCAAGAAGCCCATCACCCCCACGGAATACACAGAAAGAAATCTGCACTGAAACACATCATCACCGAGCTACTGAAAACCAAAGATGAAAACAAAATGGAATAAAAACAGGAAAATAATGCATCACCTACAGAGAAACAGTGATTGAATGGCTGTGGATTTCTCATAGTGGAGGCCAGAAGCCAGTGAGACATTTTTAAAGAGAAAATGATTGTCAACCCAGAGCTCTACATCCAGCAGAAATATTTTTCAAATTTTCTCAGATGAAGGATAACTGAGAGAATTCCTTGCCAGTCGACCTAGTCTGAGAAAATTGCTAAAAGTTCTGAAGTAATGCTAGAAAGGAACGTGGGACACCTGAAGTGAAGGCAGAAAAGTAGAAATGATAACTCATTGGTGCTATCAGATATGTGTATAAGCTGGAAGAAAATGGTAAAATATTGTCTGATGAGGCTTTCAATACATGTAAATGTAACAATATGTCATAACTATATCATAAAAGGGGGGCAGTAAAAACATATGTGCTCAGGTTTTTACATTCCCATTGAAATGGTAAGACACTGTGAATAGACCATTAAAAGTAGAGTAGAGTATGTGTATTATCAAAAAAATGTAAAAAAGAGTATGCCAAAAATAGATAAAATGAAATACTAAAGAGTATACAAGTAACCCAAAAGAGGGCAATACACAGAAAAAAAAAAGGAATAAAAAATAGAAGGAATAAACAGACAACAAAAAATAATAGTCCTATACCCAAATATGTCAAAAAATTAAACTAGATATAAATGTTCTAAACACTCCAATTAAAAGACTAAGATTTTCAGAATGTATAAATATAATCAAGTATTTGCACTGAAAATTTAGCATCTGAAATGAGATACACACTAAGTGTACTTTTACAGAAACTTTTGAGGACATAGTAGAAAAAAATTCTCATTAGTTTTTCTATTGACTACATGCTAAGTGCTATATTTATATACTGAGTTAAATAAAACGTTAAAATTTTACTTTTTTGTAGTGCTAGGAATTAAACCCACAGCCTTGATATTTAACTATATTCTCAATTCTCCCTCTTTTTTTTTTTTTTCTTTTTTACTTTTGTAACAGAATCCTGTTTCAAACGAGTCCTAAGTTGTCCCGGCTGGACTAGAACTTGCAGTTCTCCTGCCTCAGCATCCTAGAGTGTTGGGATTATAAGTGTGTGCCATCATGCCTATGCCATCTCTATTCCTTGTACATTTTAAAATATGACTACCAGGGGCTGGGGATTTAGCTCAGCGGCACAGTGCCTGCCTGGCAAGCGCAAGGTCGTGAGTTCAATTCCTGGTACCGGAAGAAAAAAATAAATTAAAAAAATTTAAAAATTAAAATATGACTACCAAGAAATTACTTGTGTGGCTAGCAATGGAATTTCTAGTGGATAGCAATGGTCTAAGGTAAGGCTTTACAAAAAATAAAAAGGAATATTTCAAGCAGCAAACGGGATTCATTGGAAGCTACACTTTTTATCACCTTAGTTAAGCTATTAAGAGATCTGAAATTCCTTTAAGGGTTTAACTCCTTGAACAGGAATAAATGTAGAGGCATAAATCACTCTGGTGTGCAAAATATCTGTGGCTACCTATAATCTCAGATCCATGGCACAGCTCATATAAGCCAGCCATAAACATAGGTCCCTTTTTGAATGAGTTAAGTGTTAAATGACAATTGAGAGGAAGCACTTACTAGATCATTGCTTTACCTCATACTCCCCACAAATCCATAAAACGTATGAGTTAATCAGGACTGAGAATGTTATTGCCAGACTACTTCCTTGGAGGAAAAAAGTGATTTTAAATATATTTTCCAGTCTGGAGCAGGTAAACAGAAGTCCTCAGTGCAAAGCCGACAGACAACAAACTGGGCTATTCCAATGGAAGGCAATGAGATAAACAATGAAAAGTGGAATCTAAATTATTTCAGATTCCAGTTGCATTTCTTAGCTACTGAGGCTGGAGCTCCATGGAAAGAACTCATGCCTGCAACTCTTGAAATGCATCACTGACCTATCTAGTTGTTAGGACTTAAAAATAGTTCATGAGCCATGAACAAACTATGGAGGTCAGCTCACTCTCCTGAAATCTTTCTCTCAATTGCAGCTTCAGATTTGGTTAACAGAGACCCCTCATACTTACCTCTCAATCCTTACCTCAAGACTGTAAGCTCCACGAGTCCAAGAAACCATGTCTATTTTGGTTGAAGCACTGTGACAAAATGTAGCAAACAATGTAGCAAAATGTAGCAAAATACTTAGCATATAAGAAATATACTAAAACATGCACACATATAAATGTGGTAAAAATAAGTACACACATACCAATGTCTCATGTTAGCCAAGTTCTTCTGGCGGGTGATACAGATATTTTGACATCTTCTAAACCATTCTAAAGAGTTCTATTCTTAAATGTTCCTATTGAAGACTTTCTACCTACCTGAAATACATGTGTGTTTCCTAAAGGAGACTGTAATCTGACAGACAGTGGCTTTTAGTTTTATGCACAGCATTTTATCCTTAGGGAGAGGAGAGAGGAGAGAGGGAAGTGGGGAGGGAGGGAGAGGTAGAGATAGAGATTGAGAGGGAGAGATTGAGATTAAGTGAGACTCTTATTTTGGCTCTGTCATTAACCGTATATCTTAGAGTCTGGCCTGGATGTCTTCACTATAGAGAATGGATTAGATATTCTTTTCTGTGGTCTTTATGGCCCTTAAAAATATTATAAATTTTATATGCACAGAGCCTCAAAACTGCACACCAATATGAATGTATTTGAGACCATTTCTGTAAAATAGGGTGCTGTGAAGTGCTATGGTAGAGAAGAGAGTGACCACACCAGGTATGGTAGTTTGCAGAAGCTCTTCAGTCTCCTGAGGAATATTCACGTGCTTATACACATAATTTATATCTTCCCTCACCTGAAATTGCCTGCATTCATTTCTTATTACTGCTACATAGTGGCTTAATATATTGTCTAACAGTTCTAGAGCTCAGAAGCCCAAAATTGGTCTCAGTGTAATACAATTAGGAAGTTCACAAGGCTCCCTTCTTTCTGGAGGCTCTGAGGAAGAATCTCTCCTCTTGTCTTTTCAGGATTCTGGTGTTCAACTGCATTCCTTGGCTCACAGCCTCTTTCCATCTTCAAAGCCAGCAGTAGTGGTCGAGTCTTTCTCATACTGCGTTACTTAGACATTGAATCTCCTGCCTTCCTCACCCATTTAAAGGATCCTCATGATTACACTGGGACTATCAGATAATCTGGGATAATCTTATCTCAAGCTGAAGTGATTAGCACGTTAATTACACCTACAACCTTACTGCCCCCTTGCTATGTAAAATAGCATAGTCATAGGCTTGAGACCTGGGCATCTTTGAGGGGAGCATTAATTTGTCACATTGCTGTGTCTCTGAGTTTTCAGAGTTTCAACCAACAATTTCAGAACTTGTAATTTTTGTACCTCTACTTGCTTTTCCCACTCTGAGTTAGTTAATAAATACAATGAGTGAACTAAAGAAACTCAGACTAACCAGTACCCTACAATAACTACGGAATTTCTCTCCATTGAAGCCTGCCTTTATCTCCAGCTGTTTCTTAAAGCTGATAACTTGTGACAGGTTCATAAAAGAATCTTCTACCCAGGATCTTTATATCTAGGACCATTTTCCTATCACTGGAAAGACAAACTGTTCTTTGCAAGGAAACATGGAAAGACAAACTGTGTTCTTTGCAAGGAAACAGGAATGTATTGCCTCAGCTTTTTTTTTTTTTTTTTTTTTTTTTTTTTTTTTTTTACTCTTAATGAGAGCTATCTTAAATGTTTGCTAAAGTTCAGTGTGCAGTTTTTTCTCCTTGCTGAACAGGTGGTTGAAAGTTGTGGAATATTGTTATTCTGAATATCGAATCATAACATTCTTGAGAACATGCTCAGTAAGATACAAAAATTGGACTGTATTCATTTGTATTTTAGACCATTCTTTTGGATAGACTTTTTATATCTGGTTCTCACTGTAGTTATTTACATCTCTGGTGGAAATGCCAAATCCATTTGCAGATTAATTATGCCATTATCAAAGGCTTACAGGGAAATCTTCAAAATTCACTTAACATTTAAAGAAAATGCACAGGAAGCTGGTAGAGAAACAAAAAAGCAGAGGTTTTCTGACTGTATGTATGCTCGTTCCTAGCTTTAGTTTGACAGTATCATTTAGATGTTCCCTGATGAAACGTTTAGTGGGAAACAAATTGGTTTCAGGGCAGGGAGTGGTCAGTGTTTAAGCTGCATTTCACATTCATTGTGATCCCTTGTTTTAGCCACTAAACCACCTAGAAAACACTTACGTGTGCCTACTCAGTACCATGTCCTTTGTAAGGCAATAAGGATACTATCCCTAGAGTTGCCACACCGAATACCTTCAGAGTTGCCACGTCCATCATTCTGTAGTCATCTGAATGGCACCCCATGGAGCTGTGGCAAGAGGAGTAGGAAGCCTTACACTGGTGAAACCTTGGCATTCTCCAGAGAGAGCCCACAGCTCTGCAAGGTGCAGGTGCCCAGATTCTCACAGGCACATGCTTTGTGAGTGGATACATAGAGTAACTAGGCTACAGAAGAGGGAGCATCTAACTTTTCTTAGGATAGACTGGGTACTTGCAAATTCTCTGCCTAAACTGAATCTTAGAGGATCAATAGGAGATTGTCAAGCAAGAAGAGTTGGATGGCTTTCTGGGCCAAGCCAATTGTCTGGGCAAAGGAACAGAAATGTTAAAAAGCATGCTGCATTTGCATGATTTGTAAATACAGTTGTCCCTCGATATCCCTGGGGAACTGGCTCTAGAATTTTCTGAGACTACCAGAATCTGTGAATGCTCAAGTCCTTCATATAAAATGGCAAAGTATTTGCATATAAACTACTACCATCCTCCTGTATATTTTAAATTACCTCTAGATTACTTATAATACCTGATACATAACATCAAGGTCATGTAAATAGTTGTTATACTATATGTTTAAGGACAAGTGAAAAGAAAAAGGTTTGTAAATACTCAGTTCAGGTGTATTTTTTTCTGAGTATTTTTGCTCTATTTTTGATTGAATCCATGGATGTGGGACTTGCAGATAGAGTGGGTCAGCTGCACTTGAGTATGACAGAAGGGTGAGACTCATGGGAATGTGATGAGGCAAAGCAGTTAGCCTTTCTATGCTTTGGTTCCTCATTTAGTAGACAAAACTACCTCTGTGAATTTTCAATGAGATATTATAATTAAAATGCTCAAGACAGGGCCTGCCATACAAAGGCACATAACAAATATTAGCTGCTATTGTGGATGATGGTCACAATCATGTTCCTAAGGTTGGAAAACTAACCCTAGGGAGGGCTGATGTAATACTCTTGGCTGGGGAAATTGTCAAAGGATTTTTCTGAAGTTTTATAGAGTTATAAACTGGGTCTTATCATTTTGAAAGACTGACTAGATGCTGGTGAATGGATAGATGCTACTCAAAATCATCTGAGCGACTGATGAAGAAAAATGCCATTTTTATCAATTTATATTCAAAATGGAAACCACTCGGCATACTCTGATAATTACAGCAATGAGGTGGTGTATATTTTTCCATGCATTGGTAAACCTCCTTCAGCTCCTGCATAATATCAGATGGTTTCTTAAGTGAGAGATAGGAGAGTCAGAGCAAATGCAGATGAATGCTTTGAAAGGCTGTTTTAGCAGATGTTGCCAACTCAGTGGATCTGTCTTGTTCATTTACTCCTTGTCTGCCAGGCAATGAGAATTTTCACAGCATCTGTGTCAGGGCACCATTTTTCCCTAGAAATGGCTGATGACATTCTGATTTTCTCTCTTCTCTGCTTTTACAGGTACCCCCTTTGCCAACATCATTGATCCCCCCATCCTTTTGCTTTTTGTAATCACAACCTTTGTTTCAGTGTGCTTCCAGCGCATGAATTCCCAGTTTATCTTGATTCTCTTTATGGTTGGCTACTCTTGATGATGTTTTAGGGTTTGATTTCATCTCAACAACAAAAATTGGTCTCCATCATATTCATTTAATTATTGCGTTCAGGAGCTAATCAGTGGCTTGTTTCTGAGAACATGTAGTCAGCCAAGCCCACCCACTGCCGGGGAATTTGCAGTGCTATTAATTCCGTAGGATGGCCTTTACATTTCTGTGTGTCATCTTATTTTCCTAAACTGTTGTTTTAATCATCAGTTACACTAGATTTTCAAATTCATTATATTCAAGTACCTGTAGCATGAGTTGGGAGGACAAGATTTGTCTAATGAAGTTGCTGTACTTGTATAATGATAAACATTCTTTTTTCAAGGTATTATCACCATAGACCTTTAACATTTGGGTATCTTTCTACTGGCTTTAGGAATTCAAGCATTTATTTTACTGCATTTTCATACTACTGTTTAAAACTATGTTACCTTATACATTCTACCAAGCATTACAAAGTTAGACAAATCTGGCAATAATGTGTCAAAACAGTAATAATGCTAATAAAGACAAAGAATTTATCCTAGTTGTAGTTATTAAAGTTAATCTTTTTTGTCCTCATCTTTATTGTGTGATTTCTTATTCATGTCTCTGAAACATAAATGTATGTCCAGAAAAAGTGATTTTATGTTTGAAATTATAATTACCTTGATTTCTGTAAAGGCAGTTATTAAAAAGTACCAAGACATTTTAAATGTTTGATAGGTTCATCTTAAAACTGGAGTTTTAAAAAGTGGAGAAGCCCCATGTAACTTCATGGCTGTTTGAAACACATATTCTGCATATTGTTTTTAAGCATTTCAACAAAAAATGCTTTGATGGAATGTTACAGTCATTGCTCATTATCTTGAATTCACTTGCAGGTCATTTGTTCTTAACGGTTTAACAAAGGAGAAAAAAGTTAGCATTCACCAGTTTTTACTCCAAAGGAAATCAGTCACAATTGTTCATAATGGGAGTTTGTTTAAAAATGAAAGCTCCAAGAAAAGCTGCATTCGTAATTTTTAATATTTCTAGCATTACAGATGTTGGCATTGTGATGAAACAGAGCTTGTCTAGTGATGGTCTGTTCCATGGAGCGGTTGGAGATAAGACTGTATTATAATGAATTATTTATTAAAATGCTTGCACTATACTGAAAACTTGGGGGTGTACCTATGCTATCATAAATTTGGTGCTCTAGTAAAACATTTTATAGTGATGCCTGATACATATCTTTATTAATACCACATGGGAAAAATTGTTGTCTTCCCTTGTCTCAGAATAAATTTAACCCAAAACTCCAAGCAAGAGCAGCAAAACTATTTTTAAAAGTACAAGCCATGTTTGGTTGGTTGCTTACTTGATTTCATTCTTTCTTATTTTGTTTTGCTCTTGTGGTGCTAGGGATTAAACTCAGGGCCTTGCACATGTTAGGTAAACACTCTACCTCTGAGCTATCTCTCCAGCCCTCTTTTTCCTTTTTTAATTTAACAGCAAAATAGGGCCTAAGATTTTAAGAGATAATTATTTATTGTGGGTATTTTGTATATAGATGGATACTAACAGATCATATAAAGTAACTGATAACTTACTGGGAAGAAAAAAGTACACATGAAAAATATCTAATTTGTTAATAATTTTGACAGTGCAAATCAAAAAATAAAAAGTGCTTTTTGTTGTCTAAATTTAAGAAGAGCTGTAATACCAATATTGAAGTGGAAGTCGCAAGCAGTCTCACATCCGTTGAGAATGTTAACTGATGTAGACTTTCTCAAGGGTGATATGCTTATAAAATCCTTGAAGTACGTACTCTCTGATCTAGCAGTTTCACCTCTGGGAATTTAGCCTAAGGAAATAATTGGATAAAAAACAAAGACCAGCTGGGCATGGTAGTGTATGCCTGTAATCCCAGCAGTTGGGAGGCTGAGGCAAGAGGATCTTTGTGAGTTCGAAACCAGCCTGGGCTACAAAGTGAGCTCAAGGCTGGCCTGAACTGCATAGCGAGACCCTGTCTCAAAACAAACAAACAAACAAACAAAGACTATCATTTTTATTATAATGAATATTGGGAATACCTTAAATTTTCATCAGCAAATAGTCAAAGTATGTTTTTTTTAATCTACCAAATACTTGTAACTATATAGAACAATGTTGTACAGAAATATATGGCATAACATGGTGACTAAGTAATGTATGTTACGGTCTCATTTAGTATTAAAAACATATGCTTACACCAGTGAATATCTATAAAAAATGAATTGCAAGAAATCTTTTGGGTTTTTCTGCTTTTTAAATTAACAGATATATAGAAATAATTATATATATATTTACATATAAACAAAAATATTTTAAATGTATACATCTTGGTCTTAGCACTTCTACTTTAGTAATCTGCCTTATAATTGGATGAGTATGCAAAGGTGTGCAATGCAGCATTGTTCAAACTAGTCTTTAAAAATTAACCTACCTACTTATCCTTTATAGTAAAAAGCATAAATAAAATGTTTATGATGTAGCCAGACTTCACAGCCATTGAAATTGAAGATGTGGACTGTATTTATTGATGTCAAAATAATGTTCACATGGAAACAGTTAATAAACATTGTGTATATATATATATATATATATATATACACACACACACACACACACACTTATGTAGATAAATAAAAATCTGAGATGTTTACATAATGGTATCACAAGTAATTATTTCTTGGTGATGAGACTGTGGGTAATTTTCAACTTTTACTTTCCATGAATCTGTATTTTTGAAATTTTGTACAATTAAAACCTTCCTTTATTACCAGAAATAGTAAAAATGGACCATTTTAGATATTAAAAAGAGAAGTAATCAAAAAATATTCTGTTATTTTATGAAACACTATAGGTATATATGAAATGGGTATTTCTAGAAAAATTCACTTTATCAAAGTAACCCCCCAGGAGGGAGAGCCTAAGTCAGTAACCATGGAGGAAATGGAAGAGTTCTCCAGTGGTGCTCTCTAAATTCAAGCCCTGGATAGCCTCAATAAATTCTTTCAACACTCGGGCACATTGATATTATTATATAAGGCCACATAAAATTTATTTAAGGGAGCTTAAATGGAGATCATTGGTATAAATGAGAACATCTCACCTGAGTCTGATGATCACACTACTATTCCATTTTTTTCTAAACAAAGAGCAAAAGGCAGACTTTGAAGTTTTTTAATATGCCAAAATGATCTTCATAATAGAACATCACAAAGGTAGTGTGTTTGGCCATGTGCCTGTGTATGTACATGTACACTGCAGATAGTCTTGCTTATGAATATTGATACAAAACCTTTCAATAAAATACCATCAAATAGAATTTAGCAATGCATTAAATAAATACCATGATCAGGTGAGGGTACATCACAGGAATGTAAGCTTAGTTCAGTATTAGACAAGCTTGTCTACAAATGAGAAAGTTTTAAAAATCTCTATCAGCATCTTAAAAGGAGCCCAGAATGCATTATCTACAATACATTGATATTTTCAGTGGTTACATGACTCTACACATTTGTTAAAACTCAGTGAACTCTCTTCATTAAAAGTGTGAATTTTATAGCATGTAAATATGTCAAAAAATTAACTTTAAAGAGAATAAATAAAAATTTCTTTATGGTGACAAATAATGTAATATATATATTACTAAATAAAATTATATTGAAATGTAATATAAAAATAAGTAGAATTTGTTACTTTTAATGTTTTAAATATATATGAATATATTTTCCAGGTTCTTCCAATTATGTTTCATATTTTGTCAAAGAGAAGCTGAGTTCAACTTGCTTGTCAGGCAGAGCCAAATGTGTGTCCCTCCCTGTTCAGTTTATTATATACCAGGAAGGACAGTAACATGGCAGCAGTAATTTAAAACAGGGTTTTAAATGAATAAAAAAGAATAAGCCTCTGGGATTAGTCCCATTTGAAAAGTTCAGCTCTACCATGGAAGGCAGCAGCTGTTGTTGGGGATTAACAAATGGCTGGCTGCAGGGAATAGTATTCACTGTCCAGCCACATTCAGAGTCATCCATGGCCTCTCTGCCGCATGGCATCCATCTCTTATCAAACGACAGAGTCAGAAAGCAGAGACTGGAGAAATATGGTTGTACCATTTTTCCTTTTCAGAAACTCTACCTGATTATAATATGGCCTTTCAATTAATACTTCTTAGGCCACAGAACATATAAGGCTCTAAAATTACTAAAGATTTAGGGAAAAAGATGGAGAAGAATCTTCCACAAAATCAAACTGAAAGTGAGAAAACAAAGGAATTCCACTGGGTGGTTAAAAAAAAAAGTAGGGTAGGATAACTCTGTGATCATGGTACTGATTACATTAATTGCAAGAAATCTGTGCAAGGCCTATTAGGGAATCTAATTATTTGATTCTTACAACACAGAGGCTGTCTCTCTGTTTCATAAGTGAGAAAAGTGAGCCTAAAGAAGTTGAAGCACTTGCCCAAGGTCACAGTGCTGGAAGTATAATAGACTGACTCCAGGTTTGGTACAGCAAATGTACTAATTTGTTAAGACCCTTTAGGAAATTTCCAAACGTGCAGTGTCAGCTTTCCATTTCTGTAACAAAACACCTGAGGTAATGAATTTATAAAGAGAAAATGTTCATTTTGGCTCACAGTTTTAGAGGTGTCAGTCCATAGTTAGTTGGTCCCCTTGCTTTGGGTTATGGTAGCACAGTACATGGCCGAAGAGTCTTGTTCATCTCAGGGTGGCCAAGAAACAAAGAGTAACAGAGTCAAAGACCAGTGTTCCAATATTCCTTTCAACTCTACACCTTCCGTGACTTAGGTGCCATCTCCCAAGGCTCCACCACCTCTCATTAGTGCCACAGGCTGGTGACCAAGCCTGTAACAAAACACAGAGCTTTGAGGACATTTCAGGTCCAAGCTATAGCACCCAACCAGCTGCAAAGCCCAGGTATATAAACTCAACTACGTTTTCAGCCTGTGCATGTTTTAAAGTTAACTTTATGCATTATCTGAATGTCATCCTATTTTTTTTTCCTTCTTGACAAATAGATTAACCCTGCAAGGAAAAGATAGCAGACAAGCAGAAACATATAATGATGGGAAGTGATACTAAGCATAATCCTGGATTATGGCCTAGGAGGAGGAGTTCAGTGCCAAGGAGAAAGCACTAAAAGATGAACACTGCCTGTAATATTTTGAATCAGTGAGGAACAAGGAGACACTGGGCCTACTTTCTATACTACTCAAAGAGTTAAGAGAATAGTAACTGATAATTAGATAGATGGCTGTTTAAATATTTAATATCTTTCTTTATATCTCTTCTTGAAAAAATGAGCAAGGTAACTAAATTCACATTTATTTGTGTGAACTTTGCTGAGCGCCTAGGCTATAAGCTTCCCTTACCCTCTTAATTCCTCTGTGTGAAGAACGGGCTCCAGGGCAATGGTGTAATGGCTTTTAATTGCTATTAGAAGTGAAAGTTGAGAGGGGTTAGTAGTCCTTTGGTAAACTTCTGTCATGATTTTCTAATTCTTGCCATTGGGCTAATATTTGAAGGATTAGATTGAGTAACATGAAGGTAGATGCCACGGAGTCTGCACTTAGTGGGCCTTCAATAAAGTAGACTGGATAATAAGTTTCTGAAATCATCTAATTCCTTTTCATTGTGATAACAAAATAAGTTCCTTGTGGCTAGAATTGTGTCCTTCAACAAAATTTTCCTTCTTCAAATGTGTGCTAACAGCATCTACTGAATCTTTTGATGCTAGTTTCTCTTCCATTTCATGAACTATGCTGGGAAGATACCACAGAAAAGGCATCTGGCTCACTCTGGCTGCACAGAATACACGAAGATTGAAGTTTAGAAACTAAAAGACAAAAAGATGGGTCTCATTTCCTCCAACGTGGCCTCCTAGAAGTAACTAGCTTTGAGACACAGTAGGAACAAGGCTCAGGCCAACTAGTTTTTCTTCTGGTTATCTCTAACTTACCTCAGGCAAGTCCTCCCTGTTACTAGAGGCTGCTGGTGTTGGTCCTTAGAGCCCCAGGAAATAGAATTAAGAGATGTATTCTGTCTCTTTTCTGCTGTCAAAAACAGCAAGCTACTCGTCCACTGATAATGCAGTGTGTTGGAGAGATTTGGAAGCTCAGCATTCCAGTTTGGACTGGTGGTTAGTGTTTGCACAAAGTATCTTCTTTCCAGCTGAAGTACACTGTATCCTGTTCTGCCCTTTTCTATTTACATTCCCCTAGTTCCCATGCTGTTTTTCACCACACTGATAACATTCTGAGGTCTAATGCTATTCACAGTGATATATATTTAATATTTACATATAATACATACAATGTTTAATTTGATGAATGTTTATGTGTACTCCTGTGTAATCAGCACACAGATCAGGATATGGAATGTTTTCTTGTATCCTGCCTGGTCGGTAATAAGCATAACTTTATTACGTTCTTTACTTCTACTTCCACAGGCTGGTTTTTGCTGTTCTTACACAGCATAAAACGGAATCATAGAGTATGTACTCTTTTGTGTTTGATTTCCTTCATCCAATATTATATCATAACTCATCCATACTGTTGTGTAAAGTACTTCATCATATAACCTACTCATTCAACTGTTTATGAACATTTGGATTATTTTATACAAATAGTAATGTAAGAAACATTCTTGTATATGTCTTTAGTAGAAATAAGCACTCATTTCTTTGGGGTGTATACTCATGGGTGTGACTGCTTAGTCATAGGATATGCATATATTTTCTTTGATAGTTACTGTCAAACATTTTTCCTATGTGGTTGCACTCTTAAGTTCCTGTGCTTTCACAGTGTGGTTTGCTTCTGCAATACTTTCACTTTAGGTTTGTGATACTAGTTAATATGGCATGTTAAAATATTTGCTACTCATCTCAGATTATACTCATAAAAATCCATGTGTGTGTTTCACATTTATTCTGTATAGATTCAGAAATGGAAATCAGCCTTGTCATAAAGTTTAATAGTTTAAAAATTACCCATAGGGGATATTATCAAGTCAAAAAGCTTCTATACAGCAAAGGATACAACCAGAGTGAAGAGACAACCTACAAAATGAGAAAAAATTTTGCTAACTACATCATGGACAGGGAACTAATATCTAGAATATATCAAGAACTCAAAAAATTAGAACCCCCCCCCAAAAAAGACCTAATCAAAAAATGGACAACTGAAGTGACTAAAAGCTTCTCAAAAGACATGCAAATGGCCAATAAATACATGAAAAAGTGTTCAGTATCTCCAGCCATTAGAGAAATGCAAATTCAAAGAACACTGAGAGTCTATCTTATTTCAGAAGAGTGGCTATCATCAAGAAATCGAATAAGAACAAATGCTGGCAAGGCTAGGGGGAAAATGGATGTTTTCTACATTGTTGGTGGGAATGTAAACTAGTACAACCACTATGAAAATCAGTATGGAGACTCCTCAAAAGACTAAAAATAGAATTCCATTCGTTTATAGCAGTGCAATTCATAAAAGTTACATCTTGGAAGTGGCCTGTATGTCTATCAACAGATGACTAGATAAAGAAAAGGTGTTATTTATATACCATAGAGTACTTCTTTGCCTTAAAGGATAAACGAGTCATGTGCAGGAAGATGAATGCATCTTTATACCATAATATTGTGAAATAAATCAGACAAACAAGCTTACATGTCATATGGATTCTCTTATATGTGAAACCAAAAGAAAAAACTTCCATAGGAATTAAAAAGAAACTATCCATTATGGTAGTTTAGAAAACCTAATGTGAATCATAATAAAGTTTAACTCTTGAATCGATGTCTGGTTTTTTGGTGTAAGAGGGAGCATGAATCTCAGCTAAGTGTAATATTTAATTCATAGAGTTAAACTGAATTGACTCAGGGAAGGCCTCTTGGATCCTGCCTCTGGCATAACTCATTTACAACAGATTAACTTGTATTTTATGGCTGCCATTTAAAAAAAAAAAATCTGTCCTTGATTCCTTTAAGAGGAAGCAGTAACTCAGTATATCAAACACTGCTTAGAATCCCCAGAACTAAGCATTTTCATTTTCTCAAAAGTGTGTCAGCATATGGTTCAAAAAGAATGGAAACTTGGCACTTCAGTTTCATGGTTTACATAGTGATTCTTTCAAATAACCTCCCTGCATGGGCTGTAAGGCAGTGTAACTAAAATAATATTCCTGATGTAAGAAAAAGAATTGTCAAAGTAAGAAATTCCTGTAATTGATCCAAAATAGCCTGTTATGCTGGATTTTTAGATAATAGTTCTCTTTCCTTTTGAACAAAGCTACGTTAGTTCATTCCTTCATTATCATTCACTCACACAATGATTCAACTAACACTGAATACTCCATGGCAAGTCTTATTCTACATTCTGTTCATATAAACCAAAACAGAGCTCAATGGAGCTTATTTTCTCAGAGAGTCAGGGGCAAGAAACATAAAGGTAGAGGTAAGATTAAGATAGAAATAGAGATAAATCACATGGTTCTCTGGAAGAAAATAATTGCAGAGTTAGAAGTATGGGAAGGTAGGTTTGGTATTGGTACTCCTGGTGCTTTTTATAAGGGAAGTCAGGGAGAGCCTCTTAGCATGCTATTTGTATAGGGACTAGAAGAGATTGAGCAGTGTGGATATCCTCTAGATGAAGAGTAATACAGGTGGGGCAGTGCCGGGTGGGCTGAAAGGCAGTATAGATTCCTCTGTATTTCGCAGGAAGGTTGTGGAAGGGAAAATAGCTGGAGGGACCTGGCTCAGAGGGTCTGTACACCATTGCCATAAACTCTGCTTTCTCTTGAGGTGAGAATCTACTAAAAGATTTTGAATAGAGAAGTGGTAATTCACATTTTTTAAAAAAGGATTATCTTGAATACTGGGTAGAGAACTGATTATAGGGACAGGTATATAAACAGAGAAACTAGCCAAGATCTCTGTTTAGGAAAAAACTAAATGGCACATAGGTGTTTTATTTCACGGAATTATCACCACCATTGTGCTTTACTAGTAACAACAGTAATCGTGTTATCGAAATGTGCATGAATGACACCTGGCACATTCCTCTTGTCAAAATGTGCAATAGCTCTCGATTGCCTCACATGTTAAATATACACTTCTGCCTGACATTCAGATCTCCATACTCTTAACTCCAATCTTTTCCCCATCACTTAAGTCTTTTCCATGTATGTATCAGCCAAACTATTTTATTATTTGCCATTTCTATATGAAATGTCATCCCTGTTAAATCCTGTCTTTAAATCCTGTCTCAAATACAGTTGTCTTCACAAAACTGCTATATGGAAGTGGTTTGAATCCTGGTTTGAATACCTATTACTCTACTTAGAGGAGGCAGCATCATCCTGATACTCTGGAGCCAGAGTCCAGGTCCTGTCACATGCTTTCATCTGCAGATGCTACTTAATCTGTGCCTGTTTCCCATGCAAAATGGGGCCAATAATATGAGGTACTGCATGTGAAGTACTTTCAGCAGCGTCTGGTACTTGGAAATTAGTTAAATCAGTTTCTATAACTGTAGACATGACTATTTTATCTTCAGGACGAATATTTTACAAGGACTTCAAATAAAGAGATAACGGAAAGACTAGAAAACAAGACACGTGGATTCTACTACTGGTACCCACTATTAACCAGGCTGTGTAATGTTGAGTATGTCCTGTATCTTCATAGGACTTTAATTCCTTCAGCTTCAGAAAAGGGGCTGAGCAAACATCACCGAACTTTTAGTTCACTGAGCCACACAGATAGCTAATAGCCACCTTCAACTCAACCCTACTAAAACGGAGCTCTTAATTTCCACACCTCTAAAAGTGCTCCTTTCCTATCCTCAATAAATGATACTACCATCTACCCAGTCTGAGTTAAAAATCTGAGTACTCTTTGACTTATTTCTCTCACATCTACATTTAACCCATGTTCATATACTATTAATTCCACTTCCGAAATATATCCTGAGTCCATCTGCTTCTCACCATCACCACTACTACAATCCTAGCCCCATATTCTCTCATCTGTTGCCATAGGCTCCTAACCACCATCAGAAAACTGCTTATTTATCACTCCACGTAGAAATTAAATGCCCTCATAATAGGGCCCATTTCCTAGCACAGGACCTGCCACATAGTACGTATGAAGGAAAAAAAAGTTGAATATGTGAAAATGGACTTTTACTGAAGCATCAGAATTCTACATTAATTACATGGGTTTTATTTTTAAGATGTGACAACCTATTGGTTTTCCTTTCCCTTAATCCTTATACCGAACATTAAGCAGCTATGTTTGTGTCTGAAATAGGACTGCAAGTAAAATAGTAGTACAATCCTAAGCGTCTTTTCCCCAACTGACAACATAGTTCTCAAAATTAACGATCCTCTTCATCTCCTCTCCCCCACCCCCACCTTGGTGTAAATCACCGTTCTTTGCCCTCTTCGTGTAGGTTCTACCCTCCCAATAATCTATTCTCCAGACTGCAGCCAGCCAACTACTTTACCCATGCTTGAAAACCTGTGGAGTTTTCACTGTTCTCAAGAAAGCCCAGTTTCGGCTCCCCACCACCCCTCGTCAGGGCAGGCGTCGGTCTCACCGGGCCACACTTCTCCGATCTCCGTTCCCGCCTTCTACCTAGCTCTGCAGCCCCCGCTTCCGGTTTCCTGCAAAGTTCTACAAAGCCGTCGGTGGGCCTAGCTCTTTGGGTTTCGGGAGGTTGTCCCTTCCTCAGGGAAGCTGTCCCTGACTAGGCGAAGTCCCACTCCGCGTCACACAGCCCCACATCATCAACAACACTTCTTTCTGGGCTTATATTTGTTTAAATATACACCCGAACACGATAACCTTATCAACGTGTCTTCACGCGAGCTTGAGCTCGGTAGCTATTTGCGGAAGGGAAACACAGCCCGGCGGCCCAACCACTAGCCGCCCCTCCCCCGACGGCTGCGGCGCCGCTGTTACGCATTAAACAGGCGCCTTGAGGACAAATGTCTTAGAGCGCCTGCGCGGAGGGCTACGCATGCGCAGAGGGGCGAGCCCGCTGACAGATTCTGGGAGGCAGCGCAGCGGTGGTGGGCCTGGGCTGCGGGGAATGGGAGTCTTAGGGCCTTGACTGAGCACCGCCCCCGCCTCCCTGCCCCCGACATGGCTCAGGAGAAGATGGAGCTAGATCTGGAGCTGCCTCCGGGTTCGGGCGGGAGCCCAGCGGAGAGCGGCAGCAGTGGCGGCGGCGGGGGCCTCAGGAGGTCTAACAGCGCCCCCCTGATCCACGGCCTCAGTGACACTTCGCCGGTGTTCCAGGCCGAGGCGCCGAGCGCAAGGAGGAACAGCACGACGTTCCCGAGCCGCCACGGCCTGCTGCTACCGGCCTCCCCGGTCCGCATGCACAGCAGCCGCTTGCACCAGATCAAACAGGAGGAGGGCATGGACTTGATCAACCGAGAGACGGTCCACGAGCGCGAGGTGCAGACCGCAATGCAGATAAGCCACTCCTGGGAGGAAAGTTTCAGTCTGAGTGACAACGATGTGGAGAAATCCGCCTCCCCAAAGCGCATCGATTTCATTCCAGTGTCACCAGCACCGTCACCTACCCGGGGAATCGGAAAGCAGTGTTTTTCACCTTCCTTGCAAAGTTTTGTGAGTAGCAATGGATTGCCTCCAAGCCCTATTCCCAGCCCAACTACCCGATTTACCACCCGGCGAAGCCAGAGTCCCATCAACTGCATTAGACCAAGTGTTCTTGGACCATTGAAAAGAAAATGTGAAATGGAAACTGAGTATCAGCCAAAGAGATTTTTCCAGGGCATCACCAACATGCTTTCTTCTGACGTTGCACAGCTGTCAGACCCCGGTGTGTGTGTATCTTCTGACACCCTCGATGGAAACAACAGCAGTGCGGGATCTTCTTGTAACTCACCAGCGAAAGTCAGCACTACCACCGACTCTCCTGTGTCACCTGCCCAAGCGGCCTCTCCCTTTATTCCAGTAGATGAACTTTCATCTAAGTGATTCACCCATCCTGAAACTATTTTTTTGTTCTGTTCTGTTTTTGCAATGGAGAGACAGAAAAATCAAATTGGAGCAAGCACTGAACTTTGTCGATTAATTTGAGACTATTTCCTATTTGACTCCTGTTCTTTTTTTGGAATTTCCTGAAATGTTACTTTAGAGAACTTTTATGTCAGGTTCCTGCAGATGCCCTTGAATTTAGTGTAGTGATATTTTCAGACTTCTTCCCAATAAGTGTGTTGAAGCATACATTTTACGCTGCTAATATGTCTAAATACATATGTTATCCCTTGATTTTTTTTAAATAATTGAGAGCTCTATTTATTTATGGGATTATTAAGTTCTGATGAAAATATAAATGTTGAATTAATCAGTATAGTAAACTGATGTTTTAAAATTTCATATTTCATGGCCACACTAATTTTTAATGTTATTTTCAGCGATTGCTAATTTCCATTTAAAAAATAGCTATTTACAGCTTTTTTAAAAATATGTTATATCAATCCAATTGTCTGTTTACCCAGGAATCCTTGGATTTTTAATTTTCTGGGTACAGAAGTGGATGGGAGGGGAAATGATAAAAGAACAAATTATAAAAGTTTGCAACATAACTTTTAAACTCAGTGTATAGAAGTAAACATATTTAAGAAAAATGTTTTCTAATGAAACTTTAATAATTCTACTGTCATACAAATATAACTACAGAAAGTGAAAATTTTTTTTAAAAAATATTTTTAACCAGAAAGTGCATTCTCTTAGGTATAATCCTAAAGTGCAATGGGACAGTGCCTTGCAGTCTTAGCTCACTGTGTATAAGCTGAGGCAAGGCTCTTTGTACCACTTCAGATTTAAAAGTTTTTCAAATGTAGATGTGTGGGAAGCCCTATTGAACTTAAGCAAAGCACTCAGGCAGACAATACTCTTTCAGTCACTGATATACTTTAAAATACCCAGTCGTGCCTCAGTTCTGAAAATTATTGCCAATGAGGAGCCAGGGCAATTTTTGGCTGCTTTTCTGCTCTGCCCATCTGTCACCTGCCTGGTTTTCCCTTGCCCGGGAAGGAAGCAGCTGTTTCCTTGCCAACAGGTCTTTCCTTTCCACCTCCCACCAAACTAGGGCACCATCAGTGAGACAAAGGTACAGTGTGACTCGGGTTTCTGACAGTGAGCAACAAAAAGGTCTGTGAGTTGTTTAAGCTCTGTGGTTAGAGCTATAGCTGGAGTTGATTGCTTTGGGGATGTTGGTTAACTAAGGACTGATGATTTGCAAGAGAAACAGTGGAGAGTCACATAGGTAAATCATTATTTTACTTACGTTTTGTTAAAGGTAGAATTGTTTAATGCTTTTCCCTTTGTCTTTTACAATAAGACAAAATATTTACTAAGAATAGCAAGTGGTTTTTATATTGTATTTACTTATGCCTCATCTGTCTTCCTTAACAGAGAGAGTGAGGGAGAAAGGAGACAAAGAGAGGGTAAAAAAAGAAAAGAGAGCAAGATCAAAATTCCAATTTCCTTTTTTAAGTTATTGCCTATAGAGATTTTTAACAGTTACGTGGAGTTTTTACAACTGTGAGAATAAATGGAACTGGTCAACTCTTACAGTTGCCTCAAGTTTCAGTGACATCAAGGGTAAGATTGTGTCCTTACATTTACAGTCTTCTGTTCTGGATGGTAGTTTTGGTGTGCTTCAGTCCTGACACTGTTTCTCACTTCAGACCTATATATCCAGTTTCCTGTTGGGTACCTTGACCTGCTTTAGCCAGAGGGACTTTAATCACCTCCAAAACAAAATTTATTATCTCCACAGTTAACCTGTGCTTGTAATAGCTAAATTAATACTATCACTGTCTTGTTTTCCAAAACTGGAAAACATGCAAGCATATTTGACTTTACATTTTCTGTATGTGTCACATCCAGTTTAACCACCCAATCCTGTCAGTTACTTCTAAAATGAATCTCAATTCTATTTCTGTTGTTTTAGTTTAAATTCTTGTCTAAATGATCTTCCTGTTTTCTACCTCTCTTTTGGTCCAATCTTCACACTGGCTCTGGAGTGATCTTTCTGAAATATAAACTTGATTTGATTTTCCCACTTGCCTGCTTGAAACTTACATGCTTCCCCATTTCCTACAGTTTAGGGAATCAATTTTTTTTTTTTTTTTTTTTTTGCCTCATCTATAAAGACCTTCAGGATAAAACCATATTCTAAAATAGTGTCAGCCCTCTCCATCTGAATTCCTACTCTTTCTTCTTACTTTACAAACACTGGACTACTTGATATTCTTTGCATATGTCATGTACTTGATATTCTTTAAATATGCCATGTATCTGTGCTTTTCAGTAGGTTATTCCTTCTCCCTAAAATGATATTCCTACATTTCAGTCAAGGAAATGCTTTTTTTTCTTTTTTGTGTGTGATAACTATGAAAATAATGTATACCTACTGACTAAAATATTTAACAATGTAGACATCTATATATGTGGTTTTTTAAAAAAATCTACCTTTAATTATGTAAAAATTCATCATCTTTTCCCTTAAGTAACTTCTGTTAACAATTTGGTATATATTGTGCAAGATGTGTTCTGCATTTCCTTGTATATATGTATATAAATGCAGGAAGCCAACTTGTCATTGACATCTCTCTTGCCATATGTAATCCCTCACCAAATCTTACTGATTTCATCTAGAATCTCTCTCCTTTTCATTTCTACTGCCAGCCCTGATCCAGGGTATTGTCATTTCCTCCTTAGGCTTCTAACTCCCACTTTTGCCAGACGCCCTTCACTTTGGTCAGCTACCTGTTCATTCTTTCTAAAACAACTAGAGTTAGCCTCTTAAAATTCCAGATGGGATCTGCCCATCTCTCAATTTAAAGCATTTTATTTGCTTCCTATTTTTCTTATGCATATACTATAAAGTATTAATCCTGGCCTATGAGGCCCTGGGGGATCTGGCCCTCACTTCTTCCTTCCCTTGCTTTTTGTGCTCCACCTTCACTGGCTTTCTTGCTTCTTAAATACATCATGTTCTGTCCTATTTTATGAGATTCTTTCCCCTGAGTGCATGGAAACCTTTATTTCTCTAAGCTTATTCTTTTGTATAGATGGTAAGTTTTAAATTAGTTAAGGCTTTAAAAGTTCATATAATTTACATTATCGTAGTATTATTCATTACTTTAATCACTCCTCAGCTCATGTAAAAATTGTCCTTCAGAAACCATTTTTATGGTATTAATATTGCTAATCTATAAACTTTGTGCAAAAGTCCATAAGTAAGTAACATTTAAAGTACAGTTTGTCATATATAATAAACTTCTGTGGTATATTTTTCATTCTTATGTCTAATAAAAACATAGTATAAATGGAAGAAATAATTAACAATTACCCAAGTCTGATGGATACCAGAACTTTTAAGTGTACTTAAAAGATTGTAGTCAAGAGCAACCTGTACCAGGTTGCTTTCCAGTGATTCACATTTATTTTAGTTCAGCCCACCAGTATATACCTACAGTAAGAGACCATTCGAGATACTTGGCGATAAAATGGGTTAAGAGTCAAAACTTAGGGAAAGAAGTAAAACAACATTTCTTCCTTATGGGGGTATGTTTATGCATTAGTAGAAAAGTTTGAACATTGAAGTGAGCTGCAAGACAGTAATGGTTGCCAGACAGTGAACTAAGATGATGTAACCTACAATTCCTGGGTAGTATCAGAGAACAGAAGAAAGTGTTGGCCTTGGAAGGGAGGAATGGAACTTTTTTCCTCCCTAAAATCAGGAAGAGAATGAAAAGGCTAGGTAAAGATGTCAGTGTTAAATTGATTTGCTATTGGAGTTCAGGGATACAGAGGAAGACAGCAAGGAGAACAAACTTTTACCTTGTTGCTTCTGTGTCTTAATTACTGAGGAATCTAGCATATTTGTGGGTGAGGACCTCAGTGGATTTGGAAGCCTGATGAAATAAGGGTTTAATGTTGCTCACAGAACCTGGATGTAAAAGAGTGACATAAGGGTAAGTCAGAGTTTATTGGGCCATTTGGACGCCATATTGCATTTAGATAATAGGTACAAAGGAAGTGGGTCGAATTGACTAGATTTGAGAATTAGTTTGGGAACTAAAGTCCAGTATATAAGGGTTCTGCTGAAAGTGTAATTTGAATGATTGGCCAGCCCATTGAGGGTGGTCAGAAAAGTCAATAGAAGGTGGAGCACTGGGCCAGTTTTTTCAAAGTCCTACCTTATGATCAGCCATGCCAAAGTATACAGAGACTCTGATGTCACTATATCAGTTTTTCCGTTATTTTTCATGACCGATTTTATTTAGCTAGAGAAACAGCCTCGTAGTCAAGATTTGACTTCCAATTACTTGATAGAAGTTTGTGTCACATTGTTAACAGTAGCCAAGACACAATTCTTTGACATCCAAGTAAAAGTTTTTCTTAGAAGTTGAAATAATCTCTATATAAAAGATAATAAAGTACTTCCTGTGTGTCAGGCACTATTCTAGGCACCAGACAAATGTATTAATACATTTAATTTCTATCACAATCTAATTTTTATCATTTTAGAAATGAATAAGTAGAAACACAGAGAAACTAATTGCTCAGGATTTTGAAGCTGGGTGGTAGGCAGTGTATCGTGGTGGTTCACAGTGTAAGACTGCAGAGCCAGGTGACTGTGGTAAAGATTAAATGCGTGAATATATGTAATGCACATAAGCAATAGTGCCAAGCAGTTTCTTTTTTTTTTTTTTTTTTTTGGTTTTTCTGCGGTACCGGGAACCGAACTCACGACCTTGCACTTGCCAGGCAGGCGCTTTTGCCGCTGAGCTAAATCCCCAGCCCCCAAGCAGTTTCTATTGAATTGTCAACTATCATTAATGTGGGTGATGATTACCATTACTGTCACATAGTTTTGCTAAGGAATCTTTTGTTTATCATCCTTGATTGATGAAACTCCTACTTTGACACTCAGTAACAGCACACTCTCTGCCCTTTAAGGCAACCTGTCCTTTTGGAAGGTGTTTTTGATGTTTAAAAGTCTCTCTTGTACTGAACAGACATTTCTCTTCATAAGTCCCAGTGCTTAATTCAAGTCCAGCTGTCTGGAAAATGGAGCACAAGCCTTATTCCTCTTTTTAGGTGTTGCCTTCCCTTTGCAAATCAGAAACCCTGTTCCTTCTCTGATGACTGCATCTTACCTCTAGATTTTAGAAATCTTGAGCATTTCTTCAGAGTGCTTCCTCTGTGAAATAAGGCTATGATCACTTGGCAACCGACATATACTCAGAAGATTGTGATTCCTTCAAGAGAGCCTTCCTAGGTGGGAAGTGAGAGATGGCCTAATAATAAGAGTTTTTGCTAATAATAAAAATTAGTGTCAGTACTGAGCACTCATTATGGACCTAGACCTTGTTTTCAGCGATTACATGTATGAGTTCATTTAGTCCTCATGACAGTACGAAGAGGCACATGCTGTGAATATTCTCCTCCTATTTTACAGGCTAGGAAAGCAAGTACATTTTTTCAAGCCCCTATTACTTCCTGTTTTCTCCCTTTTGAATTTAGGTCCTTTTTGTTTTTCCTGATAAATGGTATTTTTTTTCATATTTGAGATAAAGCCTATTTTCTACTGAACAACTTGTTAATTTTGTTGGAGCTGCTGCTTCTGTTCTGATTCAAATTATGTTTATTATATATTAGCTATTATTAGAGAAGTGTATCTAGAGGATTGTTTTCTTTTATATGGTTAAAAAAAGTGTATAGGAGGAAATCACTGTGTTTTACATATTTTAACGGATATGTATCTGAAGCAAGGAAATAGCCAAACCACAAATCTTAGTGTTTTATTATTTCCTTTAAATATGCATAAACTTTTGTTAAATATATACATACATGTACATCTTTGTTATATTTTATTTATATGCTATGAAATTGATTTGTTATTTTTAGTTGTATTGTTCCTCAGGAAGAATCAGTTTGACCCTACCCCCCTCCCCTCCAAAAAAACCTCTGCATATTAAAATTGTGTCATTTCTTTAAAAGAAAAAGTAACATGATTTAAAGAATGATCCCAAACTTCTTATTACCTAAATAATAACAAGTTTGGCTTCTTTCTGTACTAAAGCCTTCCCTAGTGGTGAAAAAATCAAGTAATCCTTGAGAAATTTTAACTTTATTTCATAGACTGTCATTTTGCCATTGGAAAAAAAAATTCAGAAAAAGAAAACTTCCCTTTGAAGGCATTCATGAATTGGTTCTTAGGAAGTTTCAGATAGCCATGTCCTTGACTTACTGAAACAAATTGAAAGCCACACTTTGTTCCAAAAGGTTAGTACCATTTTTAAAAGTTGAATGACTATTTTAAAAAATCACCTCAAAAGTGGCTTTTGCTTCTACATATAGCTAGTTAGGCAAATAACATCAGATACTGGAGTCTGATGCATGCTACCCAAATGTACATGAGTTACACGCATACACAAAGGACCTACCTTATGCACCTTTTTCTGTGGGCCTGCAGTCATATTTAGCTTTCTGTCTATTTCAGATTTTCTTTCATCAGTTTTCTTAGATAGGTTTGATTTTGCAGTTATGGAAGCACACACACACAGAGGTATTGCTGACCTTTACATAAAGTGTTCTGTGCCTTGATTTTGTATCACCGTTGCAAATTTCAAGTGCTGTGCTGAAAGAGAAGTACCACATAATTCTATGTAGGATCTCTGCATGATTTTTATTTTTCCCTTTTAAATTTCTAGACTAAATGCTTGTGGAAATGTGGAAGTCACTCCTTAACAACTCTAAGGCAGCACAACTGAAACTAGAGAACAGAGAACCTATTGCTTTTTCTTACTTGTGAAAGTTGTTCTATAGCAATGCCAGGGATCATTCTGGTTCTTTTCCAGTTGCCTACAGTGGTCCCCAAACCAAACTAACCTCTAGGCTTACAGAGTAAGGCAGCTGTGAAAGAAGACAATTGAGAAAGATCTTTTTTGTCCTAGCAAAGCAAAATGATTGTTTGAGGTAGTCATTCCTGTGATTCAGGCAATCTTTTCCCCTTGCTTTAAGGACAAAGAAAGATTTTATTGTTGCCTGCCAGGAGGATTACTGGAACTCTGAATGACAAGTAGCTATTCAGTATTGGTATCTTTTAGAAAGAAAAATATGAGGTGCTGGGGAAGGAGTGGGAGCCAGGAGATGATGGATGGATTCGGTATTTCTCTTGGCACTGTGAATGCTCCCTTGGACTATCACTTGGTGCTCCCTGGTGAGCAAGCAGAGTGACACTGACAGTGGTTTTCTTGAATGTTTATTTACTCTGTTTCACTTCACTTACATGTAAGTTGAATTAGGATTTGTTCAATAATTTCTTTGGGCCTCTTTCCATTAGTATTCTGTGCTTTGAGTCCTCTAAAAATCTGATAAATAATAATAATAATGTTAATAATTGTCAGGATAGTTTAAAACAAAAATTACAATTCTTGGAGCTCTTTCTCTTACCTGTTTCTACTGTGTTCCTAACTCTGAATTAAAATTTCATATGTATTTGTATAGTCTTTCTCAAGACCTCATTTACCACACAGTGCTACAAGATATTTCTAAAATGCAAACCTGAGTATACAACTTTAATGACAATTCCTTAACTACAAGATTAAATTAAAGTGCGCAGTATTAGTGAAGGAAGACTTCCACACCTCCACACACCCCCTGAATGAGGGACACCAGCCATGCTGGGGTGTCTGTAGTTCATGCTCCCAAATAGTGTCTGTGCTTGCAGACAAGCCATGGCCTCCGCTTAGTACACTCTTTCTCCTTTTTCCACCCTTCCTACTAACCCCTTTCCTTAGGTAACTCCTTAAAAACTTAGCTCAAGGGGCACAACTGTCCTGATGGTCCTCATTTCTGAAGGGGCTTTGTTTTGTGATCCTGTTGTACCCAGGCCTTCCATTTATAAAAACTCATAACAGGCTGAAGTGTATTTATATCGCTTCTTATCTCTTCACCTGATGTGAAAATAAAGACTAACCTTATGACTTCTGTCCTGAATACCTATGCATAGCATACTACAGTCACTCAAATTTATATTGGGTAGATGAATTAATGAATGGATACATTATGAATTAGTAGTATACATTGTTTTGTGGTGAGGTTTTATTTTTTATTGATAATGACAGTACCATTTAGAAATTGATTCAACAAATGTTTATTAGGCATTTACTATGGCACACACTTCTTAAAAGAAAGGAATTTAGAAAGATTCTTTCTAAAGGAGAACAAATCCGAGTCACATTACTTTGCTCTTTATAGCTTGCTAAGAGACTAAACAATTACTCATTATGCAAATGTGACTTGAGCATCTGTTATGTATCTCTTACTGATTAGTCTCAGTGTGCAAAACAAAGACACTTGCCCTGTAGAACACACATTTTGCTGTATTCTAATAGAGTGGAGGAAGAGGCAGTTATATATGTGTGTTTGAGTATATATACATAAAGTACATACATAATGTGAAGAGGTCAGGGTACAGAGTTACTGAAAGGGAAAATAGTTGGGTGGGAGTTAGAAAGGTCATCACTGTTGGGGATTGTTGCGAATTAATTAGAGAGCCATTGTAGGACTGGAGCATAGGGATGACATGCTCTGTCTTAATTTTCACAAGGAGCACCCTTGGTGGGTCAAGGACAGACTCTGAGAGGCAGGGTAGAAACCGAAGGACCAAATAGGAAACTTTCCAACAACCCAGGTGACAGATGATTATAGCTTGAGTGAGGATTACCAGTGGCTAAATCCTAGATATATTTGTGAGTGGAACCATCAGATTTTGGTGGTAGATTAAGGTAGCATGAGAAAAAGAGAGAAAAGTTAAGAATGAGTCCAGGGTTTTGTGCTTGAGCAATTGAAAGTGTTGGAGTTGCCATCAAGTGAATTGAAACTTTGTGATGGAGTAAGTTTGTTTTTCATTTGTTTTTGTTTTTATTTTGTCTGTTACAGTGGAGATAAGGAGGATTTTTTTTTTGGTTCATTTGTTTCTTGAGACAGGGTCTCATTATGTTGTTCAGGCTGGCCTCAAACTCATGGCAATCCTTCTGCCTCAACCTCCCAAGTGGTGGGGTTACAGGCATGCGCCACCATGCCCGGCAGAATTCTGGATATAGCAAGTAAGCCATCTTCACTAGAGACTCAAGTGGTGACGGCAAATAAAAAGCTGAGTCTAGAATTCAGGAAAGAGAGCTGCACTGAAAAAGCACAGTTGGGAGTCATCTGCCTGTGGATGCAATTAAAGTCAAAAGAGTAGATAAAATTACCGAAGGGTTAGTATCTAGAGAAGAGAATGATAACTAAGTTTTAGGCACACTATGACATTAAGCTGTCAGGAAAAAGAGACTGGGAAGGAGCATCCAGGGAGATAGGAAGACAAGTATGGTGTCCTAGAGGACAAGGGAAAGAAACGTGTGAAAGAGGAGAGAGGGATCCAGTGAGTTACCTCTTATCTGTCAAGGTGAGGGTGATCACTGAACACAGGATTCAGTCACATGAAAACTACAGGTCACCTTCATGAGAGTGGAGTCAGTGGTGTGGTGGGAGAGAAGCCTAATTAGAGAGGACAGAGTCAGCAGAATCCAGGGCAGCCAGATGGCTGAGGAAAGGCAAGGAGATCTTCTAGGTCCTTGAGGCTAAGGAGCAACTAAAGCAAAAGGTCATCACCGTCCCCCTGTTGATGACAAAATGTTAAGTGCTTCACAATAAATATTCCTTTACTTACGTATCACTATGGTTTGAGGGAAAAAAATCAAAAATAAATAACAATTTTATTTCCTTTCCTGCTCTGATGCTTTGTGAGGGGGCAAAAAAATCTGTAAGTTAAGTGTTTTTATTCAAACGTGAGTAAACGGCTCAAGTTAAAAGCTTACCGAGTCACTTGCTTTGTGGATTTGTCTGGTGCGTTCTCTTGTCACCTGTTTTCCTTGGTGGCTTTTTTCCGCTTATAAATTGAAATTTAGTTCCACACTCATGACACAATTATTTCTGCAAGTTTGGCCCAGTTTCTTAACCCAGAGACATTTTCTTCTTTAGTGAATGCTGTGAATTTTTTAGAAAGTAGTTCATTGTCCTCTTAGGCTTTATTTAAGGACAGATATTTTTCCTTATTTCTTTTCATAATTATTGCTTAACAGTGGGAGAAAAGACGACCAGTAATGATAAGAGAGAACAAGTGTTTTCCTCATTTTGAATTGTTAGTATTTTCTTCCGATCATAAAATAGTGTCAGATTCTTTTTTGTGTGTTGGACAGTCCGTGCTGATCCTTGTAGAGGAGGACTCAGAAACATCCAAACCATATTCATACTCAGGAGAGAAGAATGCCTTCTTCTGGAACTACTTATCTCTTCTAATGTTGCATTTCTATCTTTCAAGACTCCAATCAAGTACTGCCCGTGCCATGGAGCACCCTCTAATTCTTCCGTCTTTAGGTAGTATTGTTTTTCCTGAGTCACTGTACTACCTATTGCCTGTACCCTTTACGTTATTATTGTTGTTGTTGTTGTTGTGTGTCAGTAGTTTAAAATATTCAGCCTCTGAAGATGAGCTAGAACTACATTCCAGACCTAGACCTCTCCCATTTCCCAGCTTTGTGATTTTAGGTAAATTAATCTTTGTGTGCCTCTGTCTTCTCATCTCTTACGCGGGAGTAGTTTCTGCTTCAAAAAGTAATAAGGGTTAGAAAGGGAGAATGCATTTAAAATTATTTATTAAAAACAGATAACTTGGATAAATGACAATGTAAAGAAAAAACATGTATGAAAATCCCCTATCTTTATGGTAGATTTCCTGAAGGAAAGAAAACAGTTGTTTATCCTACCTCTCCTAATAACAACTCTCATCTATAGAAAGAACTCAGTGTGTATTTACTAATGATGATATAGCCCTTGGGATATGTGTGGAATGTTTGCTCTTGGAAGCTGCAACGTGCGTGTCTTGATGTGCACATTGGCGAAGTGTTAGCTTTAGCAAATCTTCCAGACTAACATTCCTGTTTTGTATTCTAGGGGAGCGATGTTGCAATTTTGATGACCCTTTTAGTTTTGCTGACATTCATGAAAATTGTTAGGTTTGCCCTACTCATTCAGGTTTTCATATCCCAGAATTCAGAAATCTGCTTTAATTTTAATACAAATTATCAGTGTTTGTAGAATTAGGAGAGGGACATAAATGGCATTTTAAGCACTTTCATAAGCCATGTATTGTAATAGGGTGGAAAAAAATGAAAATGAAAGAACCAAATAGATTTTAAAAAGTGCCCTCCTAATGATGAAAAATCATAAATGTTCATATATGACAAGCACAATGGCCTCTTCCCTAAGGTGTTACATTCCCATGTATACTGCTTCAGACTTTTTCTATGATTAAATACTATGCATTTGTGATTTTCACATAAAAATAGCATCCTATCGTCTTTGGCTCCATATACAGCTTTTTTCCATGTAATATGCAATGACTATTTTAAGTATACTTCTGCATCATTTTAGTGGTTGCATGATATTTTGTTCTACGGATATACCATATTATAATTACTATTAACTGACTGTTACTGACTCTGCAGGGTTTTTTCCCCTCAAATAATATTTTGATGTACATATGATGAAACTTAAAGTTTAAAGACTACAAATATTTCTTGCTATAAAATAGCTGACATGCAAATTTTAATTCAGTTTTGTTCATTTTTACAGATTCCTTTCTGAGTCCATTTTTAGTGATTTATTTTACAATCATATTTGGAGCTCTTATGTAACTAGGAAAAAATTATTCTCTGAGAATAACCTGTATTTCAGTTTTTTAATGAGCCTAATACTGCCTTTTCCTCAGTTGATCTAAACTATAGAGTTTCGATAATGTCATTAGGAATATCCTGCTCTGACACCTTTGTTCCTTCATCCAGAGTGATCATAATTCAGGGTTACTGCGGTTGCTGAGAGATCTGTTATCCTTACATCATTTCAGTGGAGAAAGACTGGCGCATGGAGAGGCAGGGGTTGAGAAGTAGGAGGACAAGGTTGGACATCTGTCCCAAAGACTTGAGGTCAACCACTGTTTGCATCTTCACAGGTCTGGTAACTTGAAATCCCAAGGTTTTCTAGATTAGTTAAGATAGTAGTTATTGTCTCTGGCTGCCCACTGAGACATCTCAGAAAACTAGCATTTTTACATCCAAACTAGCATTTCTGTTTCATACACTGAAAAATAGCACAAAAATCCTTTGTGACATCCTGTTTGTTAGTTTTAGGATTATTCAGAATGGTCTCCATATTTAAAGAGCTTAGGAGGAGTCATAAACTGGACGCATTGGTCTTTCATTTTTGCAATAAATGTTTGTTGAACATGTGCTACGTGCGTACCTAGCACTGTGCTTGGGGCTGGGATTATAATGGGAGAGCAAATTCCTAATTCTCTCTTGGTGGAGCACATACATATTTTTAAAAATCTTCAATGTTTTATAGTATTTTGTTGGAATATATAATAAATATGTTTTAAAGATCCTCAGTAACCCAGAGAAAGGAGATAGAAAGATATTTACAGAGAAAGCAGCTCCAGAGCAGGTTTATAAGTAAGTAGGCATTTGCTAGGAGGAAAAGAACAGAGTTTGAAGCAGCATCTCCAAAGAACAAAATATATTCTAGGCATTTCTAGCAAACAAGAATTTCATGTTCATTTAAATTATAAAGATTACTTGGATCAAGTTTGTGAGTGTTTTTCTAATTGAATGTCTTATTTCTCTAAATTTCTGGTATTTAAAAGAACCTATTTGTTGTTTGTCAGGAAATTGTTAAGTCATTTGATCCTGAAAAATTAGATGAAATGGAAATGGCATAAGATGTTCTTGTAACTACTTCTTATTTGATGACATACTATTTTTTCCTTCCATGGATTAAATTGCTTAGAAATTATGGCTTCAGAGTCACAAAGTGATGCAAAGGTAGAATAGTTAAAGACTATATAGTTTTCATTGTCTGCTAAATTTTTGTACAGTTAATAATACTCCAAAATATGATAAAGGTCACTGTGTACATTGGTTGGTCTTTGTATTAGAAATACCTTGGGGTATACATTCTGAGATTTCAAACAAAGTAGAGTTATAGTGGAAAAGAAATAGGAGTTTAGAATATATAGATATGTTGTAAAGGAACCATAATGATCTTATTTAACTATTTTCCACATTAAATAACATATATAGTAATATTATCTGTCATGATATTTTAAATAAATGAATTTACGTCATGGCAATTTTATTTTTAATTCCCTGTGAAGTTTCACATACTTGAAGAAAATAATCTATTAGAGCCTAGCTTGGAAATAAACTTCATTAATTATAATGATTCCTTTATTAATTTTGAACTTGTTTATAAAGAAGGAAATTTTCTAAATTTTCAAACCCTAGTTAACAAAAAACTTGTGGTGGGGATGAATTTCTAATATGATTATAAAACTGTTCACTTGGTAAATATTTCTTGAATCTCTAGTATGGGCCAGACATTGAACTTAAGTAACAACTTTATCTGTAGTTACTAACAGACATATTAAGCCCCTGAGTTCATGGAGTTTACATTACAGCAAGGAGAAATAGCAACCAAAAGAAAGATAATAAAATCATTACTGATTATCTTTCCTTCCAAAAAGATAAGAAAAGGTCTAGAATCTAGCTAAAATTGCATGTGAGGTAACAGTACCTCCTATCAGTATGTTGGCTTTAATTGAAAACATACTTGGAATATAAGTTATACTTCGGCAACACTACCTGTAGTGCATGTCCTCTGCTCCTCAGTGACTCAATTTAGGACATGAACCAGTAGTGAAAATGAATGAAGTCCTTGTTGGTGATTCTTCTATTATTCTAAATGCTTTAGTGTGTGACTGGGGTGTAGCTCAGTAGTATTTGCCTAGCATGCAAAGACCCTGAGTTTGATCCCCAGCATCAAACACACAGAAAAAATAAATATGCATCCTAAATGCCCTTGCCCAACACCCAAGGCCTTCCCTGAAGAATATTCCAGATTCATGCCATGTCCCTTCCCAACATGTATCCCTTTATTTCCACCGATAAACAAATGGAAATTTCCTGTAGGTACTGTGTTCCCAATCCCAAGCCTTTTACAAAGTGGTGCTCCTGTATCCTAGAAACACTCACTCCAGATTTTCCTACCTTGCTGTCTATCTGTCATCATTTATGATATGATTTGGGTATGCGTCATACCCAAATCAGAGGAGACTGCGGGGCAGGCGCTGTGCCACTGAGCTAAATCCCCAGCCCCTGACCTTGTACTTTAAAAGACCCTTCTCTGGCCTTCTGCTGACTGTTTCTCTTCATAGAGCAGCAAGTCTGGAAATGCAACGGTAAAAGGGTAAAACTGGACTTTCATTTTACCCCATAAACAACAAACAACTCAAAGTGGATTAAAGACAAAATTTAATACCTGAAACTAAAAATCCTAGACTAAAACAGAAGGCAAGCTTCATGACACTGGTCTTGGTGATCATTTCTTGGATATGACACTGAAAGCACAGGAGAAGAAAAGCAAAAATAAACAAGTAGGACAGCATCAAACTGAAAACTTTTTGCATAGCAAAAGAAACACTCAACAGAATGAAACCTGCAGAATGAGAAAAAGTATCAACCGTATATCTCATCAGAGATTAATACCCAAAATATATAAGGAAATCTTGAAATATATCAAAAAAATAACGTGGTATTTTAAATGAGTAAAATAAAAGCACAAACAGCTATTTCTCTAAAAAGACATGGAAAAGTCTGGTGTTCTCAGGTCAGTTCATCTGAAGAACTGAAAATAGTGATGCTGATTGTGATAATAGCACTGTGGATAGCAAGTGCCTTGTTTAAGGACAGTAAGTAAGGAGAACTCTCACTCTGACTGAGACGTGGGCCTACTTTTTTCCCCTAGTAATGAGGAATTGGACCCAGGGCCTTTGCACTGAGTTATCTTCCCAGCCACTTACTTACTTGCTTACTTATCTATTTCTTTAGAGACAGAGTCTCTCTCTAAGTCACTTAGTTATCCATTCTAGGCTCAAACTTACAATTCTTTTGCCTCAGCCTCCTAGAGTTCTGGGATTACAGGTATGTAGCACCAGGCCTGGCGATGGGCCCTGCAAATGTTAGGGGTGGGTCTTTCCTTAGACTGCTAGTCCTTGAAGTTTGTAGCATACCTTTCACCCACCATCTAGCACAAGGCCTGTACATGCATGGATGTTGAAGTAAAACAATAAGCCAGAATTCTGTGGTTATTATGCGGAATGAGTGTGTGATCCCTTCGTTGGCACTGGCATAAGTGATGGCTTTGAAATGCCATTTGAGTCAACCATCCATGGGTGAATTCTGTGTCAGGAGGGCGCTGGGCTGCCGAGCAGGATTCTACAGTTTGTGCATGCACAGATGTCTTGCTAAAGGCCAAATAGAGACTGATTTCCAACCCTTACTCAGCTACTATGCTCTGCAACTGCTCATGAGAAAGGACCTTTTTCTTAGCAGGAATAAATCTGACCACAGAAGATGTTTCTTTCTCATTTTTCTACAATGGGATGGTATCCTCTTGCTAAGTCACAGGGGATGTTTTTGTCATTCAAACAAAGGTGTCCTAGGCTTTCCATGGTCATGTGAGAATGAGATATTGAGTAACCCCCCTTCCAACACCCCAAGTTCTTCGTGATCCTTAAATCCTTGAGAAGCTTAAGCCATCAGTATTCCCAGTGTCAGAATATTTTGAGCAGTTGTTTCACCATATTTGCAACTTCTCCCACCTTGTTCAAAAACTCCAGGTAGAAAAGTCTTGAAGTCGCAGGTTCCAGGCCTTGTCCCAGTGCTTCTAGCCCTATCAGAACATGCTAGCCACATGGTAGCCTGGTAAACAACCCGATTGGTATGGCATGCTGTTGCTCTGCGCCCTGCCCCCTCTGCCTGACTTGGGATAAAGGGAAACTGTGCAGCATGGCTAGGTGCTTTGCCTGAGCCAACACATAGTCCTTAATAATGAAAATCCCAAAGTAAAATTATCCACAACAAACATCAAGTCTGGGCATGAGGGAACTTAGCATTCCAGGGAGATTTAGCTGTATTAGTGCTAGGAAAAGAGCACATATTTTTTCCTGTTGGATTACTAATAATCACAACAATGTTAGATCCTTCCTGGATTTCTTTCAGTCGAGCTAAGTTTTAGAATTAAAAGTTTATCCTCTTGCTTGATGTTCAGAAAGGAGGGTATGTGGAGTACTGGGATATCAGTCAGCACAATGGTAAACATCAAGGCAGCTAGCCTGATGGGTGGGATTTGAAATATAGTATTCCCAAACTGAAGACTTGGGATTTTCTTTCCTATTTTCAAACCATAGGAGTTGGCATGCTATAATAAGATTGGAAGGTTACACATGCACTTTTAGTATGCTATTTGAAGGAAGTAGATTTGGTCAAGGCAGATTGAGTCTCCTCAAAGAAATAAGTGAAAATCCAGCGTTAATTTTTAAATTATGAATATGGTTGCTTTGAAACTGTAATACCATAGGTATACCCCATAAGGTTGGAATGCCAAGAGCAGCACATGCTAAGATAAGCCCAACGTCAGGGCGAAAAGTCTTCACTGTTTTAAATTGGGTGCAACACGGGCTCTTTTTCCTTGGTCTGTGACCAGTGCTATGTTACATTCTGATGGAATGAATGATAAGGTTTGCCCCCGAGTGTTAAAAGCGTATCTCAACCTCTTGTGCCAATCTGGAACCAGAGAATGGACAGTGAAGTCAGCAGGTGAATGGCACACAGAATGTATCAGCAGAAGACATCTTCCCAGATGAACTGTGGGCATTTCTCGTTGAGGAAGCAGCTTTCCACTTTGAGCACCTTAGTGATTTTCTTTGTTTACTCAATAGGCCTGTAATAGGTATGAGCTGCATTTCTAATCATTTTTGTTATTATTCCAAAAGAATTCATATGTAGAAATTGAAAATTGTATGAAATGAACCTGAAACAATAATTTTAAAAAAGGAAAGGACAGGAAAAAAGGGAAGATTATTCTTTTATGGAAGACTTTAAGGACACTACATAATATCTTGGTTTTTCATTTCATTTTTTCACTTTAAATATTTATGCATTTATTATTCAATACTTAAGGAAGGAAAGAAGAAAGCGTTAACATAGACTTATTATATGAAAACTAAAAATAAGATATGTTTTCTGTACTCAGGTAGTACAAGAGACATATTTATTATACATTCATTAAACATTCGCTTTTGTGGCTGTTCATGTGCCAGGCACTGTGACTGAGGAAAGAAGGAAGGAAGGCAGGAAGGAAGGAAGGAAGGAAGGGAGGAAGGAAGGAAGGAAGGAAGAAGGAAGGAAGGAAAGGGAGGGAGGCAGGGAGGGAGGGAGGGAGGAGAGATAAAAGGAGGGGAGGAGAAGAGGGTTATTGCCTTCAAGGGGCTGATAGTGTAGAGGAAAGCAAAGAAATTTAAACTAATAATTATATTATTTAAGATAAGTGTCACAGCAGAGGTGGGCTCAAAACAAGGAGAGGTGAGTGTGAAAAGGCCGAGTCATGATAGGTCATTGACTGTCCTAGACTTTGAGATCTTCCCTGAAGGAATGTGGAGCCCTTCCAGGACTTTAAAGGAGGAAAATGGGATAGAACGATTTGTTCACAGAAAAATCCCTGTAGCAATATTGTGTCCCAGAGAGGCAGACTACTTAGGAGGCTGAAGGAGCCTCCTAAGTATGCAAAAAGTGATGAGGTCTCAGTTAAGATACTAGCATGAAAAAAGCAGAGAAAGAACCAGCCAAAGAACATTAAAGGGATTAATTAGAAAGAGATTGATGGGCTGTGGGGAGATTGTGTTTTAGGAGGAGCTGGGATGACCTCTAGCTTAGGCAACTAAGTGACTAATGGTAGCATTTTCTGAGTGGGGTGGAATATGACAAGCTGTAATTGGAGAATGTGGAATTTATCATGTCTGTAACATATTGTAGAAACCCTTAAAGCAACTGGCAATATAAAACCCAAGCTCCAGAAAAGACATAGACTCAGGAGTTGTTTGGGCATCATCCCAAATAGATTGCAATTGAATCCATCAATAATGGAGGAGATTATTCAGAGGAAAAGAGAAAAAAAGAATACAAAAGGTCTTGAAGAATATAAATATTTAAGAGGCAGCTGAAGAAGATGGAGCCTGCCAAAGAGATAACAAAGAAGTGTGCTGAGAGGTAGGGGGAAGGCAGGCATGAAAGGAGCCCTTGCTCATGCACTCTCCGGTCTACCACCACTCACGGGAGAAAGGACAAAGAGAATATAATAAGTGGCAGAAATACTCACGAGCTTGCCTCATTACCAAGTTTCCCTGAATTTACTTAAGTAATGGTTGACAACTCATCACAGGGTTCTGTTAATAAAGAACATGAGGAATGGGAGTAGGAGTAGGCAAGTGACCGTGCTGGCCATGCTAGGTACCCAGGAAAGAGGGACCTTCAGTGGAATAGGGCTGATCTTTCATCAGTTCAACTGTATGAAATGAACATACTCTGCCAAGATATTTCAGCCCGTTGTGTGCCAGTATTCTGTGCCAATGCTTTAGAGGAGTCAAGGAAGATGATTGATGAAAGGACTGAGCAATGAAACAATAAATAATCCAAATGTGTACTGTACACTCCCTGTGAGTGAATCGTGGAGGACGCAGTGAAGCTGAGCAGGCTACACTAGTGTTTTTGAAAAGTTCCACCTTAAATGTAAGGGGGGTGAGGCAAGGCTTAAGCCAGAGGAGAGGATCAAGTTGAAGAAGGTGTCAGGAGCCAGGTGTAAGGGTTATAGGAAAGAGCTAACATGCTCATATCCTTAAAAGCACCAGATGGCAGAAAGCAGTTGAAGACCCTGAAAAAAGAATGGCTAATAGGGAGAGAACTCGAGACAGGTGCGTGTTGGGGGACATAGAGCACACCATAGCTATCAGAGGGAGAGACTCCCGAGGGGAGGGGGATGGCTGTGGTGCACGTGAGTGCTCAGGTGGGATGGGCAGGACTGGAGGAGACTATCATTTCTCTGTGGGGCAGGGCAGGATACAGAGAGGGTCATACAGGAGACTTGAGGAAATAAGCAAACTCTTTAAATGGGCAGGGTTAGCCAAGTGGTCAAGAGCACCACTTTGAGCCTAGACACTGTGCATTCCCATCCTTGGTCCCAGCTCTAACTTTTAACCTTGGGCAAGTTGTTTAACCTTTCTGTTGCCTTTGCCTTCTCTGCAGCCAAGCAGTGAGGCTGATGACAGAAACTTATTCCTTAGGTTGTTGGGAGGATTCACTGAGTTAATTCATATCACACTTATAAGAGTATCTGGCACAAGGAAGTGCTTCATGTGTATTATTAGCTGTAATCACTGTTATTAATGAGACGGAGACAGACGTAGCCTAGGATCACCTAAACCCCTATGTGAGAGTGTTGACCAAGGGCTGGCTCAGCCCGGCAGAGGAAGCAGTGTGTTCCCCCAGGAAGTCCTCAAGGAGAGAGGTGTTGGAGATTGGCAGCCTAGGTCATGGAAAGCAACTTCAAGGAGTGCAAACACAGAGTCCAGGCAAGAGGCTGGCTGAGGACCTGCCACCTTGTAGAGGAGGCAGCCCTCTTGAGACTCGAGGGGAAGCATGTGAAGCCCGGAGCCAAGTGTCCAGAGGATCTTCACCTCGAGTGCGGGAAATGGCTGTGGGGCAGCCAGAGCAGAGCTCAGGCACTCTCTTTTGCCCAGAGCATCTTCTAGAGCAGCAAGGAATCAGAAGCAAAGTGGTGATAAAATCCACTCCACCTCCTGTGTGCCTTCTGCTGAGAGAGACAAAAATAATGGTGATGCTGCACGTGTAGCGTACGTACCACGTGCCAAGGATGTTGCAGTGGTGTCCTTAGGGCACTCCTCACAAGTGCCTGCGGAGAGGCGCTGTGCTCCCTGCTTTCAGATAAAAAAGCCGAGACTTGGAGCTGCTCAAGGGGCACATCTAGCAGGTGGGCAGTAGCATCAATACTGAAGCTGGCAGTGCAACTCCACAGCCTGTTCCTCTGACCACCAAGCTGTCATCAGCTGTCCCATTAGGATATGGCTCAGCAGAGGGAGTGGTGACAGGTGGAGGTTGGGCGATGACCTCAGCCTGGCTTATGACAACTCATGGAGAGCATTTTCTGTTTTAGTAAGAAGAGTTTGGCCGTAAAGGTTAGAAAGTCCCACAAAGAGCTCAAATGAATGGTGTATGTATTGTGAGGAATGGGGCCTTCCCATCACCAGATTGCTAGCTAGAGATATAGCTTCATACCACACAGCTGTTAGGCTGTAGTAGTCAGTCAGTCAGTCTGTCTGTCTGCCTGTCTGTAAACATAGGGCCTCTTCTGTGCATTTCACTACAGTCTAATGAAATTGCGAAGTTGTTACTTTCACTGTCCTGTGATTTTGGCTAGCTCTGTCTCTACCCGATCTGACAAATCCAAGACCAATACCTCTTAAACCCCTCAGTCCAAGCATTGTACAAAAAGTTCTTCATAATGACAGATAATCCACTGGTTTAGCCTGAGTCAAGTGTCCATCCTCCATGCACTCTTGGCTGGGGTAGAAGCGGCAAGGGTTAGCAGGGAGCAGGAAGAAAGCTGCTCTCAGAAATCTCCTTGTCTTCAGTAGTTGGTGAGGCTTAAATACCCAGTCACCTTTGATTTAACCTTACTCCCCAGACCCTGTCAGTGCCCAGCTGCTGAAATGTTTCCATTCCACAAGGGGCTCCTTCCTATCCATTGCTAGCTCTTCTCTGTTCTTTTAATCCATCCCCACTACCGCTAGAGCAACTTGTAGATTCATTCTCTAAATCTGGACTTCCTTTCCATTTCATCTTGGCTACTCTTAAGCACGGTTATTTTGTCTAAATCATATTGGCCTCCTACTCAAAAGCTTCCAGCAGGGGTCCGTCCCAAGCCCATTTAGCTGTGACTAATCATTGCCTCCATTTGATTTCCCCTTCCAGGTCAGGAACATCTTCGTCTCTTACCAGACATACCAAGATCACTCCCTGCCTCCCTGCTGTGGCATCTCACCCACTCTTAAAGAATATTCACCCTCAACCTCTGACTCCTCCCTTACCTCCACATTCCTCCTTTGAGTCTTGATTCTCTAGTTCAGCTGGTTCCTTGAAAGTAGCTCCCTGCCCAGCATGTCTTAAACCTGCGCACAACTAAGCACATGTCAAACATTTGAGATATTTAATATTCAGTGGTTAAAAGCTGATTTATGATCTCTCAGTCTTGGTATGCTTTTTGGCTTTTAAACTTTTATTGCATTTTTAGAACATTCCATGTAAGCCCTCTGACTGTGATGATTGAATCCTTGTTGGAGGAAAAGCCAAGTAAAAGTATTAACTTCTAATCCTGTTAAAGTCTCCCATTATTACATGTGCTTGTGTTTTGGCTTCTCTTTTATGTGCCTTGACAACAGGGCTGTCTTGCTCATTATTGTATTCCCCCAAAGTACCACCATAAAGGAGTCCTGGAATAAATGAGCAAATTAACACCCTTCTGGTTAGAAGTATATCATAAGTGGTCATTTTAATACAGTTCTTCCTCAACTAGATATTCGTATTTGTGCTGCTCCATTGGAAATCACTTTGATTGCTTGCTGCCAATTAAGCTTAATTTTAGCCTAGAACCATAGAAAGGCATTTAAAAAAAATTTGGTTGAACATTTTTGTCCGGCTCACTCTTCTCCTGCTCTTGGCAACATTTTCCATCCTCTCTAGCAAATGGGTATCTTTTATGGTCCTTTCTACTCCATGTTTCTTCAAGCTTCCCCATAGGCCTAGAGTCCTTGACACCTGTGCAGAGAAAGTTCTTTGGGCCACAGGAAAACTTGCTCTGATTTTCTCATAGAAGTTGAAATAGACCCATAAATATTTTGTAGACTGGTGCAAGAACAAAGACAAATAGATTTGGTTATTTATTTCTGAGACCAAGCAGTTCTCTGTCAGTCATAACTGGCTTTATTTGCATATGTTTTATAATAAATTATTTTAACAATTGAATAATCCCTGAGGCATATACTCTAAGGGAAGAAAAGGAAAATAGCTGAGAAAAAAATGTGAATGGAAAAGCATACTGTAGCAAACAAAGAAGGAGAAATTATGCCATGCAGTAAAAATACAGTATGGTGAAGTCTACCTGATATCAAATGTCTAGTGCAAATTGAGGAAGAGAGAATTTAGGAATTTTACAGAGGCAAGTCCAGCTATTGAGATTCCTCACGATCATCCTGGATATGACTGAGAAGAAATTTTTTTCTTAAAATTAATCTTCATATGTTTGTTTCCCACATACCAAATATCACTACTACATATGTATTCACTCTCCTGGCTTCTCCCTCCACCTCCAACACTACGACCAAGCACACACAAACATACTAGATCTTTGTGTACTTAGGATAAAAATCAAGACAGGCGGCACTCAGGCAATAATGGTGTTTTCATGAAACACATTGGTCAGAAAACAACACATCCCCCATGGTTGCTTTCACTAGCAACTTTATTCTCTCCAGTATTTGCAGTAAAGGCGTGGTTTGAAAAGGCTTATGAATTCTTTTAGGATAACCTTTGTTGGGAAAATGAATTATGAATGGTTCATTTATGCTGAGCCTTTTGTCATCACCATTTATAGCTATTCTGTTTATTCACTTGGTAAGAGCCATTCTGAGCGTTGATGAATGTGTTTTATGAGAGAATATAAGAGCCCTGCAGTTTGTTTTGATTGGTCTCCATTTGGATTCATAGCAGGTGCCATGGTTTGGAATTGATTTTTGCAGTGGCTTGGAGAGATAGATAGATAGATAGATAGATAGATAGATAGATAGATATGATACATAGAATAAGCCTTATTTAAATTATTTCATCAATAAGAATAGGGAAGGTTTACATTGACTATAAGACAACATGCTTCTGTTTTTATAGCTTTTGAGCACACAAATGTGTAACAGACTGTGCAAATATATAATGTACAGATTTTCTGCATTTCTTTGAGTTTATGTATTATTTTTTAAAATCTGAATCTGAGACTGATTTTTTTAATATAACAGATTTTTTTTTGATCTGAAAAACACAGGCATTTTTAACTTTGGAAACTTGTCAAGGATTATTTTCAGTTTAATCTATTTTTGTTGCTCAGATTTAAGCCTTGGAAAATGGCCCATCATATTTTACACCTTTAATTTTTTTCTGCTTCTTTCATCATGGATATTATTTATCCATGGTTGCCAAAAACCATATTTATCCAATGCCAAAAAATCACATTGAGGAATACCCCTACCTCTTCTTAAGCACATGAAAAGAATGGTAATTCTTCTTGCCTTCCCAGAGACTGTTTACACCTGAGCATGACTTTCTAGGTTTTCATGAACCCATGTACATTGTCACACTTTGTGGATTTTTTTCAGGCAAAAGATTGAACAGGACTTATGATCACAGGTGGAAAGAGTAATCAGGAAGTGTGCTTACAACTTTTTAGGTAACATCTAAAACCTTGGATCCTTCAGGGTAAATGTTTTGTTTTAGTTTACTTTTAATTGGAATGTAATAATGGTACAAATTTACGGAGTACAATGAAGTTTTTTAATGTATATATACATAGTATAATACTCTAATCAGGGTAATTAGCATATCTATCATTTTAGACATTTATCATCTTCCTGGGTAAATACTTACAATGTGATGTATACCCATGAAAAAGTTTCAGTATGCTTTTTGTGTTCCTGTATCTTTTTTTAAGCAATCCAATATGGTATCTGGCATCCTTCCTACCCTCTATCTCTCAACTATTTTTTTTGTTTTTGTTTTTGTTTTTGTTTTGTTTTTCTCCGGTACCGGGAACCGAACTCACGACCTTGCGCTTGCCAGGTAGGCGCTTTTGCCGCTGAGCTAAATCCCCAGCCCCTTCTCAACTATTATCCTAGGAAAATTGTTCTAAATCCATTCTCTGTGTTCCTCATATAAGAAGCTTTCTATGATCCCCACAGGCTAATTTAAACAGTACCTCCTCCAAAAGCCCAGAGTAAAGTACGTGTCATATTAGTTGTTCACATGTTTGTCTCTCCTGTTGATATGACTTCTTTGAAGACTAAGGCCTATCTTGTCATTACTGCCTGAGAGCCAAGCTCACTGACTGACATGTAATGCACAATAAATGTTTATTGAATGAGTTAATCATTGAATTTTTTTGCTGTCAGATAATGAACATGAATTCAGAAGAGCATAATTAATGCAAAAATGATTAACAATAACATGCAGATGTGACAAAAGCCCACTCAAATTATCTTTTAAATGCTTTCTTTTTTGAGAAATGTACTAGGAAATGTGAGCATATACACTATCAGAGCATCACGAAAACACTTGAGTATAGCTCTCCTTGATTCTCATACAGCACTGTGACTGTTAATCCTGATATATGAACTTATTTGGCTTAAGCACACACCACAATTCTGGGTGTGTCTGGATGGGTTGTGGTTGTGTGATCTTGCATCCTTTGCTCTTTCCTCTCTGGCACTTTACCACTGCTCTCCTTTCTGACTAACCTGAACTAAGCAGCTTTGCTCTGATAAATTCTTCCACAGTGAGATTTTTTTGCTTTGAAAACTTCCCACCATGACCTAAATTAAATATTTTCTCTTTAAATTGGGCATGTATGATACTGTGTCTCAGTGACAGGAAAGCTGACTAATAAAGAAAAGTGGAAAGAGTAATCAGGAAGTGTGCTTATAACTTTTTAGGTAACATCTGAAACCTTGGATGCTTCAGGGTAAATGTCTAAAAGTAGAGCTGTTGGTGTGACTGTACTTGGCCATATCATTTAGGAGTCTTTGGAGCTGGTGTGCTGCAGGAGTTTGGAAGATTTGGAGACTGGGCTAGAGAAGCCTCAGACTGCAGGAAGCAGAGGCTGTTGGGTGATTCTGGTTACAACTCAGAAGACTAGAATGCTGATAGGATTATGGACAATAAAAAAATAAGACTCGGGAGGTTTCATTTGGGAATAGGGACTCTGTTGCATTTGGACTATAGGATGTGAATTTTACCCCTTGGAAGAAAATTTGTCCACATTTTTCCATGTCCTGAGACTTTGCAAAAGACTGAGACTAAGAGTGGTATACTAATTAATCTTGAGGAAATTTCAAGACAGCCCATTTTCAGGCTGTGGCATGGGTACTGCTGACTGCTTTTAGTCAGATTTATAAAAAGAATCAGAGGGAAATAGCAGAGTGGAAATTTTTTTAAAAGTTAAATTTTGGTCCGAAAGGAACTACATGTAAAGTTGGGGCCAAAGGAGGTATGTCTGCTAAAGATATTAGTGCCATTAAAAATAAAGCAAATACTTTGTACCAGGGCAAGAGAAATGACTTGATGGCATCTTAAGAATTAGCAATACTGGACTCATTGCAAGCTCAAAGGTACAAAAGTGTAAACATTTCATTTGAGAAGAGACTCCCTGGAATTTCTGCTTGAGAAGCACCTACTAAGGAATTGACTGTCTGAGATTTATTTCAATGTGCTCAACCAACCAAGCACTCAGAGGCTATTGCAGCCATCATCCTGTGGTGCCCAGCTATTGCTCAAGCTGGTAGCTTCCCTTGGCTTGTCCACGTAATGTGGTTTTACTGGCGTGTACAATGCAAGATCTATAGGGTCAGGAAGGCTTCCCCCTAGAAGCCCTGGGAGGCCAACCAAGGAGCACCTGAGAGAGTAATGCTTGAAGCTTTGTAAATGAAGCCAAAGATGCAGAGGAGATTCCAGGCAGTTGGAAATGCTGGGAACATAAAATTTCTACTGAAGAAAGCTACAACCTGAGGGTGAAACCAGTCAAGATAAGGGCCATATGGGCTGCAACCAGCAAGGCCATAAGGGGTGGGGCTGCCCAAGCCCCTCACACTTTATTATCATGTGTCCCAGTATGGAACTACAGGATTTGCAAGATGTGCAGCTACAAGATTTCATGTTTGCCTTGCTAGATTTTAGTCTTGCTTTGGTCTGATTCTTTTATATCCACTCTGTCCTCCCTTTTGGAATGAGAATGTTCACCCTTTGCCATTGTACCTTGGTGTTATGTAACTTGTTTTCTATTTTTACAGAGGGTCACAGCTAAGAATTTATTTTGAGTCTTAGAAGAGACTTGGGCTTTTGAAAAATGCTGAAGCTATTGAGATTTGGGAAGGGGTTACTGTATTTCTGGTTGTACATATGATAGCTGTATTTTGGAGGGCAGAGTTACAAACTTGCTCTTGTCTTTATTTGTAGATTAAATATGGTTTGAGATGTATTTAGCTATGAAGTTGACAAAGGATCTCAGCAATAAGAAAGCTGATTAATAAAATCAAGTAGAGTCTGAATGATTAAATAATTAGTGAATCATCACCTCATCCCAAAGAGAACTTGAGGTGAAGCTCTCCCTAAGGAACTTGGCAAAAGCACTAGACCAAAAGAACTATCTCATGAGGTCAGTGAAATTCATGGTGGAAGGAGACAAGAGCCCAAGGTGACAGACATTCAATAGCAGAGATGGACATAAAACCCAAACCTTAAAGCATGTCCCAGTATTCTTCCCTCTAGTCCTAATTGTTTCACATTATTGGTATTTAATGAATGCTTTATTTTTCTGGGAATACCACTAAGGACCTATGGTCAGTGTCCCTTACCTCTTATATCTACAGATTGGCCTACTTAGTTGGGTAATTAGGTAATTAGCCATTTCTCCCCACGTTTGGCCTTGCACAAGAATCAAACCCATCTGAGACAAAAATGCTGCTGGGGGAATTCAAGGCTGAAAGGGTCACTGCTGAGTAGCTCAAATATGGCCCCCAGGTGTAATATAGTATCTGAAACTTTCAGTAACTATAGAGTTTTAAGTAGCTCCCCTACCACCTTGTAAATTAAGAAGTGCCCTCTAGCTTGGTATTCACTAATGTAGAACAAGGTTTACGAGAAATAACTATGTAAATTCTATTCTTGGGTAACTCTTTGATTGCATTTATAAATTGAAAAATACAGTGCAGTATTGATTAGATGATAAGTAGGAAAGAGAGTATGATATGGTAGGAAAAACATTACATTTGAAGTCAAAAAACTGTGTGTCAAATCTCAGTCCTCCCACCTGTTAACTGGACCCCAACAATTTCTCTCACACCTAGACTTAGTGAAAGGGCTTCTGTAAACTCTGACCAGATGGTAGTGACTTCTTTAAGTTCTTGGCAAATTCCCAGGGTCATGAAATCAGAAATGTTTGTACCAGTTCCTGGCCTGTCTCTCAAACCACATTTCCATCAAGAATCACATTTCTGGTGCATATCCTCACCCCAAAATCTACTTTCCTGTTCTCATTACAATTTCTGTCTTGTTCTTTATCCCATCCTTGGCCTGTTTGTCCTCAGAGTCATCCCTCACTCTTCCTCTGTTATGGATCCGAGGGAATTCACCCTTTCTCAGGCATCCTATGAGGTCCAGTGTTTTCAACAGGTTGGCCCCTGTGAGCTGTAGAGGGAGACGCCATAGTGTTCTCCCCTTCTCTGCCTTGGGTGCTGTCTCTGGCAGTGACTTACCTCCTCCACCCCTACAAATAGACCCATTATTCTGTGGCCCAGCTTCTGCTGTCAACCCTCACCACATTATTCTGGCCCAAACAGGCACTTCTGGCTTGTAAGGTCTGCTAACACCGCTTCTTCTTGTGTCTCTAGCCTTAAAAGCAATATCGTCTTCAACTGGTTGGCCCCGTGAGTTGTTCATCTCTCCCTTTCACCACTGTCTCTTGTTTCCTTTTCCAGCTTACTCATCACATTTATAACTAATTCTGTGCATTGAATTCCTTCTCTTCAACCTGCTCATAATGGTTTCTATCTTCATTAAGGGTTACAACAATTCTCTTGAAGTGATAAACTATCTCCATTGCCTTTACTCTTCAGTGTAATGTAGATAACCACAAGCCTGTAAAACACGCTGAAAATACTACCTCCCCAGACTTACCACACAGGAGTAGTGATTCACTTGTTTTGGATCGTGGTCAAAGAATCTGAATTTTCAAAAAGCTTCTCAGATGGTTCTGATTCCCAGCACTGGCACAGACAACAACAAACTCAGGCTGAACTAGAGGTGTTTGGAATTGTTTACCGACTGATGGCTTCACTTCTCTGAATCAGCCTCCCAGCAAGAGAGTCTGCCTCAAAAAATTAAAAATGATTATATCCCATGGGCTTTATAGAACAGTCAATACAAGAGTTTAAAGAGCACAGATTAGATTGGGGAGTACAAAAGAATAATTTTAACTTTTTTTTTTTTTTTTTTTTTTGGTTTTTCTCCGGTACCGGGAACCGAACTCATGACCTTGCGCTTGCCAGGCAGGCGCTTTTGTCGCTGAGCTAAATCCCCAGCCCCAAAAAGAATAATTTTAAAGATTGAGATTATATATGTGACAATATTTTGCACAATATAGTTGCTCAATAAGTGAGTGTCAGTCAGACACAGTGGCATGTGTCTATACTCCAAACACTCAGGAGATGGAGGCAGAAGGATCACTTGAGCCCAGGAGTTCAGAGCCAGCCTGGACAATAGAGTGTAATTCTACCTCTTAAAAAGATAGTGTTTTTTATTCTTTTAAATTGAGTGAAGTCATAGAAATGTAGAAAGATGTGAAATAATATAATATAAATTATTTATTCCTTAAGGTAGCAGAATCCAGATACTAAATACCAGAAAGATAGATAAGCAATCAAAGAGTTAAAAGAAAATTTCATTGCCTGGCTTGTGTTATACTGATATCTCAACATTACACCCTCTGATACCTTAAGCTGGCTCTGTTTAATTCCAGAAATCATTTTTTAGAAATAATTTCTAATTAGAACTCGTGTGTTAGATTATGTTATCAACACATTTTTTGAGGAGACCTGAGCCGCATTATGCCCTTACTTGTAGGCTGGACTTTCTGCCTTCCAAATTCTTGCCAGGGACCTAACTGTGAGCGTCCACTGTCCAATTCCTATCAAATGGTTGGTTATAAGAAAAAATATTCATTCGAGACTGTCTGAACGATACACAGTCTGTTTGTTCATCACTGAGATAGTCTAAATTTTTCTGCATGGTTTACTTGAGGTCATGAGATAGCTGCCATCTGGCATCTCCATACACAGTATTAGTTTCTTTTTTTATTTTAAAGAGAAGGAAAAAATAAAAATAATAGTGAAACAGTTTCCAAACAGATTAGTAGGAGAGTTACAATAATTAATATATTACATATTGTTGTCTTCGCAGTAGTTATTCAGAGTACAAGGTATAGGTATGACATCTTTTCTTTCTTGTCTTTCTGAGACAGGGTCTCGCTACGAAGTTCAGGCTGGCCTTGAGCTCACTTTGTAGCCCAGGCTGGTCTCAAACTCACAATGATCCTCCCACCTCAGCCTCCCAAGTGCTGGGATTACAGGCGTGTGCCACCATGCCCCAGTAGGATGATATCTTGTCCAAACAATATTAGCACAAACCTTTCTTTTCAATAAACTAAAAGAAACTAGGTGTATAGCCATCTTAACTATCTTGTTTATAAATATATTTTTTTCTCTGTCCCTTTCTTCCTTTCCCCTTTCCTCCATCACAGTTTGTCTTTTCAACAGTTTCTTCCCAATTCTTCATAATATCTGTTGTACATTTTGGATCTTATTTATTCCTTCAGTTTCTCACACTGGTGAGGCAATATGATGTTTACACATATGGATCTGATTTATTTCACTTATGAGTGTGATCTGGAGTTAGTATTAGTTTCTTATAAGTTTACTGGGGAAGATGAATAAAAATAATCATTATGAAATTTTTGAACTGTGTGTTAGAAGAAAACACTTTCACAGGTTTCTAGATAAAGAAAACAGAAGTTACCAAGAGAGGTATATGAGACTAGCATAAAATTCTTCAATTATACACCAGGATGAAAAAAAGACAATAATACAATATTTATAAAAAGATGAGGTAAAACGGCTGTGAGCTAAGAATCCTGTATTAGCCAAGAGGTCTATTCATAAATCAGTACAAAAGAGGGACTACTACTTAAGTAGGTATTCCAACCAAATGAGAATTAAATCAGAACAAAGGCATATAGACAGAGGAAGAGGAAGACCAAAGAAACAGTAGTGAATGTTGATCCTTGTACAACCTATGATCAAGTCTAAATGAACAAAGATAATATACCCATGAGCTATTCATTGAAACAGAAGAGAAAGAGAAAGAGGCATACTGACTGTGAGAAGATACTTAATAGTTTGGAGGAGAGCAGCAAAGAGAGAGTTATACTGGTAACAGAGAAGACATGTTACAGGTTGGATTCTCTGGAAGCAGATGTTAGGACAGAGATTTGGCTGTGTGGTATTTATCAGGAAGTAATGCCTATGTTATGAGGTGAACTGTCTTCCCCAGAAACTTATGTTGAAGGCCCAGTTCAGATACCTTTGCATGTGATTGAATTTCAGAATAGGGTCTTTGCAGTTCTAATTAATTAAGATAAGGTCATGAGGGTGAGCCCTAACCCAGGATGACTGGTGACCTCAGTAGAGGAAGAAATTCCCTGTAAAGACAGAGTGAAGAGGAACACTGTGTGGCTACAGATTGGAGTGATGCCACTGTAATCCAAGGAGTGCTGAGGGTGGACAGCCATCACTGGCAGCTAGGGATGGCCATCATCAGAAGCTAGGAAGTATGGCCCTGCTATTACCTTCATATTGGACCACCATCCTCTAAAACTATGAGTGAATTCTGTCATTGAAAGCCACCTAGTATATAGCATTTTGTTACAGCAGTCCTAGGAAACTAACACAACTTGTGAACAAAGGAGGGGAGAAGGGTAAGGTCAGACACCTCTGCAGGAATAACCTAGCTTGAGCTGCCTGGGTGGGGAAGAGTGCCACCCTGCCGTCTGATCACAAGAAGTAGCTGCCCCAAGGAGGCCATGGGCTGGCATGAGGTGACTCCCTGAAGTGGCAGACCCAGAAAGAGCTGTGAGCTTGAGGCACCTGCCGAGCACACTCCCAGTGGTGGACAGCCTTCTTTCCTTTAGAGGCTGTCAGGGATGTGTCTGCATCTGCTACAGTAGGCCAAGAGAAAAAAGCTTGGGGTGGTGGGAATAGCAAATTGTCATTTTTTAACATAGGAATGTTGGTCTTTAAATGATTTAGAAATTGAATGTAACTATAAGCAAAATACATGTGAGATAAAATAATTTAGTTACTAGGAGGAAAATTGGAATTATAAGCTTAATTAATCCAGCAAAGAAGTAATAAGTAAAAATAAATATAGTAAGAACAAATCTGATAGTAAATAAATGTGGAAGCAAGCCAAATATAACTCTTCTGCAACAGATGGGACTTGTTTTGGTTCCCTATCAAATGACAGAGTCTTAGATTAGCAGAAACTAAAACTATAATTTTAAAGTATTTATAAGGAGTACAGGTAAAACAAAATAACAACCTTAAAGAAATGGATGGAGGACATGCCAGGCAAATGTAAACAAAAGGAAAGCAAGAAGGGGCATGTTAGCATCAATTAGGATGGAACTCAAGATTGAAATTATCAAATAAGAAAAAGGGATCTATTTCAGGGATAAAGAGTATAGTTCATGGGTCCAGGGATATAGCTCAGTGGCATAAGCACCTGCGTGGCGAATGTAAGGTCCTGAGTTCGATTCCTGGTACCAAAAAAAAAGAGTATAGCTCACAAAGTAACTGTTATAGGTTCTCCTTTATTCACTTACCAATATACTTGTGGAATATTGAAAACAAAAAATAGAAGTATAGAAGAACATGATAAGACTATAACTAATATTAGGAGATTTTGATATATTTCTGGTATAATTTGACAGAGTAGATGAATAGTGATATAGGTTAGTATTGTTGTAGGGCATTTGTATCTTATATACAAAAAATGTATATTTTTCTCTTATATCTATGGAGCATTTACCAAAAAATCTGTTGTTATGGCCTTAGGAAATATTTAATGAATTTGGGAGGAGGATGAAGGTGGTATATTACTCACCTCACTTTTTATTCTAGTGGTTTAAAAAATTGATGATGAAAGAATAATAAATGAAATGAAAATGCTTGAAATTAAGAAAGCCTCTTGTGGATGATTTCTAGATCAAGTTGAAAATCAAGTAAAAAATGACAAGTTACCTGGAAATTAAACAGAACACATTACATCAAAACTTGTTGGGAAATCATTAAGGTATTCAGGATTGCTTTATACCCTAAATGCTTTTGGTATGTAATTTTTAAAGAATGAAAAGGAAGGATTACATCTAAGAAAGTTTTATACTCTTCCAAAAGAAAGAATTAGTAACAATCAAAGATAAAAGTATCAAAACTGATGACAAAAAATAAGGAGAAACTAGACTAATAAAAGATATACATAGTATATAATATTAAGAATACACACGTTAAGAGTAAAGAAAAAACGGGGCTGGGGATTTAGCTCAGCGGCAAAGCGCCTGCCTGGCAAGCGCAAGGTCGTGAGTTCAGTTCCCGGTACCGGAGGAAAAAAAAAAAAAAAAAGAAAGAAAAGAAAAAACATTACTCAGAGCTTTAAAGTGACTACAAGAATTCAGTAATACAATACTGTGTGAAACTTTATGGCAATCAATTTAGAAATCTAAAGGAAATTAGTGGATTTCTAATAAACTATACATTACCAAAATTTGATCCAAAGTTAACTGATTCAAAAGATGAAAATTATAGGGCAAAAACTAAGTGCATATAAAGAGAGAAAGCCTTCCGATTTTATGAAAAGTATCAACTCGTTAATACTAAAACCTGATGAAGATGGGACCACAACAATCATCCCAAATCACTCACTTCATCCTTTTTTAAAAGTTAGCAAATTAAATCAAAATGAAGCTTTATTCCATAAATAGAAGAATGATTCTTGCATTATAAAATCTATCAACATTATTCATTGGTACAGCAGAATGGAAGAGAACAATTGCATTATTATTAATTCAACTGACACTGAACACATTTGATAAAATTTAGTAGGTATTCCTAATAAAAACGAAAAGTAATTTAAGAATAGCAGTAAGAACCCACCATATTTGTAAACCAACAAAAGCATCATGGTAGATGGTGACTACTAAAGTATTGTGTTGTAAATGCCTGATGCCACTGTTACTCAACTGCTGTCACTGAACTTCCTTTTAGAAGTTGAGTGAATGTGATAAGAAAAGTTGAACTAAACTGTGTAAACATAGCAGGTGATGTGACTAAGACTCTACTAAAATTTTTCAGAATTATACACAAGGATATGGTAAAATGACTGGATGACAGATAATAGATAAAAGCCAATCATTCTTCTTTATATGAATTAATAATGGCTAAAAATACAGATGGAGAAATCTCTATTTTAAGAAATGAAGAACAAAGAATATCTGCAGGTGAATTTAGTAAGACATGAGACAAATGTAAAGCAAAAAACCTAAATGGTAGTCAAAGACTGAAAAAGTGGAGAGCTGTACCATCTTTTTGGTACAGAAAAGGTAACAATTGTTTCCAAATTGATATATTCATTTTTGTAAAATCCCAGTCAAAATCCCAACTCAGAGGATGAAGGTCTTGTCAGATCAATCAACATGATTGAAAAGCCCGTATAAATATGTAAATGCAAGAAAATTGCCAAACTTGAAAGAACAGTAGCATGGGGAACTTGCACCCACAGATATCTGCTTTTATTTATTTTCCGTTAGTACATGTTTGCAGTATATAATATTTATATTCCTTGTGTAGAGTTGGTGCATGTGCATAACACATCTTAATTCCTCTTTTATCCCCTTGTCCCTCCTTCCATCTCTTGATGCTCTTCTTATTTGAGAAAGAGCTATCGCTGTACTTCTCATATCTATCTTTTATTTTTCTCTTTATTCCTATTTTTAGTTTATCATATAAGAGACACCATGCAATAATTAAAGATGTGTGTCTCCTTTACTTCACTAACATTATTGTCTCTGGATGCATCCATTTTCCAACAAATGACCCAAGTTTTGTTTCTCTTTATGACAGAGTAAGTACTCCAATTGTATAAAGACCACATTTTCTTTATCTATTCAGCTGTTGATGGACACGTAGGCCACTTGCAAGGTTGAGCTATTGAGAATTGTGCTGCTATAAACATGGGTATGCATTTATCGCTGTCATATGATGTCTTTAACCCATCCAAGGAGAAGCAGAGAGTAGCTGGGTCAAATGGAATTTCTACTTTCAATTTTTTGAGCAATCTCTGTACTGATTTCCACAGTGTTTATATTAGTTTCCATTCCCACCAACAATGTAGAAGAGTTTCTTTTTCTCTACAGCCTTGCCAGCCTTTGCTATTATTTTATTTCTTGATGATGGCCATTCTTTCTAGGGTAAGATGGAAATCACAGTGTTGTTTTAATTTGCATTTCACTACTAACCACTGGTGTTGAACATTTCTTCGTGTATTTATTAGTCATTTCTATTTCTTCTGTGAAGTGTCTGTTTATTCCACTTGCCCATTTTTTGATTGGGTCTTTTATTTTGGGGAGTTTAATTTTTTCAAGTCTTTTTATATATTCTAGATATTTTTAAAGCAATATATTAGCTCAGGAATCTGCAAGTTTTTGGAACAGAGTAGAATCCATAAATAGATTGAAGTATATAGGAAAACTCAAAGTAAAAAAGACAGGCTAAAAGTGGCCTGTCTTTGTAGTAAGGAAAAGATAGATTACAAAATAAATTATGTTGGTGAAATTATCAGATGATAATTGCATTTAGATTAAATTCCATTTGGAGTACAGATTTAATGTTAAAAAATGGAACCATAAGAGCATCAAAAGAAAATGTAGGAGAGTACATATATGACATTAGGTTAGAAGGAGGTCTCTTCCATAATCCAAAGAGGAAAAAATTGCAAGATAGTAAATCCATAGCTCATAAGGGAAAATTTGGCAGATTTGATTATGTAAAACTTTAAAACATCTATATGAGAAGAACCCATGAATAAAGCCAAAAAAAAAAATTGCTTGCAATTCCTACAACAGTTAATGTTTAATATACTAAAAGATTTTACAACTGATCATAAAAAAGATAAACAGCTCAGTATAAAAATAGGCAAAGGACATGAATGGAAAATGCAAATCATCAATAATCCTGTGGAAAGGATAAGATTCATTAATAGCAAGAGAACATGAATTAAAACATCTTAGATGCTGTGATTTGCCAGTCGGGGTGAAAACAATAAAGATGGCAGCGTCCAGTACTGATGAGTATGTCGGTAACGAGTATGTGTCATGCACAGCTGGATGGGTTGCTTGGACATTTTTACAGAAAGAAGTGAAGCAGTAGTCATTTGAGTAGTTAACATGCGTATCACATTTGGCCCCACAATTTCACTCCTAGGATTCTTTCCCACAGAAATAAAAGTGCTGGAACATAAAACATGTTTGAATAAGGCAGTTTATTCCTACTCTGGAGATATTAGCCAATCCTGGAAATAATCTGAGTGTTCAATTGCAAAGGAGCGTTTGGTTAAATGACGGTGTGCTCATCCTGTGGAACAATATGCAGTTGTTTTAAAATTAGGTACATGCATAGATTTGAAAATATATATATAAAATATATACTGGTAAGAGCAAGTAGCAGAAATGAGTGTGTGTTCCTGTGTGTGTGTGTGTGTGTGTGTGTGTGTGTGTGTAAATAAGCATTGGAGAGATTTTGCAATGTTATACAACAAATTGTTTTTTTTTTTTTTTTTTTTTTTTTTTTTTTTTTTTTTGGTTTTTTTTTTTGGTTTTTGGTTTTTCTCCGGTACCGGGAACCGAACTCACGACCTTGCGCTTGCCAGGCAGGCGCTTTTGCCGCTGAGCTAAATCCCCAGCCCCAACAAATTGTTAACAGTAGTTATCACCAGAGGAAGAAAAGTGTGGGCCCTGATTCATTTTTACTTTATACCTCTCTGAATTTAAAAGTTTACAGAGAAGTATTTTAAGCGAAAATACCTCTTATAACTATAGCCCAGAGTGTTCTCAGTAACTGTGATGAAACTCAGTTTATTCATCATAGGGATGATATTGAAAAGCTATCCACATGTCAACAAGCATCTCCTATATGAAAACCCACTCTAACCTCCTTCTTCCAGTACCTGTTTGAGCAAGTTTGCCTTTATCTATTGGACATTGAACATCTAGTAACTGTTCATGTCTTCCTTTGCTCTAGATAGCAACTAGGGATTGCAGAGTCACATTAGAGACTCCCCTTTATTCTGAATCATCTCTGGTCATATGCTTAAATTCTGCACATGGCCCATATTGTTGACATCATTTTGTTGCTTGCCTTCTTCTTTTCCTCATACAAGTTCCTTTCTTTATTTTAGCTGATTATATTGTATGTATCCCTATAACCACCTCTGATCTTTTTTGGGATTTCAAGTAGGAATATAAATAAATATTGAGTAGTGATTTCTATTTTTGCAGGAACCTGGGAAAGAAAAGAGTTTCAGAAATGATGAATAGGCCACCCATCACTACCAACTACAGATGACTTACCATTCTGTTTACAAAGGTAAGGAAACATAGTCTACGTTTTTAGTTAATTCTGACTGGCACAGTATAGAGCCCTTACCCTGAATTTTTTTGTGTTTTGTTTTGTTTTTGGTTCTTTTCCAGTACCAGGAATTGAACTCACGACCTTGCACTTGCAAGGCAGGCGCTGTGCCGCTGAGCTAAATCCCCAGCCCCTCCTGATTTTTATACGTTTATTTACAAATATTTTAAAACATGTATCTAGTTCATGGCCTTTAACTTTAACATTATTAAATTTAAAACAAACACTGACCAAACAGGGACCAGAAATTTTACAAATGTTTGCATATCTAAAGAGAAAAAACACCAAGATACGTGGCCTCTGCCATTAATTACAATGTGTTTTTAAATTTTTAATATTTTCCATATATCTACATGTAGCACTGTGCCCTAAAGCATATTTGAAGAATAAAACAAAATCTAAAAGTGAAAACCTAAAGAATGTATAATCCAGTCATCTGTAGATAATCACTGGAATGTCTTTCCCCCTTCTTTTATGTGTACATAGAAGTATATATGATTATAATGTTTTTAAAAATGATGTGTTTATTCTATACCTGTCTTGGCTTCTTTAGTTGCAAATGCTACACCTTAATTGACGTGCAAACATAAAGTGTGCAGAAACAAATAGTAGTCACTGCTGTAACCATTGTAACAGTCCTTGCTAGTTTACCAGCATGTCCCTAAGCAACTCACTCTCCTCTCCTGCCCACATGTCTCTGATTAATAGATCCATGAGCCTTTTGTCAGATATCACTGAACAGAAGAAAAAACAAAAAGTGAAGAAAGCTTTGAATCTGATAGTTCATGGCCCTCCTTTATCATTATTATCTGTTTTGTACACCTTAAAAGGAACAGATTTTTAAAAATAGAAGTTCACACATTTCTCTCCTCTCTATCAAGTCAGGGTGATTTAAAATACTTGAAGATCATCACATTATCTGTCCTTCACTCATGGCATTAAGGCAGTTTCTCACTGAGGTGGTTTTTCAAGCACCCTTCAGAGCTACTCTTGAAGTGCTTCCATTTGAGAAGCTGTAAAGCTGAGAAGGGAAATGACTGATGTGGCTTTCTTCGTCGAGATCAGCTGTTGCACAGCTGAAGGTTTGTTTTTGACCCTAAGCCTGACATTATAAAGCCTCTCAGGCATTTAACTTTTCCTAGTATTTTATTCAGATCTCACCCAAATATTGTTCTTAGGAAACTAGAAAAATCACTTTTTCTTTAAACAAATAAAGCAGAGGAATAGGAAGCAGTTATTTGTGTAACGTTTGTCCTTGAAGATTCCCTATTCTAATATGGACAGATTGAATGGATGCAAATTGACTTGAAAAGTTAAGAAGGTAAGAGGGTGGTTTGGTTCCTGCATAGTAGTAAACCTGGTAAGGTGGCTTTTATTTTTGCATGGCTTTGGTCACGTCATGCTCCTGGCAGTCAGGGTAAACTCAGTCATTTAGTTCCAGTGCAGAGAAATGGCTGCTGATTTTTTTGGTATAACAAGCACTGTTTATTAAAAGCCCAGGATTTAGAGCATACTTCAAAGGCTTATAAGAAAATCAGAAGTTTTATCTCTCCTTGGTGTATTAAATCTTCTTCATGCAATTTAAGATAAGACCCTAAATATTGTGGTCCTCTGATTATTCAGTTACCCTTGTTAATCACAGAAATAACTGTCATTAAAAATACTATGAAGTAAATATGAAAAAGAGAGAAACACATGTTTAAACGTGTGATACCCCTCTGGGAAAAAAGTATTTTATTCAAAAATATTAAGAAAAATATGCAAAACTGCAAAATTATATCATCCTTGTAAAACAAGGGAAAAGGCAGTCGGAACATGGGCAAATATTAATAAGGTGCTTGGTAGTAGGTTGTAACCTTAAAACATAAAAATCAGTAGGAATTCACTAATATTAATAACCATAATAAGTAAAAAAAAATCAGTAACTTACAATACCAAAACTTCAATATATAGATGGGAAAAAATAGAAAACTCAAAAGGAGAAATGTAAAGAGCTAAAAATAATATTAAAAATAATGTTAATCTTCTCTACCTTCTTCTCTCTTTTTATTATCAAATGGGGAAACGCTTATTACATCAATGTCTGGTAAAATTAGTAAAATGATACTGTATTATTTAAAATAAAAATGCATAGAACAAAACGTAGAAACAAATATACTAGAATCTGAATACTAGAATTCCTTAAGGGAAGTAGAGTTAAGAGTAATTTTTTGTGCTGATACATGTATTTTGGTACTTTCCAGATATTTTTTACTTTAAGTATTTATAACCAGAAGAAGAATTTTAGATGGCTTTGTAGGAACAAATTTATATATGTGATAGAGGTTGGACTTTTATAGCATTTTTCTTAGAGCTAACAGTGTTAAGTATACTACTAAAATGATTTAGAAGCAAAGATTTATTTTAGAAAGATTGAGGAACACAGATTTTTTTTTTTAGTATTCTGACGATCTCTTTCTTCCTTTCTTAGAAACAGCAGTACCAACAAAAACATTGTTAAAATGTGTTGTTTATTTAAGAATATCAATATGTTGTATTTCAGAGTAGAGTTTAAATTCAATATTTTCCCCTTATAGATGTCGTCAGCTGCTGAAAATGAAGACGCAGCACCTGGAAAACAAAGCGAAGAAAAAACCTATAAAAAGGTGAGTGTCTTATTTTCTTGCCTCAACTGAACAAGAAGAATACTGTTCTATTAGTTGGCATGTTGATACTATTAGAGGCTTTTCTTCCTCCAAAGCAGTTGTAAGTTGATGTCTTAGTTTTCTGTTGCTGCTGTACCTAATTGCCACAAACTTCTTGGCTTGAATAACACAAATGTTTTGCCTTATAGTTCTGTAGGTAAAGCCGATAGGGCTGTGACTATTGTCTGCAGAGCTGCATTACTTGCTGGAAGACCCAGAGGAACATCTGTTTCTTTCTTGTTCCCAGCTTCTAGGGGCTGCCTGCATTCTCCATGTCAGGACCTTCTTCTATTTCAAAATCAGCAATGATGGATGGGGTCTTTCTTGGGTTGTATCACCCTGATACTCTCAAGAACCCATGTAGCCGAGCATGGTGGCACATGCCTGCAATCCAAGCACTCTGTAAGACTGAGGCAGGAGGATTGCAAGTTTGAACCCAGCCTGGGCAACTTAGCACCTTTGGGAGACCCTGTCTCAAAACGAAAAATTAAGAAAAATGGGGAGAAGGATGTAGCTATGAGAATGCCTTGGGTTCAATCTCCCCTGTTTCAAGCGAACAAATGAATTCATCTGATTAGCAAGCTTAATTTCCCATCCAACCTTAACTCCTCATTTCCATATAATATAACCTATTCACAGGCCCAGTGACTAGAAGATACGTATGTTGGGGAGCTAATCTTTCGCCCATCATATTTATCATGATGTACACTGTAAAAGTTTTCCTTGATAGAAGGGTAGTTATTTAAAGACCCTTCTTATTCCTAAGGATAAGGCTTTTAAGGGCATGCAGTGTTCTGTTTGATATGTGAATTTTTTTACTTGACTAACTACTTTTCATCAAAATTTTAAGCATTTTCTACTTTGAATTTTACACAAATTTTAAATGTGGATTGCTCCATCCATCCCCATTTTCTAAATGTCTCAGATTTCATGTCTAAAAGCTGATAGTTTAGCCTTTAGATGGCTAAACTGCCCGCCTGTCATTACTTCAGGTCACATCCAGGCAGCCTTCTCACCAGCATCAAAGTACTCAGAGATTCCTGACTGAATGCTGACCCATAGGAGGTCTTTCATGATTTTTTCACAAAAATCACTTTGTAGGCTTCCCAGTGTATCTTACCTGACCATTCCAAACTTTACAAAGTCTGAGCTCCTAGCAAGCCAGCTAGTGTTCAAAAAACATTACAAGAGTAAGGTATGTGTCTCAAGCACCACTGTTCTTGATTATAAATTGACTGTACACTGTAGCTTTTAAAACTTCTTGCCCTCCTGCCCTCTCAGTAGAGGTTTTTGTTGAAAGTTTATTATACTTTAATTTCTGTTTTTCCCTATTACTTTTTGTTGGATAGCTGGAAAGAAGTTTTGTAGTAAAGTATTTGAACCGTCTTATCTGAGCACATATTCAGGTCACAGAACTAATGTGATACATTTCCTGTTGAGCTCTTACATGGGAGAAAATGCCCTTTTTATTGGCATATCTTTTTCATCTGACTTTCCTACTCATCGAAACCTAGAAAAACAAACGGGGCATTGTCATGTAAAGTAATGGTTTGCTTAAGGAACAGCTGGGTGAAGATTCAAAAGCTCCAAAATGTCATATTATATCTTGCAAAATTTGTGCATCTCTCCAAAGGTGCCAATACACTATTGTTTATTTTTAGACAGAGGTGAAAAGCCAATCCTATCTTGTTTACTCAAGAGTGGAAATTCAGTCAAGCATGCGGCCAACAGAGAGGTAGATAAATTGTCAGCCTGTCATTATTTCAGGTCACATCCAGGCGGTCTTCTGATCAGCACCAAAGTACACTGAGATTCTGAATCCTGACCCATAGGCACTCTTTCATGATGGAGCCGTAGTAGAAAGAATGTGATCATGGCATCCTGGAGCTTTCTAACTGTGCCCTGCTCCAGAATTTAGTGAAGCAGGTTGTCAGTAATATTGTAGGTAAAATTCTACAATCAACATCTCTAACAGGATATTTGTCTCAACAGTGTTGGGAAGATTATAAATGCTACAAATCAGATTCTATGGTCACAGCTAATTCCCGTACACAAAAGACAAGGGAAAGTTAAAGGGAACCAAACATACACATATACGCAAAACAACAACAATTTATAAAAATAAGTAATAAGTATATGGATCTTTTTAATGACCTCTGATGTTGAATATAAGTGATGAAGGGGGAGGTACTTGGTCCCTCTAGGAAAAGCACCAGAAAATACAGAACATCTCCTAGAGCCTTAGCCCTTGGTAAATATGGTGTTGATACACACAGCAGGTAGAAGGGATCGCTTAGAGTGTTACTTTACTGACAGATCAAAATTCAGATGAATTACTCAATTTAATTTTTCTTCACTGAGAGGACCTATCTTCAAACTGGAGGAGGTGTTAGTGACAAAATTAGGAGAAGTGATGATACAAAGCACATCTGCTATTACAAATGAGATTATCTCTAGGCTGAGATGAACCATTTCCCAGATGAAAGAATTTGAATTGAGAAGGGGTAAATGGTTACATGTGAGCTTTGAACATGTTTGACAGTGGGAGAACTATAAGAGAGGAGCAAATCATATCCCTATTTTTAAAAATGAGGAAAAAGTACATTCTAGAAATCAGATGATAAGTGAGACACTATTCCACAGCAAAATCTGACCAGTCACTGCACATATGGTTTATACACATTTAGAGAAGAAACATCTTTTGTAAACATGGGAAAGTCCATCAAGATACAGTTTGTGTCATATTACCCACATTTCCAGTTATCAGAGTCTTACGTTAGTTACAGTAATAATAATGTTGAAATTTAATGAATCTTCACTTAAAAGCCTTGGGAATCTCTATAGTATCCTTTGAGACAAGGTAGAGAAGAATGGACTAAACAGTATGGTGTGTTTGCAGCTGGTTCACTTGTCTCAAAGAATGGCCGTTTTGATCCCTGTACATGCAGTTCCTACCAGCACAAAGCCTGAAATGCCCTGTGTAGCACATTTTTTCTCATGACCATAATGAAGGCATAAAAGCTGTGCTTTGCACATGACAGAGAAACTAGAAGTGATAGCTCACAGCTTAGATGAGTGTCAGCAAGGCTACCATGTACTTCATTAACTAGGTCCTTTTACAAATACTATACAGTTAAACTTATTTCTAGTCCTGAATCTCTGACCTTCAAAAATGTACTTGTTCAATAAGAGTCTCTGATAACTGAAGCCACCCACAGGTGCCAGGTTAAGGACCCCCTGACCTACTGCACCAAGAACAAGAATGATACCGAAGGAATGCATAAGGAACTTATGAGTGGTTGGGGGAAGCAAGGCATGGAAACAACTGTAGAACACAGTAGTCTGTAATGAGGTGATCAAAAGAGGCAAAACCAGCATGACTTAGGCGGGCTTAGGAATTCTGCATATAGCCCCAGAGTTTTGGGCTGCTGCCAGCAACACTCAGCATCATGCGTATTATTATTTCCATGTGTTTTTAGGGAACACTCAGTGCTCTTGGAACAATTCTATACGCTCTGTGTCTTAATGAGTCATACACGACTGTTTAGGCTGGCTGGCTTTTTGTTCTTTCACTTGACCATTTCCCTAACCCATTATCAGTTCTTGGCAAACTCAGGAAGAAGATCTAAATTCAGTCTATGAGGTTAATGTCTTCAGCTAAGGATTAAAATAAGTTTGAGCTTAGGTCTCTAAAAGAAACATATTGCCCATTAAGAGAGTCATTAATGGCTGCCTGGCTGTGTTTACTGAGTCTAGTATTTCCATTTTTAGTTTTTACTGCATGTCTTCCTCAGAGTTGTAAATGCAAAAGCCTAGAGTGGCCAGGCAGCTAACAAGGAGCAAATAACCATCCAGGGAATACACGCCTTCCTTCCCAGACCAGGTGGCATTCAGCTGCAGCTAGCAACCTATGCATGAATGCTTGTCCAGCTCTGCAACATACTCTGACTTTTCAAGAAACTAGAAATAAGGATTTTGATGTGAAACCTTACCATTTTCCAACCAAAAACTGATTCAAAAGTTTGGGTTTTTTTTTTTTTAGATACCCACTGGGCAAAACAGCATGCATACTGAACATATCTGACCCACAAACTGTGGCCACTTTGCAACCTATGACCACTATTGGTTTGAAAAGAGAGGCAGGAAAGAAAAGGATGCAAAAGAAATGCCTGTAAGAATTCATTTCTGTTTCCCATGACCTTACAATTTATTTTGCAGGAAAAAATATGTTCCCATGTGAAAAAAATGAAATAATGACCCAAATCAGTATTGAGTAAGTGCCAAGATTAGAGGCATTTCATTTAATCATCTCACAAGTCCTGATGAGTTTAAAGCCCATTACTGTCTTCTGGCTTGTTAGCTAACAGAGCATTTTGCTGGGATAAAAACTTCATAATGTCTCATTGTTTTTGTCATGACATAAAATCCCACTCCTTTAATGACTGTGCATTCTGATTTATTTACTTATTTGTCTCCATGACAGGGAATCTCATGAATGTAGGCACAGAATCAGGGGTGAGCATGCTTTGTTGGACAGACAGGGAAGTCTGGCCTGATTGAAGACAGGTGTTATTGTTTAGGGAAAGTAGCAGGCAATTTTGGAAGTATGAGCTGACTCTCAGTGACAGCCAGTCGTGGCTGCTTGTTTGAGTGGTTTGAATTTTATCTTCTAAGCCAGTGTTTTCCAATCGAACTTTCTATAATGATGGAAATGTTCTGTAATCTGCACTAATGCAGCAGCTGCAGGCTACATGTGGCTGCTGTGTGTTTTAAATGCATCCAGTGTGGTTTAGGAAACAAATGTTGAATCTTTGTTTTGGTAAACCTTAAGCTTAAAGGAGCGCCTGTGGCTGATAGGCAGTACAGCTATAAGGCAGAAAAGAACCCTGACATTGTTATTGAGGGCGGTGACATGATGACTGCAAATCCAGGAGCAGGGTGCAAGCTGCATGATGTCAAAGGACAGGGACACACAAGCTTTTCTGTCAACTGACTTGGATATAAATTGGGGCAGGAAAAGATGGGAGGAATATTTTCAAAAACATCACAATGATGACTGACCTGAAAGACTTCAAAGTGGCTACCACTTATGGCACTAAAGGAGTGTAGGGAAGAGTGTTGTTTTGTTTCATAAGTGTCTTAGAAGGAAGCATGAGGCAGGACATGAGTTCATCTTAAGGATCATATAAATCAGGTAAAACACTGATACCAGGAACTCAGATTCTCTCTATTTTAAACGTGACAAACTGCCCAGCCTCCACCCTCCCAAAACTGACAGATGGCAGGGTAGCTCGTGGCATATGTCAAGTCACCTATTACTAGGTCTTTGTGCAGAGAGATGATTTGTCTCCAGCCAAAGGATGTCCTAATTTTGAGATCTGTTGGAATAGATAGCAGTTCCCGGATACCTGGGTATGGACTGATGCCATTTGCCTTTCTTCCTATTTCACTGCCCCTCAGCCCCTTCTTCTCCTACTTTGGCTTCCTGGGCCTGCCCATAATAGGTCTCCCTGGAAATGCTGGCTTCAGTGGCTGCATGGTGGGATGGGACAGAATTCCTCTGCCTTGGGTACCATCATACCAATTGGGGGGTGCCAAGTCTCTTTGACCAATTTCTACCATGTCAGGTAAGAAACCAACCAGACCAGGACACACAGAGTGTGAGTTTCCTGGCCCCAGTGTCTGAGTATCTTTAACCTTTCTTTTTTATTTATTTATTTACTTATTGCAGTACTGGGAATTAAACCCAGGGCCTCATGTGTGCTAGGCAAGTTCCCTACCCCTGAGATACAGCCCCAGCCCTTGTTTTATTAAGACCTTGATTGCTGCTTTATTCAGAAATCTCAGCCAATTTCTCTATCAGTCAAGGCAGCAGTGATGAGGTGGGAGGTAATAAAGCCCAGCCCTGACCACATTACAAGCTTTCTTTTATTGCTTTTTAAACACGAGTAAGGTAGTGGTCCAGAGACACTTCGATGTGAGAGGAAACATTTGTTCAGATATAAACTTCTTTATAAGACCTCTCTGAGAAGCCACACAGCTGGTAACATCAGCTTCCTCTAGGCAGAACCCTAGTGGGATCCCCACGGTGGGGGAAGACATCTCTTTATACCCCTGTTTATATGTATGTGATTTCTAACCTTGTGAACGTATGACCTATTCACAAACTGAATAAGTACCATGTCCATATTTTGAAAAGGAAGGGAGCTGGCTTATGACCTGTGCTCTGACAACTCCCCCTTTCCTTCAATTCTAGAAAGCTACCACTTCCTCAAAACAAGCAAACTTGTTTTCTGCTCTGAGGGAATAGAGACAGCTGAATAGAGACAGCTTTGAGTTTGCAGAGAAGAAATTGCCTTGAACAGCAACTACCCTAGTCCCTAAAAACAGTGACCTGTTGGCATTCCAAGTGCTATACCTAGTGTACCTTAATCCCAAAACCCTTGTCCCAGTGGTTTTCTCAGACATGTTTCACTCCTCCCAAACATCTGGCAAGATCAGGAGATAATTTTTGTTGTTGTTATGACTAGGGAGCTAGTGCTATTGGCTTCTGAAAGGTAGAGGCCAGGGCTTCTGTATTGTAGAATTCACAAAACAAAAAAATCATTGAAATTCGCTAGTGCCAAGGATGAAAAACCTTGGCCAAACAAAATTAGTCTTTAAAAATAAGGGTGGATATAAGTCCAGCTCTGCCAGATACTAGTTTACAACTCCAGGCAGTTTTTAAAAATTGATTTATATTTTTCCTCATTGAGAAAATATCATTAATACCTCCCTTGACCGGCTCATAGTGCTATGATCATTAAATGATCTAACGGGTGTGAACACATACCGGGGAAAGTAGAACAATGATGAGTGAAGTTACTGTTTTCATTAACAAGAGCAAGACCCCTCTCATGTCCACATCAGCCTGTGGGAACCGAGCAAGGCAGCAGTGGGACTGCCGCCCACAGGACGAGACTCAGGGAAAACAGCTGCTCAGGAGACAGTCAACGAGCAGGGCCGGAGCAGCACCATGTGCCAGAGCTGTCCTTCCTGACAGCAGCGGCTTGTGAAGCAGGGGAGGCATGTGTGCTTCCAATCATGGACTGCCATTGGGTTTAGAAATTGAACAACAAGGAGCTGAACTTCATCATTTAGAGAGCTGCTCGATAATCCCACTAGATTAGGAAGCATTTATCATCATATGCCATTGCCATCTCCACAGTGTGTGCAGATAATGCCTCTAAACAGCTCAGCATCGGCATAGTATCACCAGTGCACCCACGTGTCTTCTAAGTACTGAAGCACATGATTTCAAATCTACCTTTATCAGTTTTAAGCAAGATATTACATAGCATTAAGCAAAAACAATCAGCCGCTTCAGATGGAAACCACTGAAGAAGCCAGTCCTCCCCTCAGTCTGTGTGTCTGAATGGTCCATTGTTCAGTGACCTCCTTCTGCATTCACTCTGGAGCGGATGTCTATATGATAAGCCAGGTTGTGTGCATTTCTGCCCTCTGATCACCTACCACAACATCATTTGATCCCTAATTCCAATAAATATCACATTAGTGTCCCTATAACACTAACTACAGGCAGTGATATTCTAAATTCAAAATCTATTGTATGGCTTTCTCCAGGGCCAATGACAACTAAGAGGCAGTTGAGTTTGGTAGGAAATAGGCAAAGGGGCTGGAATATTCATTCAGTGCTTCTGTACCCAGTTGGGCCCACAGAGCTGTCCTTGCTGCACAATGCTGCTTTTGTTTTCCAGTGAGAAGGCTGAATATAATCAGGTGATCTGCCTGCCTCCCTGCAGAGTGGCCAGCAAGGTTCTGATCTGACCAGCAGGCTTCCTGGTCCGTGCCTGCGGCTTTTCCAGCTTCGTCACAACCTGCCCCCTCCTTTGCCTGACCTTCTAAGGGAGATTCTCAAAGCTGGTACTCTTAAGAAGTTACATAAGAATACAGAAATGTAGAATTCTGGAATTCTTTATTCTGCATTCTGAGAAAGACCAGCAGTCTCATCTAGTGCTCTTTCAGAGCTTTTGCTGTTGTAGGTAGTTAAAGTCATTGGCTATGGAATAACCTGTTTATCAAATTTCATTCAGTTTATTTTAGCCGTCTTATTTATTCTAGGAACTGTAACATTATTAACAATTAGAAGCAATTTCAAAAGCTGTGTTTATAATAAGAGCTGCATTTACTAGGTGTTTACTGTATGCCATCTACCATTCTGACTACTTTAGAATTATTAATTTACTTACTCTTCAAAAGAACCCAACGTGGTGATACTTAGCTCTCTGTGTCTGTGGGTTCTGAACCCATGGATTCAGCAAACCATGGAGTGAAAATATTTTGGGGAAAAAATGTCATCTGTACTGAATATATACAAACTTCTTTCCTTATTATTATTCCCTACCCAATACAGCACAACATGAATTTACATAGCACTTACTTTGTATTGGGAATTACAAGTAATCTAGAGATGATCTGAAGTATTTAAGAGGATATACGTAGATTATACAGAAGTACTAAGCCATTTTACAAAAGGGACTTGAGCAAGAGTTTTGCTATCCATGAAGTTCCTAGAACTAGTTTCCTATAGATACTCAGGGACAACTATATAATTTTTCCCATTTTTACAGATGAGAAAACTGAGGTAGAGAGAGATTAAATGAACTACTTCACGGCACAGTGCAAGTTAAATGACAGAATGAGGCTGGAATTGTAGCACTGAGTGTTTCACCAGGGTCAGACCCTCCTTACTGCACTAAAATCTGAATACTGTGCAGTGTGTAGAGGGAAGTCTTACCACAACATCAAAAGGGTAATTCTCAGTTACCTTCTGTGGTAGTAGGGACCAGTAACATACATAAATCCAGTATCCAGTCAGTTTTATATTAGGAAAAGAAAATTAATCAAGATGCACAATTTTGTCAGGCATGGGGGCACACGCCTGTAATCCCAGCACATGGGAGGCTGAGGCAGAAGGATGGTTGCAAGCTCAAGACTAGCCTGAGCTACAAAGTAAGCTCTAGGCCAGCCTGAACTGCACAGTGAGACGCTGTCTCAAAAAAAAAAAAAAAAAAAAAAAAAAAAAAGATGCACAATTTTAAAAACACGTTTTCCCTGATTAAATGGTTTAAAGGCTAGATTTTCTTCTTGAAAGTACACCTCCCTGAATACAAAATCTGAACTGTGGCCTGAAGAATGCCTTTCTCTAGAAAGTACATAGTGATTTCAAAACAAAAGAAACAGACTTTTAGGCACTGTGCAGAATACTGGCAATAAGATAAAATGATCATTTCAGTGGTTTTCTCGAATGCAGAATTCAAAATTGGTAGTAACGGGTGAGCTCCTCTTGGCAGGTGTGACACGTTTTGAGTTGTCCAATTAGGAGGAGAATACATTTTCAAACCTAGCTGCCAGTGCCACGGACTGTCACTGAAGGAGAAAGACTTGCTAATAACCTGCTCAGTAGCAAATGAAGATTAAAAAAGAAAGCCTGGGTAGGAGAGTGACTGTTTGGAAAGTTATTTTCCCCATGGGAATCAAGTTCTTCCCAAATGGAGCAGTGCTTTTTCTGGTGAGTTCAGTTCACTGTCTGTTGGTCCCACATCAGCGATTTTTCTCATACCAGAGAAAGGAAGGTGGGGCCGCTCATTCCTCCCCACGAAACAGTCACCCTTGAAACTTTATTCAGCAAATCGTAAAGGAGAGAAGAAAAAGGAAGTGCTGTGCTATCTCTGTGGAGACTGCAAAATTACCATTCTCGAATATGTATTTCCCGGACAGCCCTAGACACAAAGAGGGCTGCATTACAATGAAATGCCTACGCTTTCACAAGATTTTAACTGACGCTTTTGCCAGTGGAGATGTGAGCTAATGTCGCCCTTACATCCATGATTTTCATGTATCCAGGGTGTGTTGCTGTGGAGAGCATGGTCTGTGAGCACTGACTATGAAACACAGATCTGAAATATAAGCTATCAGGCCTTCACTCTCCTCAGCGAAGCTTTCATCTTGTGGCCTTGTCATTTGTTGTGGGTGTGGTTAGCGCTTGGAATATGAGACACCTTTGATTTATGCCCACCTACTCACTCAGTTATTCAGATGACAAGTATTTAGTTAGCATGGCGCTAAGCTAGGCCTTGGCAATAGAAGGAAGGCCAAGAAAGACAAAGTCCTTGCCCTAATAATGCTATCATTGTCGTGGTAAAAAATAGAGCAGAAAGAAATAATTAATCAAAAAAGTGCCCGCTTTAATAATGACAAAATGGCATGCTAAGAATGAAGACAGTTTTCAGGGAGCCCCCCTCAGGAGGTGACCTGGGGGCTGGGATTACAGGTCTGAGAAGAGATAAAAGAGCATTGTTAGCAGAGGATGCTGTTTGCCAAGCCCTGGAGGCAGGAAGGAGCTGGTTGAATTCAAGGAACTAAGGAGAGGCCTTTGTGAAAAAGAAGGCAAGTGAGGTAAAAGCAACAGTTTTCAACTAGAGTGGATTTTGTCTGCCTGGTGACAACAGACAATGATGTCACTACTTGGGGATGCTACTGGCATCGGTGGGTGCAGATCAGGGACTACTGTGACGTATCCTGCAACACCCAGGACTGCCCCTCACCACAAACAACCTGCAGCCCGAAATCCCATTAGTGCTACATTGAGAAAACCTGGGTTAGAGAAGTAGCCTAGAGTAAGAGGGTAGACCGGGAAGAAAAAGAAGGAAACAAATTTGCAATACACCTCACGGTTGACACTGATTGGGCCACGGTTGGATATGGGGCTGGGAATAACTGCTGATCCCAATTCTAATGCAGACTTCTGGGTGGATGATCCTTTTAGCTAATGGAGAGGAACAGTGAGGGAAACCAAGTCTTCAGATTTGGACATGGTAGTTTGGGAATGTCAGTGAGCCAGTGAAGGGGAGAATCAAATAGGTGGTTGGACATGTGGCTTGAGAAGAGGGGAGGGGTGAGGGACTCTGCATCAGTGTAAGTTGTATATGAAACATGAATGAATTTCATATTTAGACCCCGGACGCTTCCCCATGATATTTCATGTTGTAGAATATGTAAATATTCTAAAATCTGAAAAAAAATTCCAAAATACAAAACATTTCTGGTCCGCAGCATTTTTGATAAGGTTACTCAACCTATATTCCTATATTGTTTACTTGTTAAAAGTAAACAAAACTGGCCAAGCCATTGCCTTCTGGTTTTCCACTGGCCTTCTCTTGCCTATGGAAAAAAAATTCATGTTCCACAGCAGGTCAGTGAGTCCTTTTAAGTCCTTCCCCGGTGGGCTTGTTGAGACCCAGCTCCTGTCATTCTCTTGGACACACACTTAACCCACACCAAACATTTCACTTTTCTTTTTTCCATCCCCATTCCTTTTCACACGTGCTGGTCACTCTGTGATCTCTTCATTCCAGAATCAGCTCTCTCGTGGCTTTTGCCGACCTTCCCAGATAGTGGCTGTCAGTCACCTCTTCCCCAAGACTCACATGGCTCCCTACACTCTCCTCTGTTATATTAGGGATAACTTTGTCCTAAAATAACCCTGCATAGCTGTGTCCTGCCAACTGCACCGTGAGTACTGAGGAGCAAGGCCCTCACCTAGGCAGCTTGATATCCGCAGGGTCTCACACAGTGCCTGGCACAGAGCCTGTCCAAGGGATGGGTTGCTTTTTCCTTCTTAACTCTAAAATTTTCAGACTTTCCAGAAACAGATATTCTTGATCCTACAGTTCTAGATCTGTAATTAGAGGTGAGATATCTTGGGGTGGAGGACAGAGGGGGTGGAATTTATACTTTTGTTTGTTTGTTTGTTTTTGTTTTTTTTGATACTGGGAATTGAACTTGTGACCTTGAGCTTGCTAGTCGGGTGCTTGAGCCACTAAGCTGTATCCCCAGCCCTCACATTTATACTTTGGATGTTCAAGTTACAGGAAGTATACTTAAAGAGAATTCAGTGCCATTCCCTTGGCTTTTTCTATATCAAAGATGACAGTCATTGTGATTATCTGTGTCCTGGCTCACTGTACTTATCTTTTAAAGTTGGCTATTAATGATGTAGTATCATTAATTAAGACTGTAGTCTACACACTGCCTGTGGTCAAGCCTTCATGGGACAGCTTCAGCAACAAATTTGAAAAACAGCCTTTCCCCAACTCTGGTGCCTAAAAGGTTCTTTTCCAGATGTGTCCTGTCTTAGTTACTTTGCTTGTTGCTGAGACAAAATACCTGGCACCCAAAGTTGAAGGAGAAAGGTTTATTTGGCTCACAGTTTGTAGAGGTTTAGGTTCATAGTTGGCTGGCTGCAAGGTAGGGTGGCATGGCAGAGGGGCATCACCAATGAGAAACAGTCCATGGTAAGCAGAAGGCAGCAAGCTACAAGGAACAAACAGTGACTCTCTTATCTGGGCTTCTAACTCTTAGAGCAGGTAGCACTCACCCCCAGGGTGGAGCACCCTTAATCCTACCCCTAACTATGCCAAACAATCAGTGGTATTAATTTAGTAATCAGACACCCTTGATCCCAGCATCACACACTGCAGATCCAGCCACCTGCAAAAAGCCCCACCTATAACTTCATGAGGCTTTGAGGGGACATCTAGACACAAGCCACAACATGGCCCAATTAAACGCTACCCGTGGATGGTGCCAGTTATTGTAAGGGAGTTGAGATTTGGGATTGCTTATGCCCATTTCTCCACCACAGCACCATGACAGATACCCCTCCCTTTGTGACATGCAAGGAACAGGATCCGTGATTGTTCTAGATTGCTGTTTCAGAGGAAGTGAGAGAAAACAGTAACCTAGTCATTTTAAATGCAACTCTAAAGCCAGACATGGTGGCGCACTCCTGTAATCCAAGCACTCAAGAAGAAGATCACCTTGAGTTCAAGGTCAACCTGGGCTACATCTGTGGACCCGGCCATCTGGTTGAATGTGCCACGAATGAGCTCAGCCTGGTGTAGGGCAAGTAATGTCTAAGCATGGCAATACTGCAGTATGGTTTGAGTATTTAATCTAATGCTTTAGGCGAAGGCACAGGGAAAATGATAAATCACCGTGCATGTATTAAATTGCTATTTTGCTGAATGCCTGACCATTCCCAAGGGAACTTAAATGCTTAGAGAACAGGGACTGGGCAGGCCAGACAGAAGTCAAGGGGTAGAGAGGGGACAAACATCACTGCCACCCTCTCCACACCCGGGCAGTCTTCAAAGCTTGGAATTGTGGCTCGTCCTGTTCTACCTCTGTGACAGTCCCTATTATGGAGTATGGAAGAAAACATTTTGTCTTCAAAAAAGCAGCGAATTTCTGTGGCAAAGGAAATCTAACACCTATGCATTAAAGATACATTTTAAGAAAGACGCATGTCTAGAAAGGGAAAATTTTTTCTGTGCCCTCCATCATATTAAATGAAGTTACAACTTTTCTCCTGCGCTGTACCTCCCTTCAGTGTCTGACTTACTTCAGGAAACTATACCGGGCTTCCAGATCCCTCTTCCTCCTCTGCGTTAATACACTCTCGCTGCTGTTCCTAGGCCGATGGAATGCTCCTAGGGAGAACAAATGCCATTCTGTCTAAGGACACAGCAAGCAATTCAGTGCGGCGAGGGGAGGGGGTGAAGACAGCAAAATGGCTTTAAATGGGGGAAGGGCAGGCCCTGTCTAGCCATTACTTTGCATCTGTTTTTTTAAAAATCATGGAAAAATTAAGCAGTACAAGCAGCATAGTCCCTCCCTCCAGATTATTTCTTTATTTTTAACTTATTAATGATTCTAAACTTGGAGGTTAATCAGTTCTGCTGTTCCCCTCCATCTCCAGTATTCTGTGGAATATAATCTTTGGCTATAACCTTACAGCTAGCCATGTCTTAAGGTTGTAAATACAAAAGAGAATTTAAAGCACTGAAGTTGCACTGGAGAACAAAATCAGAGGATACAGCCTGCTGAGATTCTGTTTTGTAAAAAGAAACTGTTTTCCAAAGTATTCCTTTTATAATTGAACGTAAGATTCACCAGGTTTGCTATGATTTTGAAGCTTTAGCAAAGGTCCACATAATTAAAGTAAGGCCACCTTTGACGTAAACAGTGCTCCATCACTGCAGTATTCTGTAAAATGAATACAGCTGCTCTTACTTTCTAGGTAGCTGTTGTGTAGTTCATACAATTTTCCCTGCTTTTATTTGGATTGTCTTATTTCTTAGCTGTACATATAAGCATATAAGCCTTTTTTTGTCTGGAATAAGCAACCAAGTAAACTTGCTTTGATAAAAATAAAAAATAAAGCTCAGGGGTGCAGCACCTGCCTGGCAATCATGAGGTCCTGTGTTCAATTCCCAATATCATAAATAAATAAATAAATAAATAAACAAACAAATAAATAACAAAACAACAAAGTATTCCATATAATAAAAATCACTAAAGTTTCCATTTCCTTTTGGAATTTAGGACATGCCAACTCGGACTGCATTGGTATCTATGTCTACACTTTATATTCATTTATTTTTTTCCTGGGCAAGTTTATCCTTAGTATATTAGCTACTTCCACTGACACACATATTACCCATTTTTCGGTGTTTTTTGTTTTTATTATGGTGATCCTGAATTGTTTCCAGAGAGTTCACAGATGGGTGACACTGCACAGTGTTACACAGTTCCTGACTTATTTAGCCAGGTAGAGGGTGTCTTACCAGAAACCGGGTGACTATACAGAGCAGACATGGCACATGTGCCTGTGGCATCCCTTGGCCCTCAGAAGGCCTACTGGAGACACACATTGGCTGTTATGCAAAATAGAGTCTTGCCAAACCTGGGGACCAGGTCCTTGCCCACTGCCTTTGAGCTCCATTTGCACGAGGGAAGAATGTAAATAGAAAACATTTACTCCGGAAATAGAAAACACTACTGACATCTGTGTCCTTTCTGCCTATTGACCTGAACTCAGCCTCACACTTGGACCAGAAAACACTGAACAACCAGAATAATACCTTTGTTTCCAGCCTTGTAAGTCCTGGAAAGCCCATTTCCTCAGTTCGTAAAACGGGCACCTACTTGCTTCAGGCAGGGAAGCAGCAGTGCACACAGGGGACTGGCCTGTGACCTCTTGAAACCAAGTTAAAGAGTCTGAGCATGTCAGCACTGTTAAGAAGTTGCTTCGGGCCGGGGATGTGGCTCAGTGGTAGAGCCCTTGCCTTGCAAGAGCAAAGTCCTGGTTTCTGTCCACACTACAGAAAGCACAAGAAGTTGCTTTGAAAAGCACCATCCCATTTTGGAGTCCCCTCTCTGAGTAAGCAAGTGCCTATTTTCCTGAGTCCTCACTAACACTGAGCACTATTTTTGTAAATATATATCTTTGCCAGGGAGGTGAAAATGCCTCCATTCTAATTTGCATTTGCATTCACTTTTATCACTGGTAACACTGACATTTTTCCAGATTATTTTTATTGATTTACAAGTTTTCTTTCGAGACTTCTTTATGAATACCCTTTGCTGTTTTATTGGTAAGCACTACTTATACATGAAGGGTGTTTTGTTTTTGTCACAAATGTTTTTCTGACCTTAAACTTTTAAATGTAATTTTTTTCTAAAAAATCTTTTGTTTTCAGTTGGCTCAGTAATTGTACATATTTCTGGTGATATTTTGATACATATAAATGCATATAATCAAATCAGGATATGTAGCATATCCATGACCATATACATTTATCATTTCTTGGTGATAAGAATATTCACTTTATTCTACTATGGTGAAGTGGACAATGTGGTACTTATAACTGCAGCACATCACTGGGCTATGGGACATTAGGACTTATTCCTGTTACCTCATGGTGACATTGTACACGCTGACTGACTTCTCCCTCCCTCTCTCTCCCTTATACGTGTTTTTTTAACCAAATCAAATTTGTTAATATTTCCCTTAAGGCTTTCTCTTTGCTTGTCTTTTTCAATTTTCAAGATAAGTAATGCCTTGTTTTAATTATAATAACTTGTAGTATAATACTTCCTTTGGTATTTATAATTTTCAAGAATTTCCTGTTGATGCATTTACATTTATTCCGCTAACTGAATTTTAGAATTATAAGGTCATTACCTCTAAAAGTACTTTGCTCTCATTTTGTTGAAATTGTATTGAATATACTAATGAACTTGGGGAAAAATAGTATCTTTAAACTATTATGTCGTTCCTTTCAAGAATAAAATGCCTCAGAATTGTCTTTTATGATCTCACCTATTTTTTTTCTTCATAGAAACTGTACCTATTTTTAGTTCAGTATTCAGTGTGTTCCTGGGTAAATCACATGGGGCATTTTTTATTGTAAATGCTTGAGATTTTCTTTTGTTTTTATTTTTTTCCAATTGTGAATGAGATTCATTTTCCCCACTATAGTTTCTCGCTGGAAATATATAGGATCTTGATTTATGTGAGTTTATTTTGTAAACTGCCAACTTTATTTTTTTAAAAATTATTCCACTACACTCCTGATTGATTCTTGAGTATTATGGGCAGCAAGGATATAGTCTATAAGTGATCACTTTTCTCCTTCTAATTAATATTTTGTAACTGGTATGCTTGTTTTATTTATTTATTTATTTTTGACCTTCAAAACCAGTATGAAAGTATTCTCACACTAAAAGTCAACCTTCTCTTGTTTCTGACTTTAAGGGACAAATGAGTACTACTTCCAAGAGTACATTTTTTGCATAACACAGTATGTTAACAGATGTGTAAATAAAATGCATTTGGGAAACATCACTCTAATATTTACTTTAGCATAATGTTTTCCCTTAGCTTGAAAAATTGTTCTTTTATATTAAGAAAATTTCCTTCTGACTCTGGTTTTTCTAATGTTTTTTAAATTTTAATTCATGTAATGGATGCAAGTAGACCGTACGAAGGTAGTCATTCTAAACACAGCTTTTTAAGATATTAGCAAATTACAAATCATGTTTCTCTTAAAATATTATTGCATTTAGATTTTACATTAGTCCATGTGAATGGGGTAATTGTGTTATCTCCATATGTTTAGGGAAGTTGTGTAAATTTCTAGCTCTAGACCTACTGATCATTACCAGGTAGCAGAGGGATCTGTGTGGAAATTATCCTAAGATGCAGAGCTTTCCCCAAGTTTATTTTGGGAGTGGGCAAGCTTGTTATCCACCCCTGAATCACAGTGTAGATCTTTTTATGGATAATGAGCTTACTCAATTACAGAAATAAATATTAAAATAGCACCAGGAAATTTTTAAAAATTAAGAACACCGTGGGAAGCTTTATACTACACATCATTCTTCCCGAGAAATGTTTAGTCAAGGAAAGCATACTTTTTAAATTTTTTCCCTGAGATTCTATGTTTCTTCATCTCAGTTTTCCTTTTGTTGAGATTTTTAATGTAATTTTGTGTTACAGATGGGCTTTGTTTCTTCACTTGTAAATCTGAGATGTGGATGGCAGCTAACTGCCTTTTAAGCTTCTTGGTTGTTGTGTTTTGTTTTGTTTTTATTTTCTGATTATTTTGTGCACCAGTTTGTCTTATTGCTGCCATGCAGGACACCTTGGAAGGGTGGAAAAAGAGGGCAAAAGTGGGACGAAGGCTCCGTGTTATTCCTCTTCTGTTTCCAGAGGACCTGAGTTGGCTTTCCTTTCCTTTAGTGCAAAGACAATGATATCTTGTGCATTTTCCCGCTCTTCCTAAAATACCGAGGAGATCGAAAACTCATAGGCCTTTGTGAGTTAAAGAGATTAATTCTCTGGTTAAACATATGTAAATTAATAAATCTGATACACTATCTAAATAGAATCAAGGATAAAATCACACACGCTTATTTCATTTGACACAGCAAAAACCTTTGGCAGAATTCAATAACCCTTTATGAGAGAAGCCCTGAAGAAACTAGGTATTGAAGGATTATTCCTCAATACAGTAAAGGCTGTATACAACAACCCCACAGGAAACAGCGTTCTGAATAGGAAAAACGGGAGCATTTCCTCTAAAATGAAGAGTGGGACAAGGTTGTCTACTTTCAGCACTCTTATTTAACATAATTCTTCAAGTTTTGGCAAGAGAAAGCAATAAAAGGGATACAAATAGGAAAGCGAAAAGTCAAATTATCCTTGTTTGCAGATGATATGATCCAATAGAGACCCTAAGGGGTCCACCAAATGACTTTTAGAGCTGATAAAAAAATTCAGCAATGTAACAGGATGTAAAATCAACATTAAAAAACCAATAGTTTTTCTATACACCAATAATGGACTAAAACTAATGAACTAATTTTTTTCTGAGATAGAAATGGGAAAAACAATTTCATTCACAGTACCTTAAAAATACCTAAGTGCTGAGCATGGTGGCATATGCCTGTAATCTCAGCATTCAAGAGGCTGAGTCAAGAGGATGACCACAAGTTCAAGCCAGCCTAGGCTACATAGTGAATTGAAGGCCAGCCTGAACTATATAGTATAAGCCTGTCTCAATACCCCTCAAAATAATAATGATAATTAATAATAATAATAATAATTTTTTTTTAAATTTAGGGATTCATATAACCAAAGAGGTAAACAACCTTGACAATGAAAATTTCAAAAGACAGAAGAAAGAAATTGAAGAAGCCACTAAATGATGGAAAGATCTCCTGTGTTCATAGATTGGTAGAATAAATATTAGTAAAATGGTCAAACTACCAAAAGTGACCTATAGATTCAATGCAATACCCATCAAAATATCAATGAAATTCTTTACAGAACTACAAAATAAATCTTAAAATCTATGTGAAAACATAAAAAAATCCAGAACAGCCAGAGCAGTCTTAACCAAGAGCAAGGCTGGCAGCATCACAATACCCAATTTCAAATTATACTACAAAGTCATAGTAACAAAAACAGCACGGTACTGGTACAAAGATAGATATGTAGACCAGTGGAACAGGTTAGAAGACACAGAAACAAACCCACACAACTACAACCAGCTGCTTCTGGACAAAGGGAAAAAAAAAGACAGCCTCATTAATAAATAGTGCTGGGAAAACTGGATATCCACTGTGGAAGATTGAAACTAGGTCCCAGTCTCTCACACTGTACAAAACTCCATTGTGAATGGATGCAAGACCTGAAACTTTGAAACTACTAAAAGAAAACATAGGGGAAACAATTGAAGGTATAGGCACAAGCAAAGACTCCTTGAATAGGACTCTACTAGCACAGAAAATAATAGCAGGAGTCAACAAATGGGACTACATCAAATTAAAAGAACTTCTACATAGCAAGGAAAATCAACACAGAGAAGAGACAATCTACATAATGGCAGAAAGTCTTCCAGCTACTCTTCTGATAGAGGATTAATATCTAGAGTACATAAAGAACTAAAACACTTAACATCAAAATAATCAATTAACCCAGTCAATAAATGGGGAAAAGTATTGAACAGATACTTCTCAAAAGAAATATAAATATCTAATAAGTACATGAAGAAATAATGTTCCACAATTTTAGCCATTACAAAATGGGAATCAAAACTACATTTGAGATTCCATTTTAGCCCAAACAGAATGGTATCATCAAGAATACACAGAACAATAAATACTGGTGAGGATGCATGGAAAAAGGAAAAACTACTGTGCTGGTAGGGATAGAAATTAGTACAGCAACTGTGGATATCAGTATGAAAGTTCCTCTAAAAAACTAAAAATAGAACTACCATTTTACCCAGGTGTACTACTCCTATACCCAAAAAATTAAAATTAGCATACCATAGAGATACCTGCATACCTGTGTGTATTATGTCACAATTTATGATAGCTGAGATAATCGAAGCAGCCTAGGTGCCTATCAATGGATGAATCATGCTGAGCAAAATAAGAGCTTCCTAATATGTGGAGTCTAAAAAGGATGACCGGATAGTAGAAAGGAGGCTGTTCCTAGACAAGAGGAAAGAAAGAAGGCAGAAGGAGGCATAGGTGGGCAATAGGGGCATGAATGTGATCCAAATACATTACAGATGCATTGAAACACCCCGCCCCCAACATGTGAAACTAGGGGAAGGAGACGGTGAAGGAGGTGAGGGGGAAGGGAAATGATTAAATTATGTTAAGTGCATGAAAATGAAGCCTGTTCATCTCTATAACCAGTATGCACTAATATAACAAGTAGAGAAAAAATTACTCCTCTATGAGAAAAGTGATCCCTGCCCTGGCTTTCTGTGCTCTAAGGAAAATGAACATATAAAATTATCTAAAATGTATCCTGCCAGGGATGGTGATGCACACCTGTAATCCTAGCACTCTGAGAGGCTGAGGCAGGAGTGTTGCAAATTCAAGCCCAGCCTAAGCAATTTAGCAATTTAGTGAGAATCTGTCTCAAAATAAAAAAACAATTAAAAAGAGCTGGGAATATAGTTAAGTACCAAGGCCGTGGGTCCTAGTCCTAGTTTAAGGAGAAAAAGTCTGAGTTTCAGTCTTGTAGGAAAATGAACTTGAGCATGGACAAAGCATGGCACTGTGCCCCAGCCACCTGCTGTCTGAGTCAATGGGAGTCCTAGGCACAAGGAGAGCCTAAGATGGAGAAGTAGTCTTGGAAGAAGAGGAAGAGGAAGGCCAGGGTGCTATTTTCCTGTGGGGTCCCCCTTGCTCATTGCTGGACCAGAGCACTCTTGTGAAAGGGACCATCTTCTGTACAGAAGGCCACATATGTACTCTTTCATGTGACAGACTCATCACCAACCCATTCACTTCTTATGCGGTCACCTAGGGCCTGCTTTGTGCCCTTTTTTTGGAGTCAGAGAGAGGCAAACTAACCTCCTTTGTCATTCCAGCCCAGTGCAAATTGACAGTGACTTTAGTGAGGCAAAGAGTGAAATGTTGGGATGTCTTAAGTGGACGGGACCTAAAAACATTAAAAGTGTTTTCAGAATTAATATAGGTATTAGCTTCCTGTTGCTGCCGTGATAAATTACTGCAAATTTAGTAGCCTAAAACACACTAATTTATGATGTTAAAGCTCTGTGGGATAGACTTATATGCTCGTCTCACTGAGCTAAAATCAAGGTGCCCACGTGGCTGTGTTCTTTTCTAGAGGCTCTCAGAAGAATCCATTTCCAGCTTCTAGATCTTGCCTTTTCCAGCTTCCTGGAGCCTCTTACATCCCTCGCTCATATGGCCTCTTCCTCTCTCTTGAAAGCCAAAACTGGCAAATTGAGTCCTTTTCACGTAGTGTCTGACCCTCTTGTACCTGTTCTTTCCTCACTTGTATGGACCCAGGTTATTATATAGGAGCCCCTTGGATAAGGACAGTCTCCCTGCTCCATGTCAGCTGATCAGCAACCTTAATTGCATCTGTAACCTTTTATGGAAGCATATTTTGCCTTCCAAGGTAACATACTGACTGTTAGAGACCTAGAGATTAGGACATGGGCTTCCTTGTTGACTTTGCTCTGTCTGCCACAATACAATTTGTTTCCTTTTCTGTGCACCTATGCTTTTTGTTACCTCTTTTTTTAAATGAAAAAAAAAAAAAAACTATTATTTTCAAGAACAAACTTCATGACCACTTCAATATTATATTCCTTTTTATTCCATTGTATATGCAAAAATTTTGTATGTATATTTTCCTCATATACTATAACTGAATCTATTTTTCCCTATTTTTTTATTAGTGCATATTAGGTACACAGATTAATGGATCCCAGTCTGGCAGGTTTGTACACGCAGGTAGCATACTTTAATCATCTCTCCCCAGTGAGCCGCATGTCGCACACTCCCCGCTAACTCCCCATTTGGGTGACGTGGATGAATGTTAGAAGGTGTTTTGATCATATTCATGCCTGATGTTACCTGCTCTTACACACACCCCTCTCTCTCCTCTTCCCTTCCTCTTGTCTAATAATAATCTCCCTTCTACTTTCTTGTCAACTTTTTTTAGATTTTACATATTAGGTAGGACGTGCGATATTTGTCTTTGAATCTGGCTTATTTCACTGAACATGATGATCTCCAGATTCTTCCATATTTCTGAAAATGACAAGCTTCTGTTCTATTTTAGCACTAATACTCCACTCTATACCACACTTTGTTTATCCACTCATCTGCTGATGCGCACCTAGCCTGGTTCTGTTAACTTAGCTATTGTATATTGAGCTACAATAAACATGGGCACACAGGCGTCCCTATGACATACTAACTTTAATTCCTTCAGGTTTATGCTCCTCCAAGGAGTGGTATAGCTGGGTCAAATGGTAGTTCTATTTTAATTTTATGAGGAACTTTCATATTGGTTTCCATATTGCTATACTAATTTACATTCTTGATAGTAGCCATTCTGATTGGATAAGATGAAATCTCAATATAGTTTTTTAACTTGCATTTCTCTAATGGCTGAAAACGTTGAACATTTTTTTCAAATACTTAATGGTGATTTGTACTTCTTTTGAGAACTGTCTATTCAGTTGTTTTGCCCATTTATTGAATTAAACTTTTGGTTTTTGAGTGCTTTATAAACTTCAGATATTAATCCTTTGTCAAAAGTAGAGCTGGCAGAGTTTTTCTCACATTCTATAAATTGTCTTTTCACTCTTTTGGTTGTTTGCTAGGCAGAAACTTGTTAATTTAAAATAGTCTTATTTGTTGATTATTGCTATTATCTTCAGTGCTTAGAGTCATAGCCAAGAAGTCTTTGCCGTGCCTAAGGCTTTGTTCCATCTGCTACAATATAGTTCAACAGTGTCCTCTGTGCACCTGTATTTCTTTTTCTCTATCATATTACTGTCGGTTTGTCTGGAACTCTTTGATACTGCTGAGATCTCAACATGTGAATACTGACTGTGTATATTTTCTTCGCCTCTTCTCTTTCCTTCCCCTCTTCAATATAATTCCCTCCATAAAATCAACAAAATAAGTGCTCTTCCAAGACCTAAACCTCCCTACAATAAACTTATATAAACAAGAGATAATTTTACACACTATAAGCATGAAACTGGGTTTTTAAAGCAGCTCCTTGTGATTAAAAAAGCAAATATGGCTCACGGTACTACTGTTAACATTAAGCAATTAATATTTGAACCCAGTTTTCAAAGTCAAATTTTGAACTCACTCCTGGAGTTACTGTTGACTCCTTCATTTGCTCGATTATTATGCAGCTCCAACAGTACTGTTTGCTATATGATTTCTTTGTATTTACAGAAGCAATTCATGTTTATGAAGCATTTTGGAAAAAGGAAATGATATATGGAAAATAGCTACATGGGCTACAGAGTCAAGTGACCACTCGGTTGGAATCAAGGGCTATAAATATGCTGGTGACTTCATATGTACCATGGGGCTGGTATTTTCCATCTTTCAGCACATGGTTTGAATAAACTTACGTGGATTTATTTCTTAAGAATTCTTTGAAAATGCAATGTTAGCTATCCACCGAGATTTAAGGAATAAGGTCACCACTTCTGTTGACAGGACTAGTCCTTTTGTCTTGAAAGTAATTGGACATTCAGTGTGGGTTTTTTTTCAGTTTCCTTTGAATTAAGAATAGTCACCAGCGTTTGAGGTCAAAACAGAAAAAATGATTAATTTAGAAAGAGGGATTGTGGGGTGGGTGGAAGTGACATTTTCTGCATTGTATTCTTAGAAACATAGACTTTTAGAGTTGGAAGTGTCTCTGATAAAACAGTTCATCAACATAAGAGGAAACAGAAGCCCAAACTCTTCAAATCCCCCGGACAAGAATATGTTATGTGTATAAAGCCAAATTGGAACTCTGTCTAAGTCTCGGGATCCTCAGGCTTTCTCAGGCCCCTGCACTTATTTCAGAACCTTTGCTGGTTTCCCTGGGGTGACCAGGCCAAGTTACCTGCTGCAGAGATCCTTTCACAGTGATACTCATTTATGTGCTTCTTGTGCTGAAGTGGTCAAAGTCCTCTCTGTACAATTTACCCTTGACAATGAGAGGTTCATCTGCTCGCAGGCACAGGACCTCTCTGTGTAGGTGTGGGCGCTGTGTCCATGGAAGGCGAGGATGGTGGGCAGGCATCTCTACACACACTGCACCAAAGCAGTTTGAAAGGCCAAAATCAGCGCAAAAGTAGTGGGAAGTATACTTTGGTTCTTGTAGTATCTTCATTACTTGTGTTTTGTACTTGGCTTGCTGAAACAAAATGTGAACTAACATGACTGTCATTTTAAAGCATTGTTCTCAGCAAATTTATGATAGGAAGCTTCCCATGATACAGGCAACATAAACATAGAGAATGGAACGAGCATGTGCATGGTATATTCGCCTGCAAGTGGGCGACTTCTCTGTGTACGCTCTGAGAATTTTGCGCTTAGGTGAAGTCATGGTTCTCATTCAGAGCTGATCTTACCTCTCCCTGTATCTTTACCCCAGACAGTATTTAGCCATTGATCATCACAAGTGGGGAAGGTGTGCTTCTGGTGGATAGAAGCCTGGGATGCCACTAAATATCCTGCAGTGCACAGGGCAGCCCACAACAAAGAGTTCCCTAGCTCCAAATGTCAGGGGTACCAAGGTGGAGAGACCCTGGCCCGTGAGAATTTGATTTATCTGATTCTTGGCTTTAGAAGGCTATGTAGAGCATTTATTAATTTAGGAGCAGCTTGGCTTGTGGACTACGCATACCTGGTATTGTGGACTAAGGAGATCTCTATGGCTCAGTAAGTTAAGGGAATGTTTGCCCAAAAGGAGCAGGTGGCTCACTTGGTGAATTGAAGGGAGTGAAGGCAGCCTCTATATCACCCTGGCTTTTGTTCTCAGTGGCCAAAATGCAAATCAGCTTCCCTTTGTTCTTCTCACCTGTGGATTTTATGGTGGATGATGTAGCACATTATTTGCCCCCCTCCTGGCAGGAGGTCATGACATAAACTAAGAGTAGAAAGAACTAAGGAATGCCTCGCTGTTATCCATGAACAGGCCCAGTCACAGATCCCCCTGCCAGGTGAAGAATCTGGCCTTGGCATGGTCTAGTCTTAGCAGACACGACCGTGGCAGAAGTCACTGAAAAAGGAGAGGGATCTAAAGAGGGAGGAAATGATTAGGAGATTCACCCACTCTGTGCTACTCAGGGAGAGGTATAATCAGAATGATTTGTATTTCCTTGTTCCTTTTTTAATCTTTGAAAGAAAATTTCCATATTGTTAGGGTTTTTCCCCAATACCAGGTGATTATATTCCAGACAATTTAAATATTTCCAATCATGCTCATTTTGTAGGGCCGAGGCGAGGTGATTCCCCTCCTGTAATGCCAATACCCCTGACCCATGCAGCTGTGGGCCTGACATCAGGGCCAGGGGGAGGAGCTACTTGATGGAAGAGACTGAGACTGCTTTTGCTCACTTCAGTTCACAGAGTCACTGTGCTTCTCTTGGGAAAACATATTTGCTTACCCAACTGGACTGTAGAAATGTCTCCAAAGCAAATGCTGTACCAAGTATCTTTATTTCACAAGCCTACCTGTTCCTAAGCAAACCTCCTCATAGCCTTCCAATGCTACGTGTCAGATACTGGTGCCGAAAGAGTGAGGGGTCCACAAAATTAAAGGCCTCTGGAAGAGGGGAAGCTGGAGATGTGTTCAGGGAACAGAGGAATCTGATGAACAAAGCACAGATGATCAAAGGTAAAGACAACATTGGCAATAAACCAGGCTTATTACGCAGCTGACTCAGGGAGCATGTAAGACAGCCCGCATCGCATAGGAACTTCCAGACGGATAACTGCTTGTTTGTGTGCATCCTGGAAGTTTGACTACTGCAGGGCCCACACCAGGGAGAACACCTACAGCTGGATAAGTCAGTGGCCTCACGGAATCTTAGCAGGGATATGATCTTTATCATCTAATAGCATCCACTCCTCAAGCTCTGAGCAAAGACTATAGTTCCATGGCAGATCCATTAGCTTAGCTGGAGAAAGTGAAGGGTCCGAAGCCTGGGCTACAGAAATCCACCATGATTTACTCCATTCCTAGGGCAGAGGAAAGAAGCCACTGTCCACTGAGCAACTGACTGTGGGTCAGGCACTTCTACCTCTGCTCCAGTACCAAATCATCCACCAGCACCACCAGGGATCCATTTGTACTGGGCCACTGGAGGACTGGTATGTTGGGATCTAGTCACGAGGTCCCAGGAACCTCACCTCATGGTCCAGAAAGTTGCCTAAGTGTGGTGTCAGTTGCTGTGGGAAGAATACTAAGCTAGGTGCTGGTTGGGAGCCCAGACACCAACCTTTGCGATGGTAGGCCTTATTGAAAACAACTGAATATTGCTCCTCAGAGTTCAAGAGAAAAGTAAGCAGAAATCAGCAGCACCCCAACCTCAAGCTAGCTGGCACTTCTGGAAATTGCATACGGGTGAGGCAAGACTGCTTCCTTCTGCTCTACTTGTGAGCAAAGCCTGCCCTGTTCTCCTTTCTCAGTATCAGTCTTACTGTACAAGCTGTAATCCAAAAAAGGCAGAGTGCAGCTGCCTTCTGCTGTGTTTCATAGTGGAGCAAATATCACCAGAGAGACATGGAGAAAGTGGTGGAATGTAATATGTTAAACCTTACAAAACAAGTGGTTCCCAGTTGATGACCACATACACTGAAAATAAGTGAAATCTGAAGGTGGACTTGTAGTATTGTATATGTGGAAATTTTTGCAGTCTTCTGGTCAGCTACCTTCGTTCTGTAGAGGAAACTGAAACCTATGACCTTGGGTCTCTTTCTCAGAGTCTCACAGCCCCCTGGTGGCAGAGGGGCCTGAAGTTTAGATTCTTCTGCTCATTGCTGATTCTGCTATATTAATTCGCCCATATTTGCAAATTAAAATGGCAGGACTTACAAAATGAGGTCAGTAGTCATTTCAAACACTTTCTATCTTTTTTTTACCTTTGGTCACAGAGCCGGTTAGTGGAAAGGCTGGAAGCCTGGGTTGGGAGTGGAGCTTTGCTCTTTCATTGCTTTTTGCAACCTGGGTGTCCAGGTGCATTGGGTTAGTGCTCCTCTTCTGATGTGCTAAGGTGCTTTCCTTGCTGAAGGGTTAGTCATTACCTCCAGGAAGAGGGACATACTAGTGTGAAAAGCCATGAGGGAGGTAGTACAGGAATCCAGAAGGCCAGAGAGGAGAAGCTAGCAAGTGGGATGAGGGAGCTTCTGGCGGTAGGAAAGGCCTGAGGGTCTCACATGGCCATTCTATCTGAATGTACAGAGCTCAAGAATATAGGGTTGTAGAAACTGCAGCCCATAGTCCTCGAAAAGGAAAGTATGGAGTGGGTAACCATGACTTCAACTACAATATCATATTAGATCTTGGAACACAGAGGTTACATGGACAAAGAACACTTAATCCGGACCTGAAAGTATGCATCATATTCGTAATTATTCCCCCAGAGTCGTGCTTTACCATGATTGTGGAGATTGTTGAAAAACATGGAAATGGATTATGATATGTCAGTCTGTACTCTTTCAGAGAAAGTTCCATTTAATAATGTTTTTATGGAAAATGATCCATGATTATCTTTCAGGTGCACAGTTTCTGAACTTCCTTTCCTCACCTGTGGAGGCAATAGGGTGAGAAATAAACACCACAAATGACCCTACACATTAGAAGTGCTTGAAGCCATTACAACATGGTTCAAAGGACTATAATTTAAATACTTTAAAATTTCTCACAAAAGGAATTACTGCATTAGAACCTACTGAATTGGGGCCGGGGATATAGCTCAGTGGCATAAGCACCTGCCTGGCAAGTGCAAGGTCCTGAGTTTGATTCCCGGTACCAAAAAAAAGAACCTACTGAGTACTTAAAACTAATCTTTCTCAGGAAATACCTAAATTTCAATTTTTTTAAAAGTCCCTTCAGATAAATATTTGCATTAACGTTTATCTTTTTGTTTAAAATCTCTTGGCATTGCTTTTCTGTGGCTTTCTGCAAGAACTACCCAACAGTAGTAATACTAATAAGCAGTTGCTAGAAAAAAATCATCTAAAATAATTTAATTATGAAAGAAGGGATATTTTCACTCTCCGTTCTTTTAGAAAAAACAGATGGGGGGCTGGGGATTTAGCTCAGCGGCAAAAGTGCCTGCCTGGCAAGTGCAAGGTCGTGAGTTCGGTTCCTGGTACCGGAGAAAAACCAAAAAAAAGAAAAAACAGATGGGCTGTAGGAATTCTTTAAATGACTTTTCCTTTTAAAAGCCATTTTCCTTACCCCTTATCACCCACCTTCTTCCTTACTCATTACGTCTGCTGACTTTGTCCTCCTGTATTGGTGGCTGGGGTCACCACATGGAAAACAGGCTCAAGATGCGAAACAGTATATCACTCCCAATGGACGCCTCTCTTTGTCAGTCCATACAATCACTGCGTCTTTTGTTTGTAAAATCATTTCTATGTGTGATTCTGTCTCATTTAGGAATCAACTTCCCCTTCTTCTAAATCTTGAATCCCTGAGCTGTGCCTTTCTATCTCATAAACATTATTTATCTCTGTGACATATGTATAGTATATGATATATAGACAATGACATATATGACATCATGTTTATCAGATATGTATAATTCCTTCTCATTTACCTACAGAGTTTATCATGAAAATTAAACTAAGAGTGCAAAAATTAAATTGGGAGAAATTTGAAAGATGAAGCAAAGCTATTTGTATTTCTTCTGGGCTTGCTTCAGTACCATTTATTAACGTCCTCATTGTGTCTATTTTGTGTAGATCAAGGAGCTTAGTTGTAAGTCGACACAAATTGGGGAGAGGCATCCAGGAATCCCTGCCCCAGTACAAAGCTTCATTTCAGTTTCTGTTCTCATTGTTTGGGTAAATGGGTAGCAGTTACACCCTCCTGTTTTACAAAGTCAGAATTTACCTCCTGAATTATGTAACTGTAGAGCAGTGACCCATGGCCCTGCCAACATTCCCAGAGCACTGAGAAGGGCTGCGTTATTTCCTCTCCTTAGCCAAAGATATTCTTGTTTTTAAAACTGGAGAGAGCAGTTGATGGAATGGAAAGGAAAGGTCTGAGGTCTCCTGGGGTAGGCAGCAAAGACCAGAACAAGATTTATACACTACTCATATTTCTAGAAGTAATGTTAAGTTTCTCTGCAGGTCTTGACCTCCTAAAGGGGTTGTAATTGTCCCCTGTCCATCTCTAAAATAACAACAGCAGCACCTGTGTGTGTGTGTGTGTGTGTGTGTGTGCGCACGCGCAAGTGTGTGTTTGTGTGTGTGTGACTTCATATACAGGAAGAGCTACAGGGGTGGCAGGTGGAGGTGAGTGCTAAGGGCAAGTATCCTTGGGGGGATAAAATAAGGGCAGAAAAGATGGATGATGTATTTGAGGCTTCTTAGCATTTTTGGGGGGTTTGCTGGTGTCCTATAACTGTCCTGCATAAAACTGGTAGGCAACCTAGATTCTTAATACATCTCTAAAGATTTCAGACTGCTCACATTACCGTGAGGGCTTTCCACATTGGCCGCATCTGGGGCATCTGGAAACTACTGCCCATGTCTCTGTGTGCCTGCTTTCAGAGAGTGCCGTGAAAATACTCCTAGAGAACTCTAGGAGTGAGACGAGGCTTTTGGCCCTGATCTGTCTACACACCCGTGGACAAAGAGATTTAACCATGAACTTGCTGGTAAGAGGAAAACAAAAATAGATAGAGTGTGCCCTAGCTTGGCATTACCGGGAATCACACCCACACAGCCAGCAAACAAGCAACTGACTTCTCATAGAGTTTAGCTGAGCCTGTGCTGTATGGAAATGCAAAATTGGGAAGGTGATATCTTTGTATATCATGACCGGTGATGTCAGGTGTGATGGTTTTAAACATGGACTTAGGGTTAGAAGATCTGGGTTCTAAGGCTAGCTTTTCTGTCTCCATGCTATGTGACCTGGGATACACTGCTTTGCCTTTCTGGGCCAGTCTCATCTTAGGTAATTCAGGAGAAAATGCTTGAACACAATGCCTGAGTCACAGTAAACACCAGAAATGACCAGCTCACAAGAGAATAATGAAGTGGGCTCAGTGTGTTTCATTTAGTCTTTCCCCAAAAAAGACTGAAGTAGGGTATGGCAAGAGGGGCACATCCATCACGTGAAAAAAATTCCACCTAAAGACAAGCCTTTGTCATCATGCAGGTCCTTTCTAGCCCCACAGCCTGGGGCTGTAAACAAACAGGTAGATGGGTGGTTTGGCCACTTCTGTGCGTCTCTCCTCCTAGGTGTGTTTCCCTGGCCCCGTGTCTCCCCAGTGCTGCTTGTGTTTCTCTGCTGTTTCAGTAGGCCAAGTGCAGAGTACATTTCTTATCTGTTATTGTAAGGGATATATATTTAACTGTGAGTATGGATGTAAATCCTTCTAAAGGACTATTTTAAATTTTTAAAATTAGAGAAGAGTAAAATTTTATGATAGTACAAAGGAAGAAAGAAGAACTTTATTTGGTCGAGGAAAAGAATAGCTACAATTTTTCCTTCAGAAAGGAACTCCCAGAATAAAAACTCCCAAGAGAAGACATGGCACCTTATTGTTTTTAAAGCTTATGTAAGAATTATTTCACAAATGCAATTTAACAGCAGTTAGTATAAAATAATTGAGGATGGCTATTAGTGTGTAGCCATAAAGAATAAGAATTGTAAGATTAACAGCAAATATACAATAAACCCAAAAATTTCCCTCATTAAAGATCAAGAAAATTATGACTGAAGTAACAAGTTTGATACTAATCAACAACGTCAGTGATACCAATGTTGGAAAGAGGGTGTTGACAAGAACATTGTTACATTCTGGTGGAGGTTACATAAATTGATGAAATCAGTTTTAGAAAGCATCTTGACAGAAACTACCAAAAGCATAAATGTGCATATCCTTTAACTCCGTACTTATTCTAAGAATCTATGCTGTCAAATACTCAAGAAATCAATGCAGAAATAGATGAACATGGACATCAATTATGGCATTGTTATTTTGAAAAGAGAGAACAGAATCCTAATCAATAGCACAGTAGTTAAAACAATTTTTACATACAAGCTATGAAAGTCTATGTAACGATTAAACATAATAAGATCTGTATATATGGACATAAAAGGATATTATGTGAAAGAAACAAGTTGCAACACAGCCTGCATAGTAGGGTCCCATTTCTAAGACTGGTTTATTTCCTTTTTCCGGGGCTAGGAAAAAAACCAAAGACCTTACACATATTAAGCACATGCTCTGCCGCAGATCTGTACCCTAGCCCTAATGAATATATGTGTGCTTCCAGAGTGTAGAGGAAAAAAACCTACTAAACAATCGATATATACTAAACAATTCACTGTAGCTCAGAGATCTCTAACATTTTGGCACCAGAGACCACTGTGATGAAAAATAATTTTTCCACAGATGGGGTGGGGGCTGGGTGTCATATGATTCACTCACATTATATTTATTGTTCACTTTGTTATTATTACATTATAAATATATAATGAAATAATTATACAACTCACCCTAATAGTAGGAGCCCTGAGCTTGTTTTTCTGCAACTAGAATGTCCCATTTAGGAGTGGAAGGAGACAGTGACACCTAAAGTGTGTTGCGTATGTCCAGTCTACTTTGTAATCTCATTTTGGTTGCTGTCACTGCCGAAAACTCTGCTTTGCAAAGATAGGATGTTAGAGATGGAAGCAGGCTTTTCAGTGCATTTGTGGCAGTCTCAGGGTTTTCTGCCTTGACTTAATCCAGAACATACAGAGATTTGAAATTGTTTCAAATGTACTTTGTTTTTCTTTTTGAGACAGGGTCTCACTATGCAGTTCTTGCTGGCCTTGAACTCACTTTATAGCTCAGGCTGGCCTCGAACTCACTAATCCTCCTTCCTCAGCCTCCCGAGGGCTGCATTACAGGTGTGCCACCATGCCCAGCCTCAAATGTACTTTTAAGGCTATCATTGATGGGGTTTTTGCCTTAATAAAAATTCTGCTAAGTCATCATGGCAGCGAGCCAATATGGCATGGCCCACTGGAGACCATGTGGCAGACTCCGCCTTCTTCCTTCCTGTCATATTACAACTTCCTACTTCCTTTTCTACAACATCCTATTTCCCTCTTCCTACCCCCCTGCCCAATCACTGCCCACCAAATTGTACAGACCATCCCCTAAACACCACACCCAGCCTGGCCCTATATAGCCTTTGTTCCCCCCGACCAGGCCCTCAGAAGCTCCACGTCTCTCCTTACTGCTGTGGTCTTCTCCATGCCTGCAATAAAGGCATTTTTTACTTTGTTCTGTTCTTACTTGTGCCAAAAAAAAACTAACAATCATCATTTGCTGTCTCATTCAGTCAGTCCCCTTCTCAAATAGACAAAGTCAGTTCACCTGGTTTATTCACAAGTGGCTCATGGATCTATTCTTTCCCAGTTTGGGAGTCTTTTCTGGTTGGGAAATATAGCTCAAACTCTTTTGAAAGGTGAGAGAGATGATCATGCACCAGCTTTGGTACCAAAAAAAAAGAAAGAAAAAGAAAAGATTCTAGATCAGTCTCTTTCAAAATCTCTGCTAATGTTTAAAACATGTCAAAACTCCTAATGTTCACTCATCACTCTCATGATTCTAGTTTAGCTTTGAATGCACTCACTTTACCTATCCACTTGAACACAGTTATGGTTCTACCCTAAAGTGACAGAGTGAGTTCTTCATCCAGTTGAGTTTTGCAACCCATTCTGTGTCACAAAATATGCTGCCAGTGGTGTTTTCCTTTAAAAAAAAAAAATCTCTGGAGTGGCTGTCAAAAGTCAAAAACTCCGGCCATGATCTACCCTTAGAAGCTATCTGACTTCTGTGCCTAAGAGAAAATATGTGTATTCTGCACCTGTCTCCTTATAGGCTGCACAAACAGACGCAAGTTAAGGGCATGTACTTTCATGTGGTTGATAATTCTAATCACATCGGGCAGGACACTTAAATTCAGGTGACACTTCTCAGTTAGCCAGCACTTCCCTACAGACGACATACTATGTAGAGTCACATTCAGGAATCACCTCCTTGACTTGAGTAGTGAAATCAGAAAGCCATCCAGTCATAGCATCTATTCTGTGTCTGCATACACTGACATGGAATGCCCAAATCAGTTGTCCTGATCTGTAATCTTTCAAAGATTTGCATGGTTCGGTAATGGTGATGTTGATTGGCAACAAATGTGCACATTAGCAAATCCCCATGCACATCCTCCTCAAAAATATATGAAACAAAAACAAGCATTGTTGCCTTCTTGTCAGCATCAGTAGACTTGTCAGCATGGATTGCACGCCACAGTGATTTATTAATCCTAACAATCATGCCTCACTATCCTCTGCTATTTCACCAGTTTCTCTAGTGATGGTGCTAGCTGAAATAGAAACACATGCCACTTTTTGAACTGTAGCCTCTCCTAAAAGTTCATAACAGATGTCCTTAGCAGCAGAACAGATCAACTCTTCACCAACAGTAAAGGGCTTCTTAGCTTTAGCAATGTGATTAGCCAGTAAGAATGATGCTCTCAGTGTAGACACATTCAATAAAGGAGTGGCCTTCAATAATTGCTTCTGTTCTTTGTATTCATGGCTTTTTCTTCTGAGAGGCTCTAAAGGCTTTTCTTTTACTGTAGAGTGTTTGGTTTCCATGTGGAGGAGCAGTTTCGAAGGTTTCAAGACTTTGTTGGGTAGGCAGTCACTGCATATTACCTAAAGCATGCTTGGAGAATATGAATCACCTGTTGTAATGAACCTGCAATTCAATTAGGACTCTTGGTATTTTCTTTTAAATACAACTCTCTTTTTGTCAGTAGTCTTAGAGTCTTCTGCTGTCTCATCACTGTGTCTTTCTTCCTTTTCAAAGATGCTCTCCAGTAGTATTTATTTTTTTCACTAATTTTGGCTAGGTTGAGCTTGTGGGTTTGCCAACACTGTGACTGGGACAAGGGCACAGTGCAAAAAGAAGTGGTGAATAAAATAGTAGATGGGACATGCATGGACTAAAGTAAATGTCAGATCCTGATGTAAGACCTGCCATGAGCTATAGCTATACAATTAAAGTACTTCAGCTCACTTGCCACTAGAAAGCTTGCCACCAGATGCAGCTTGCCACTTGCCACTCACAGACAGTGTTTGGTATGAGTCTGCAGGCAATTGATTATTATGGTCTCTGAGCAGTCAAACTTCTCCACTGGTGTTAATCTGTCTTTGCAGCCACTCCCCAATGCTAGCATCGCCACCTCAGCTCACTTAGATCATCAGGCATTACTTTCTCATAAGCATCCCACAAGCTAGATCCCCGGACACACTGTTCACAGTAGGGCTCGTGCTCCTATGAGAATCTAAGGACACTGCTGATCTGACAGCAACAGAGGCCAGGCAGTAATGCAAGCTATGGGGAGCAGCTATAGCAACATATGAAGCTTCCTTGCTCACCCAGTGCTCACCTCCTGCTGTACAGCCAGGTTCCTAGCAGGCCACAAACCAGTACTAAGATTTGGGAAGCCCTGCTGTAGTTAACGCTGGAGAATGGGGTGGGGAGACATCCATATCTTACTTCTTTTTTTTTATTTTTATTTTTATTTATTTATTTATTTTTTTTGGTTTTTCTCCGGTACCCGGAACCGAACTCACGACCTTGCGCTTGCCAGGCAGGCGCTTTTGCCGCTGAGCTAAATCCCCAGCCCCCTATATCTTACTTTCTGTAGTTAAGAATTGTTAACTTTTTCTCAGGAACCGTAGGCTACAATCTAATTTTTAAATTAAGCAATGCTATCTATATGAACGTGTATTTTTCAACATGCGGTAATTTTCAATCTGTATCGTTTTTTACATAAAGAACATTTGGTTATGGATTAATAAATAATAAGTGTTTAGAATATAGGTTCAGTTATGTATAAAACAAGAACAGGATGAGCATGGTGGCACATACCTGTAATCCCAGCACTCTGGGAGGCTGAGGCAGGAGGATTTCAAGTTTGAGTCCTGCCCATGCAATTTGGTGACTTAGCAAGACTTTGTCTCAAAATTAAAAAAAAAAAAAATTAAATGAGCCAGGAATGTAGCTCAGTGCAAAGGCCCTGGGTTCCATCCCTAGTACTGAAGAGAGGAGGATAAGTAGGCAACAGAATGACTGACTGTGATTTAAGACAAATATATGTTTATTTATCTCTCAAGTAACTGTAGAAGTTCACTTACTTCTGCAGAGTCATCAAGGGTCTAGGTTTCTACCTTGGTTTTTTGCTGTTCTCAATGTACACTTGCTGAACAACATCAAGAAGGGCTATGGCATCTCTACCCATGACATCTGTAGAAGACAGACCCCTTCCTGTGAACCTGGCAGCTGGACACATTGATTTGTCTCACATCTCAGTGACCAGAAAATTAAGTCATGTGAATATACCTAGCAGCAAGAGAATCAGGCAGAATACTTAATTAATATTTAATGATATGCTATAGACTTCTGTTGCAGATTCCTTACCCACATTGACATTAGTGATGGATGACATTAGTGATGGATCTTTGCTGTGGGGGCTGTCCAGGGAAGGTTCAGGGCAGGATGTTTACCACATCCCTGGCCTCTGTCCGAAAGGGACCAGTAAGCATTCCTCAGTTTGAACAACCAGGATTGTCTTTAGAAACTGCTAGATGTCCCCTAGGGGGCAAAGTCAACCTTCACTCAGAGAAAATGCTAATTAAAGAAGAATAAATGATGGAGACAGCTAGTGACATCTGCCATAAGCATTTGTATTATTTCCCCCAAAACAGTGCTTAGCACTGATGTAATATTTTACCTTTGAAAGTGACAGCTCCTTTACTAAGAACTATAACTCCTGAGATTGTGTGAAATTTGATTTTGTTTGATCCTAAGAAACAAAGGATGAAAAATCAGTCCTTTCTTATTTTTTTGTATTGAATCTAAATTTGCATTTGTATCAAACAAATACTGTTTTTGAGTACATGAACAAGTGAAATTTTCTTCCCTAGTGTAGGAATGGTGGTAATGATGTTCTCCTGTGCCACATTTATGATAAATGCCCTTAAACTAATATTTCTAAAAGACTAATAAAGAAGCATTCCTAATGTTTTCTGTCCTAAATCAAGAATTTCATTTGTGGTTAATGGCATATCTCTTTTAAGGGCAATTAAGTATGCATAATTTGCCACTGCCACATTATGAGTACTTAGGAGATGGTAATTTTCTGTTAATGAGAAGACTGTGCTTCATTTTCTTTTTCTTTCCAATAAAAGAATGTGCTTCCCTGACAATCACATAAATAAGGTGAAGATGACTTAAGAGAAACTGTAAAATACCTTATCTTTGTTCTGCATTTTCTATAAAATTTTGAGAGCAAATCTTCCATCAAAGAAGTGAATACATTGGGTTTTTGTTAAGAGGCTGCTTAGGAAAAAGGGAGAATTAAATATAAAATGGACTTGTTTTGGACTTCTTCCAAGGTTGCTTAGTGCCTAATGTGTCAGAACAGACTCGTTACAAGACACTCCCGCCACATGGAACATCGATGCGAGTACAAGTAGAAGTCACTGAGATGGGCTCCACTGTTCTGATTTTGGAAAATGTAGAGGACTGTGGAAATTGTATCAGAAAAGTAGTTACCACCCATGAAAGTAACAGAATTCCTTTACATCATGTATGGCTTCCTTGTGCTGGGAGGAGGGTGTGATCATAGCGAGCTGTGGTAGCAAACCGAGACTACATTGGAGGGACCAGTGGTAGAATTAGATCCAGCAGAATAGATAGGATACCAAGAAGAGAATGGAGAAGGGTAACATTAAGGGCCTGGAGATTCAGGTTTCCAGGAATCACAAGGCAAGTTTAAGTGGAGTTGTATTGGCTTAAGTTGTGAAATAGAGCCAAGAAGATCCCTGACTTGTGACCATTGGAAGTTATGCTTCTTTTTCCAAAGTACAACTGGAGTGGAAAGCAGCTGCAAATCCATCCCTCCCTGTCTCTGCAGTGGGCTGTGTGTCCTTGCTGGTGAACTGTGAGCAAGTATTTATCTAAAGAATCCGGATGGTAAATGGCACTTTCAAATTGGGTCACTTGACGATATTTTAAGAAAGACACTATTTGCAAAGATGAGGGAGAAGCACAGAGAAACCATAAAGAATAGACAGTGTGGTCTCTAGAGCCCAGAACAGGAGTTGTGGAGAGACCCACTGGAAAAGAGCTATAGCCTGCAGAACAGTATATACACCCAGGATTAGCCCAGAGGAGGGATGGAAGGAAACACTCTGATCTTTCACTCCTTTGCCAGGGAAGCCCACTGGCAAAACCCAAAAATAAGCCAGAAGGAGAAGGAACGCTTTCGGTGCTCCTAGATCCCAGATCCAGAGGTAGATATCCTGTACTCTTCTTTCCTGGCAAAGTAAGCGACAGTGCAGGGTATCTGATAAGAGGTGGACTTTCCTCTGCTCTGACTTCCCCTATCAGCTCATTGGATCTGAGGGACTCTCGAGGCCCTAGTAGGGAGCAGAATCACAAGGATGCAGGAGGCAGGTTGTTTGTATCATCACCTGACAGAGGAAAGCAGATCATTATTCAGGATCATCCACTGTGTGCGATGCCCAATTAAGAAATTAACTTCTGTAAGGAAGGGAGGGGCTGGGGATATAGCTCAGTGGCACAGTACCTGCCTGGCCTGTACAAGGTCCTGAGTTCGATTCCCAGCACCAAAAAAAAAAAAAAAAGAATGGGAGGGGGGGAAAAAATATATATATATATATATACACACACACACACAAGATAGCTAAGATAATTGTACTACTAATTTATATTGGTTTATTGAAAGGAACAGTTAATGCTTAATTGTTTGATCAATTTTGCATACCTATATCTGATAATCTGAGCAACTACTTTGAAGACAACAATATGCAATATAACAGCCATTGTTAATTTCCTATCATCTTGTTTTAAAATTCTGTATCATTGTTATTGTTTTTTATTTCTTATTTTTATATTCCATTATAATAATAATTAAAAAAGAAAGAAATTAACTTTTGTTGGATTAAGACCCTAGCTTCTGTGGCTGTATTTTTTCTAGTACTTAGTATTTGAAGTTGTATTTATTATAGCAGGTACAACTGATAGGAGTGAGATTGTAGAGAATTTTGAAGGCCAAACAAGGAATTTGGATTCATTTCCACAGGTGGTAAAGACCAATGAAGGTTTCTGAGGGTGGTAACTGTAGATCCTAGGAAAATACAGAAAGAGAGAGAGACAGAGACAGAGAGACAGAGAGACAGAGAGAGAGAGAGAGGAGAGAAAGCTGTGAGACTTCTGAGTACAGGGGATGTCTAACTTCTGTGCTCCTCAAGGCAGCCCTTACTGCCCCTTCTCCTTCTTACAGCTGTCATCAGAAAAGAGACGCCCACCCACTCCTGCTTATACCCTAGAAACTGGAGTGGGGAGGTGGCCGCTGAAAGGAAATTTGAATTTTTGTATCATTAAGCTGGACTAGGCAAACCAAATGTCTATGTAGGCCATTTTTACAGCTCTGAGACTAGACATGAACTGAGGACCTTAATTCTAGGAGTCGCCTAGAATAGGCCACAGGCCTGCCCCAAATTTCATTTCAGAATAGGAGGAACATTTAATCAAGAATATCTTTAGAGGAGAGGAACAATGGTAGAAAAAGTAAAGTTGCACAAGATAATGCTTTGTAGCAGTATGACAGCTTCTTGGGTTTCTGGCAGCATGCCTTGACCTCAGAGAATAAGATAAAAAGATAAGCAAATCCCAAACTGCTTTCTCATCCCTTAAAATGTATTCATAAACATCATAAAAATATACTCATTGGAAGATATTTTCTTTCCCGTATGTAACAAAAATAATTTAGAATATCCAGGAGGTATAAATTTACATTTAATATTGCATAATTCAGAGATAATAGTATATTTTGGTATATTTCCTTCTTTTGTGGATGTGTGTACGTGTACACTTCTGGGTTTTTTATTTTTCAAATTTTATTATGTGTTTCACTTCCTGCTTTTTAAATATAACATTTTAAAATTTGGTTTAAATAGGAATAATTTAACTGGATATTATCAAATGATCTTGCCAGATATTCCAAATCCAGATTTAGGCTTACATATGAGTCATGACCGAAATGAGAAAGGAGTAGAGAATTTAGCCTACAGCTTCTGATAGTCCACCGTGTGGTAGCGTTCATATTCTCAAAGGAGACAGCCGATGGTTTAGTCTGTGGTCCTCCTTCCTGCAAAGTCTCTTTCCTTGGTTCCACTCTCGGTGTGTTTTCTGGGCTTTCTTCCCACTGCCCCCATGTTGGTGTTGCTGCTGGTGCTTCACTGATCTGTCTCTAGGTTTCCTCCTCCAGCCTCTTGGTTTTTAAAGCAGTGAATGATCCGACACCTCCAGGCCAGACCTCTAGTCTAAGCCCCAGACTTGCCTGTATTTCTAACAGAATCCTTCATCTCCCCCTCCCTAGTCTGTTCCTCCTTCAGCTTCCCCAACTCAATAAAGCAGCCTCCTTCTCTGAGTGGTTCAAAAAAAGTGCCAGGAGGCGTTGCTGGTACCTTTCTCTCTATTATTTCTAGCTCAGAGCAAGTCTTGTCTATCTTGCTCTGAAATATGTCTCAAATTTAACTCTCCTGTCCACCTTCTCATTCATCACGCTTCAATTCCCTCCTAATCACTCTCCCTTCTATATTCTCTCTGATGTTTTCCACACAGCGCAGAGTGATCCTTTTCAAATTCAAGCGCCACCTCCTAGCGTAAAAACCTTCACAGTCTGTTAGTCAGCGTAACTGCAGCTCATGAAACCCTTAAGACAACTTGTGAGACCCAGCTCTGGACCCATCCAGTCTTGTCAGCTCCTCCTCCCGTGCTCTCGCTGTTGCGTGCCCCGCTTTACCCACAGCGGTTTGTGCTCAGCCCCTTAAACCTTGCTCCTTCCTATTCCTAAAAATCAGTCCCCAGCCTCCTAACATAGCTGTGTCTTTCTTTCCACCCCACATACACTACTTCAGCATGTCAATTCTCTGCGGACAAGGAGTCTGATCAGGGTCCCCCTGGTGCTTAATTTGTCAAAGAGTACTCAGAACATGGCAGGGACTCAGCCAGTCTTTGGTGGCATGATCTGCTAACTGGCCCATTGCCACCTTTTAAGTCTCAGCTTAGAACATTCCTTGTATTGACCCCTGCAGACTTAGGTGGATCTCTACCCACCTGGCCTCCATCACATCAGCCTGTTCTTTCTGTCACTGACTGCGGCCTGTCCTTATGTACATATATTTATCTCTGTTTAGTGCTTATTTCCCCTACTAACTAGAAACTCTCATGAAACGGGAATAGTGTCCTGTTTCTGGTTTATGCTTTCCCCAATGCCTAGCCTAACATCCAGATCATGGAAAGTTCTCAGCTCTGGGTGGTGGAGAGCATCTGACCGAATGGAGTACTGAGAGAAATTTTCTGCTCTACCTGGGCAAGACTTGGGGAGATGCTGGTTTAGGCCTAAACTAGAGGAGTGCAGTGCACAGATTAACAGGCCCCTAAGGATGTCCATGTGCTAATTCCTGGAACCTGTGAATATGTTACCTTCCATGGCAAAGGGACCTTACAGGTGTGATGTAGTTAAAGATTTTAAGATGGGGAAATGGTCCTGGACTCTTAGGTTCTTATTAAAGGGAAGCAGACAGGTCAGAGTTAGAAAAGAAGATGTGGTATGAGAGAGAGAGAGGTTGAGAAGACTGAGACTAAAACTGAGGCTTGAAACTTCCATTGGCTTTGAAGATAGAAGGGGCCACAAATCAAGGAATGCACGTGGACCGCAAAGTTCAAAAAGGCAAGAAAATGGATTCTCCCCCTAGGCCTTGCTGACACCTTGTGTTAGGTGGCTAAGTCTGTAGCACTTTATTGCAGTGAAATAGAAAACTAGTGTTAGGAGTAACTGGAGAAATGACATGGAAAGCCCAGAGACAAGAGCTGTCTCCACTTCCTTTCAGAAGGCAGTAGCCTTCCCTACCCACAAAGTGTCTCAGTGCCAGAACCCACACACCAGTATTTTGAGATCTATCCCAGTTTCTTGGTTCTTGGTTCTCTCCTTGAGACTCAGAGGATGTCTGTGTCTCTCCTCTTATGCATAGGTTCAGAGATATGTGGGAGATCCTGGATTTGTACCACAGAAATCTGGGGAAGTAGAGGCATCTCCCTACTCAGACACAAATTGCCTCATGCTGTTAAGAGATGTGACTGAATCACTTTTGGGGGGTGGCAATACTGGTAATTGAACCCAGGGCCTTTGTACTGAGCTGCATCCCTATCCTTTTGTACTTTTTGTTTTTAGTTTTTAAGATAATACCTTGCTACATTTCTAAGCTACCCAAGCTAAGCTCAAACTTGTGATCCTCCTGCCTCAGCCTCCCTGTGCTGGACTTCCAGGCATGTGCCATCACGCCTAGCTACGACATTTTTTAATAGATTGATACAAAGCACATTATAAAGGAACAGCTCTAATTTAGAATTAGACTCCATAGATCTGTGGTTTGGGGGAAATCAGCCATCTAAGAAAAAAGCATGGTAGCCCATCCCTGGAGAGATACACAAGCAGAAATTCATATACAGTCATTAAGGGGACCACAGACTTGTGAAATCAGTTTATTCAAGGTCGGAGTGTGCATTAGCTGTGTTACCTTTTTTAATATTGGTGGGGGTGCAGGCAGGAAGGAGGAGATATAAAAGGCAGGCTTCCAGGGTCAAGTTCCTCAAGGTTTGGCCCTAACGCTGTGGTGAGAGTGCTGAGGACTCATTAGCGGGTGTAGGGAATTTCAAGCAAGATAGTAACAATGCAGCTTTGTACTTGTGAAACTAATCACTCCGACTGTGTATGCTGGCTGTGATCCCATAATTTGTTCAAAAAAACTGACATGGACATGAAATGTTTCAGTACTTCCTTTTAAAGCCAGTGGTATCAGGTGGCGCATTAAGTGATCTAATTTCATAGACAATGTGCTATGGGAAACAGTTTCCCATAACCGGTGTAAGATCTTTAAAGCCTCACAGTCATCAGGATCATTGCTTCCCGAATGGTGGGTTTATATAGACTTTTAGACTCTTGCTGTTATAACCATCATTATTACCTCACTGTTCGCAGCTTCTGTCAAACCCATCCCCAGCGGAGAAAACTCAGGGAAGTTAAACACAGGGGTAGTGGGAAATCTCTGAGCTGAGTCTTCCCAAAGGCTTCTCAGAGTTCGATTCCTAGCTCTAGCACACATTCGCTGAGGAATTTAGATTTAGTCTCCCAGAACTACCTGTGGAGTGGGCTTTGCTGAGTCCTACCTAGCCATGTAACAGTTGTGATGATCAAATACAATCTTTCAGAGACAGTGCTTTGAAGACTATCACATATTACTCAAGCTCAAGCTGACATTGTTTTTCCTCTTAGTAATGCCATCATACCTGTACATGCTTGGTGAGGAAAGAAGAACTGTGATAGTGAATGTTTGGAGTTTGCCTTTATGAGACTGTATGGTTCTGTCTTTCTCCAAGTCCTACATGCTTTGAGGGTTTTTCTAGAAACCAGGCAACATAGTACCTCTACTTACCCTTTGTGAAGCCCTGAATTAAAAATAGACTGTTTGAATGCAAACCAAAATTTATATGTATATATAAGGATAGCTGGAATACATGTATTGCTGATGTCTGTAGTTTATTGAGAGGAACAGTCAATGCTTAATTTTTTTTTTCTTGACCAATTTTACATGCTTGAATTTGGTAATTAGAATGACTAATCTGAAAACAAGGTGCAGTATAAGAACCATTGTTGAACTCCTACCATTTTGTATGGTGAAGCTTTGCATCATTTCCAGTGGTTTTTTTAATTATTTTTATTTTTTTCTACTTGTTACTGTCTTTGATTGTTTAATCAGTCTTACATTCTTATGTCTAATGGACTGAGCAACTTTTTTGAAGATAACAGTATGTAATTTAGCAACCACTGTAAATTCCTATCATTTTGTCTTGAGGTCCTATATCATTTTTGTTGTTTTTGTGTTGTTTCGATTTTGTCTCCATTGTTGTTTTGTCAGTTTTATAATTTTAAAAATAAAAAAAATAAAAAATAGACTGGCAGGGATCTGCAAAGTAGATGCTTATTAAACCCCTAGTAGAGCCAAAAGCACCTTTTGTAATTATAAGGGAGAGCAGCCAGGTCCCAGGACCTTTTGCAAGGCCATGCAGAGAGAATTGGAGGGGATCAAAGTGTACAAAGCATCATCCCACTGCAGTCTTGCGGTTCATCTCTTGGTCCCAGAGGAAGAGGGAGTCCTGGGGACTTAGGTTTTTCAGGGAAGGAACAATTGGTTCTGGAAGAGCAGCCACCAACACCTCACACAGAGTGTTCTTTGTCACCATCTGGATTTACAGATCTGCTAATCAGAGGCTGTCCAGGTAGCATTTCAAAATGTTTTTTCATAGTTTTAAAGCACATCTTGCTCAACATTAGGCCAGGGTTGATGTCCAATGAGAACATATCAGGTGACTGAGGCCTTTTCTGCCCATGGCTTGTGAAACCAAGGGCCACAGTGAGTATCACCAGACATTTGCATGAAGCAGACAGGATGCTTTGTAATTATACCCTAGTGCATCTGTGATAAGCATTTACTTTTTATTCAGAGACGAGGAAGAGGAAGCTTTGAGGAGTCATCCCTACTTGGGCCACAAAATACCACCTTCTATTAATAACTCACCATGTTACCAACAGTGATGTTAACAGTAGTGTTTGTTCTGGTTCACCAAGAGGTTTATGAGCTTTTCTCTGGCTTGCCCTTGCTTGGGTATGATTAGAAGCAAATAAAACATTTAATCCCCATTTCTTCAAAAGAAATGGCTTTCTCAGAGATTCTTCCTGTGCAATACCAGACACCCAGGCTTAAATGAGAACTTCCAACTTTGGTTCTTGGCTCATTTTTAAAAAACAGATGCAGAAGCAACCTGGGCCTGAAAGCCAGACTCTGACACACCAGCAGTGTGACTTGGGCAAGTCCCCTAACTTGGTTGAGATAAAGTCCCTACCTGTAAACCAAGAATAATTGTCACTATACTTTAGATTCTTGTAAGGATTAAGTGAGTTAAGAAACGCTGAGGTCAGAGGCAGCACATCGTGCTTGTTTGTAACACCAGCCCCACTGGGTGCGTGTCCTGGCTCTGCCTCCTCACCAGCCGTGGCCCTTGTAGAAGTTGCCAACCCTTCCTGAGCCAGTCACATGGGGACAGGAATGCGGGTTGGGTATCCCTTCCTCAGATTCTTGGAACCAGACCTGTTTTAGATTTCAGGACTTTTTGGTTTTTTTGTTTTGTTTTGTTTTGGTTTGGTTTGGTTTTGGTTTTTCTTCGGTACTGGGAACCGAACTCACGACCTTGCGCTTGCCAAGCAGGTGCTTTTGCCGCTGAGCTAAATCCCCAGCCCCTTTCAGGACTTTTTGAGTTTTGGGATATTTGCATATATATGTATATATTGGGAATGGAACCCAAATCTTAAGACAGAATTCATTTGTTTCATGGACACCTTATACTCGTAACCTGATGGTCATTTTACACAGTATTTTAACAATTTTGTGTATGAAACAAAGTTTGTACATCAAACTGACATATCTGAAAGAGTCTTTTTTTTCCTTCGGGGATCCTGAATAATCTGTGCTGGGCGCAGTTTGATTTCTTTATCATGACCCATGATGTGAGGTCAGGTGTAGAATGTCCTGAGATCATGTCAGCAGTGTTCAAAAAGTTTCCTAGTTTGGATGAGTTTTTGAATTTCAGATTTTCAGATTAGGGTGGCACAACTTGTAGTACCTACCTCACTGGGTCATGGTGAGGACAAAGAAGCAGTGGTGGCAAACCTATGGCACGCATGCCGCTCCTAGCTATTTGTTATCATCCAAAGCTAAAAGGTTCATCATCGCTGATAAGGTAACCAGAAGGTGCTTAGAACAGAGCTTGCCATTTAATAAGCATGTAAGTATGGGCTGTCGTTGTGACAGATCATGATTATAATTGATGTTATCCATATATCAAATGTCTGGCATGCATTAGTTGATCAACAGACATTAACTTTATTACTACTTCTGTTATTTCTCCCATCCAAGCCCTTGAATTTTTAGGAGCCTAAAAGGAAAATAATACGATTGCAGGTCTGTATTTTTGACTTAGCTAAACAGGTGTTAAGGAGTCCTTTCCAAAGTCTAAGTCGAAGAATTCAAAATTTAATCTTAAAACATAGGAAAAATTGGGTTTTTTTCAGTGTTCCTTAGAGCAAGAGCAAATTATTTGGCCTTGCTCCAGGCCTTCTGCATCAGATATCCTAGGGACATGATCTGTGTGCCATCTCCGTTGGCAAGCATCCCCAGTGAGTCTCTTGTTCCCTAAAGTCTGAGAACAGCAGGTGCAGGCTCCCCACAATCTTGACTGCCTCCTTTTGCCAGGGTGGGGCAGATAAAGAATTGGGTAGTGTATTTGACAGGCTGTTCCCAGCTCAAGACATGCAAAACAGCTGTTATCACAGTGATTGCGTGAGTTAAGCAGAAATACAGGTAGTTCCAGAAGGCAGAGTGTCAGGAATGGAGGGTCAGGGAGGCCAGAGTACTTTGAGAGCATGTGAGTGTGTTGATAGGGCTGGCACAGAATGTTTGGGGGTGCTGGGTCCTCTGTAAAGTGCTAGTGTCACGTCTTGCGCATTACCCATCCTGAGTGATGGATGGGAAAGTGTGTCTTTTGAATTCTTAGGCAGGGTTAAAATGAGAAAAGTCCATTTCTGCCTTCAGAATTCAGAGCTGCTGGTACAAAAGGTCACTGACGCCCATCAGTGGCCTTGCTGAAGTCAGAGATGGAATATTAAAATAGCAAGCTTTTTTAAAGAGCTAGATGCACTTAATCTCAATTTTTTGTATCTTGCTGCCATGGGATCTTAAGAAAAAAGGAATGTGGAAAGAGAATAATATCAAGATATCTTGCTGCTTTCTGCAGGATTGAGACTAGAGGTAGTTTTCTTCCAAATAAGGGTTACATAGTGTTTTCTGTGCAGTCAGCCAGGTGATTAAATGCTAACTGTGGGAATGTGGTTGTATTAGGTCGCTGCTTTTAGAGACGACTGATCAGTCGTGACAGAGCATGGTCATTTCAGACAAAGTCAACAAGTTGATTTTAGGGACCGAGGCCTGTGCTACAGTGCAGTCTGTTTGGGCTTCAAGCTTGAGTGACTAAAGGTGCCTGGAGGCAGAAAGCTAGTCTTGAAAGTAGGGTGGAGAGGGTGTAAGATACTAGTCTGGTTCTGCACATACTACATATGTGGCAACAGAGCAGCATCCAAATACATTGAAAAAAAACCAAGAGTCAGGGGCACAGACAGCATTTGAAAGCCATTAAGAATGGATTGAGTACCCAAATAATTAAGATAGAAATTTTAGGGACTTTGCAGTCATAGCGAGCAGAATATGAGAAATCAGTGAAGAAATGACAGGAGAGACCATCAAAAAAGTTGGAAATGGTTCGAGGATTGTGTCCTGCTGTAGAAATCCAGAGGAGAAAATTTTTCAAGAAGTGTTCTTTGGTGTTGAAAGCAAGAAGAAATAAAGAATAAAGCATGAAGGGAAGTGGGTACAGGTCTTGGGTTTGCTAAGTGCAAACAGTAATTCAAAAGAAAGTATATTTTCTATAAAGTGGATGATATTTATTATATTAACTGAGGATTCCTCAACCTTTGCACTACCGACATTTGGGGCTGGATAATGCTTTGTAGTGAGGGCCATCCTGCACACTGTAGGGTGTTCAGCACCATCGCTGCTTCTATCCACTTAAAGTGAGTAGCGCTGGACGTCAGATGTCTTCAGATGCGGTCAAATATCTCTAGTTAAGAACCCCTGATTTAAGTATTTATTTGTGCCCACTCAGCACATGCCACTACGTTAGACTCTATAAGGCGTTAAAAATATGACATATTTTCACCATTAAGAATACATTATAAATTGTTATTCTATTATCTCTACTAACACTTATACATGTATGTTTCTATACATGCCCATGTGTATATACACACACACAAACACACACACACACACACACACACACACACGATTGTTATTCTTCAAGCTGACATTCTGTCAATTTAATTGTGAGTAATATTAGAAAAGTAATAAATTGGGGATACTGTTGTCCCTGTGCTAGTTTTATCACAGGTCAGTGTGGGAAGCTTTGATTACTGATCTTTAGCAAGACTGGTGCAATTTCCAGATTAAATTTTTTGTTTACAGCAAAAGACCCAATTTTTTTGCTCTCTCATTTCTTAGGGGAAAAAAATCTTCCTGATCCATAGGTATGTTCTAAAAACTATTGTTTAAATATGACTTAAAAATTTTATCTTTGGGCAGAAATTATAATGCTGTATATTGAATGTGTTCCACCAAGTTTCTGTGCTCCTAATTAAGGAAAGATGGCTATTTTGGGTTCTAATGTGATCTTAAAAACAACCAAAACGTCATAACAGTTGGAAAAGATCTTCTGTCAAACAAAACAACTTAGTAAGACTGGGAGTGTGGCTCGGTAGTAAAATGCTTGCCTAGCGCATGTAAGTCCTGGGTTTAATCTCCCATTCCTGGAGCAACGTGTCATTTTCCAAACCTTACCCTCCTTGTGTGTAGGGACAAAAAGGAAAACATTTTGCTGTTTGTGATACCGAACAAGACCATGATGGTGGAGACTAACACGGAGACCCTCGTTTTCTTTGCAGACTGCATCATCTGCTATTAAAGGTGCTATTCAGCTGGGAATAGGATACACAGTGGGGAATCTCACTTCCAAGCCAGAACGAGATGTTCTTATGCAAGACTTTTATGTGGTGGAAAGTGTGTTCCTACCCAGGTAAAAACATTTGTATTTGTGACCATTTCTGTGCTAAGAAACCTTCATTATGACATCCCCACGTTGAAGGACTTTTCTACCACATGTGCATTTGTACATGTGGTCTCTGCCCAATGGTTCTTCTTGTTGCAACAGGATGGCTTATGTTTTTCATTTGGAGATGGTAAGTGGAATTCTTCTGGGGCCAGTTGTAATTAGTTGTGATGAACACATGGCAGACCACGTAGAGAACGATTCTGAGATTCAGTGGAAAAGGATGTGGTGATCACAGAAAATGTCTTCCATGGGTTTAGAGAAAGGGAGCTTCCGCAAAGCAGCAGGTGGTGCCATGTTTTGCTATTCATAACTTAAAAAAGCCTTCCTTCTGAGTTCAGTCTTGAAATCCCCTTTGCCATGACTTTGACTTAACTTTCCTCTAGAAAAACATACAAAAAAAGCATACATGCTGTTTTGACATTCTGTTTGCAAAAACACTAGTTACCCATATATGTCACTTCTATATATATCAGTCTGGAGAGGAAAAAAATCAATTGTGTTGAGACAAATGCATCTACATATGGATAGTGGTGATGATTACACAGCAATATGAATGTACTTAATGCCCCAAAACTATATCCTTAAAGTGTAGCTATTCTATGTGTATTTTACCTTAATAAAATAAGTAAAAAAAATTTTTTTTTCCCTGCGGTACCGGGAACCGAACTCACGACCTTGCGCTTGCCGGGCAGGTGCTTTTGCCGCTGAGCTAAATCCCCAGCCCAATAAGTAAAAATTTTAAAAGTTGTTATCACCTTAACATGGAAGAAAAGAAAGCAATCATAATTAAATTGGAAATGTTGCCATAATTGACAGGATTTGTCTGTCTTTTTCAATTTTATTTTAAAAATAAAGGAACAAAAACAAATTAACAAACAGACATCCATTTACAAAATAGCACAAGAACAATTCAGGCAACACTGAATTACAGACAAGGTGAGAGGAAATTAACCGTGGTTGTTGTGAGAGGATTTTTTTTAAAAAATAATTACAAAATGAAAATGAAAGTATTCCATTTGGGGACTTGGCAGAAATCATTTTTTCTTTGAAGCTATGAGGATTAACTTTTCAGATACATTTGTATTTACAATCATTCTTTCTTTTCAAAATAAGCCATTTTTGTTATGTATTAATGGACCTGAGTGAGAATAGCTAGGGTGTCTCTCTTACTCTGTGGTGCTCTCCTTGCCTTATTTTTAAAAAATCTTGGGGAGAATCGTAGGCACACATTATCTCTTTGTTGTGGTGTCACTTATGTTTAGGTAATTCCCCACATAGTCTCAAAGGGCCCCATAAATTTTAAAAATCAGGTATGAACCCAGATAGCCTAGTTTTCCTTTAAATGCCCTTAGCTATAGAATAAAATTGGGCCATGCAGAGTTTTCAAGTTTACTTCCGTAAGGATCTTGTAGCAGCAGTGAGAACGAGATTTAGACAGAAAATGGCAACCCCAGGGCTGAGGAGGCAGGCCTTGCTTACAGCACTGCTCTTCTTTCTGTAGTTGGAAAATTTCTGTTTGTTTTTAACAGTCCATTTATCATTCCAAGATAAAGTGCATTAATGACATTTGTTTCTATTGAAAGACTTGAGCTCACGAGTTCATCATTATCTTTTGCTATGACTATTTTAGGCTTATTATTCCTGCAAATGTGTCTGCAGGATCTTCTAGCTCTCATGGGCTTCTGAGTCCTGTGCCCCACCATTTCAAAATTATTTTTTCCCTTTGGTTATAATGAATAAAAAGCATGAAGGACTACAGCGGGAGGGTGCCAAGTGTGAGTTCAGGGTTTTGTGGGCAGTTACAACTGAAGGTGGGGTGCTCCCTCCTTTCACAAAGGCGCTCCTAAAAGGTCCAGCTGCTCCTTGCTCATCGCTTCTATTGTCAGAATCCAGGCAGCACGACGGGCACTTGGGAAATGCAAGGCCCCAGAACTGCAGCATCAGCATCACTGGAAACTTACTAGATACGCAGATTCTTGGGCTCCACCCCAGGCAGCTCTGTCAGTGTGACTTAGCAGCTCTGTGAGTGGGACCCAGGAATCTTACATAAGCAGTGGATTCTAAGCCCATATAAGTTTGAGAACCACTGGCCTTGCATATTACTTTTCATTTTAGAATGCAATCTTTCTGATAGATATCAAATTTTGTTCTTGAAGTTATTACATGATTCACACAATTAAGAAAATGTCAAATTATTTTAAATTGATATCTTAAATATTAAAATTACATCTATTAGCAACTACAAAGGGTAATTGAAAAATAGAGTAAGTGTTGCAATTTCAACATCTGTGACAGTAAAATACACATTGCTATTAATCTCTCCTCAAAATAGTCTCCCTTGCTTCAAACACACTTATCCCACCATTTTTGCCACTTTGTGAAGCAGTTCTAGAAATCCTTTTTTTGAGTGTCTTTCCAAGGTGTGATCAAAAATACAGTGAATGCTGCTGTTGAGCAGCACTAGGAAAGGCAAGACTGTAAACCATTACAGTGTGTCCTCATCCGTCTTACTCTCTAGATCTGGCACCATGTAACTTCTGGCTCTTCTCCAAGTGAAGATGACCATGAAAGATAAACATTTTGAATCAATTCAGGATATGGAGGCAAGCCACAGTAGTGCAAATAAGCCCCTCAAGGGAAAGGATTTCCAGAACTGCTTCCAAAAGGTCCTCATCAGTTAACAACTTGAAGACATTTTCTGAGGACAGTTGTCCCTCAGTATCCACAGTGGATTGGTTCCAAGACCCCTGAGGATAAGAAAATTTACCAACACTCCAGTCCCTTGTATAAAATGGCATAGTATTTGCGTGTACAGTAACTGATACCCATCTTCCTATACTTTAAATCATCCCTAGATTACTTATGATACCTAACACAGTGTAGATGCCATGTAAATAGGTGTTATTCTGTATTGTTTAGAGTACAATGACCAAAAAAGTTGATGCATGTACAGTACAGATGAAATTTTTCCAAATATTTTCAATCCCCAGTTGGTTGAATCCATGGATGTGGAATTGTTGGAGATGGAGGAGTCACTGTGCACCCCTTTTGTTCATGGGTGATATATTATAAGCCTACTGTGTCTTTATGATAGAGAATATTGCTGAGCATGGTGGGATCTGCCTGTAATCCCAGCTACTTGGAAGACTGAGCCAAGAGAATCACAAGTTTGAGGTTAGCCTGAGCAGTTTAGCAAGATTCGGTCTCAAAATAAAAAAATTGAAAAGGGCTAATGACATAGCTCAGTGGTACAGCTTTTGCCTAGCATGCAAGAGGCCTTGGGTTTCATCTGCAGGACCACAAAAAAGAAAGAATAAAATAAAAGAGAGAAAGAAACAGAGAGAATGTGATGACACCTTCACCTTGTCTTCAGGAACAGAAAGCCAAAGTTCTAAACTTGTGACCTTGTTCTCCATCCCACCGTCCATGGTGGCAGCAGCGGACTGACCACTGAATGAGGAGGGGGTTGCTGACTCCCCATTACTTAGACACGTCCACTATCACAGTGAAAATGCATCACTTTAGAGTGTCTACAGCTTGTAAGTGTCAGTTGACAATAAACGTTGAATTCAGAATTTCAGTAAACACTAAAGTTCTTATTTAAAAGACCTTCTGTTAACGTGAACATAAAAGACAGTGATGTTGATCTTGCCTCACTGTCCTTACTGGACTCCGTTTCTTCATGAGTTTAGCAAAGGAATGCGGCACTTTTTGTACCCAGCTGCACATTTCAGGAGATCTGTCATCCCTGGGCTCTCCCAAGAAACCCTCCTACATACCAGAGCAATCAGTAAGCCCCACAGGATAATGGATAAGTTGGGCATTTTTTTTATCCAGGGTTTCACAGGTATAATAAACATGTGAAAATTAACAAACTGTACACTTTATTATATATCAATTATACCCTGGTCCAGGTTTCTAAACACATCTGGGGAAAGGGTTACAGGTAGGTAGGCAGGACAGGCCTTAATTGTAAACAACTGAAACATTCTGCAGTCTCTGCTTGCTCTAAAATTCAATGATTCTCTCTTAATCACAGCAAACTAATTACTTAAAGTAGCTTGAAATGTTTTAAATTACTACTGCTCCAAAGCTGCAGAATCTGTTTCCCTTAGCAACCAAATTCATTTTTTTTTTTAATTTATTTTGAACTTGCTCAAGTTATTTTTAGGTGTATGTTTGTTCTATGAATTATTTCATTTTGTAAATGGAAAAAGTCATGGACTTGATTAAGATTTGAAGGAAGATATAAAAATCCCTTTCAGCTATCTGGTTCCATGATCTCCCACAGTTACAAAGTACATGAGTGAGAGAACTATGGCCATATTTTAATTTTTGAGCACAAATCTACAAGCTCAAGTTTGTAGATAAATTTTCACGTATATCAACCAGATACAGAAAAAAGAAGATAGTTTACAGTGTTTATACCATGTAAACATGAACATGAACTGGCAAAGAGAGGAAAAAATTTTAAGTACCAATTGTGACCCAAGCATAGTTTTGTTTGTACAGTGTATTATTTATGTAATGTATGATATTAACCTATTATTACCTTTCGTCTCACAAAAAAAAAAAAATACTTGTCATATGAAGCATTTAAGGCCCTGAGACAGTGATGGTGAACCTTTTAGAGCTTTCGATGATACAAAAAGCCCACTGAGGACTGTGTGCCATAGATTCATTACCACTGCCCTAAGACGTTAAGTCACTTAACCCAAGAGCATGCAATTAATAAGCGGTAATGCTAAGATTTGAACTCAGGTTGGCTGACTGAAAAGTTTTATTTTTGTTTCTGCTATGGTGGTGGAACAAAGGAATTGCATTTTTGCTTTGTTAATTCAGTAAAATGTTCAGCCTTTCCTTAGAATTATGAGCCTAAATCTGCATCTTTGGGCCCATAAAAGCCAGCTCTACTCCTTTCCTCTTTCCCAGGAAACACTATCACTAATAATCCTTTAGAATGGCAAGTGTGTTTTGAAAGTTGGCAGTAAAGGTTTAAATATTTTCCCATATTCAAGGGTAATTAACTAACTGAAGAATTTTATAGCCCTTGCATTTTTTTAATCTCCTCGCTTGTAAAAGTTTAGCTTGATGTGTGACAATCATTGCAAAAAACAAGCTGTCCTTGGGTTTGACTCATGAGCTCTTCAGAATTTGTTCTGGCAGCCAGCAAATACCCACATGGAGCAGAGAATCCCACAGAATTACTGCCAGGGACCAATGTTATCTTTCCCAGCGACACGCAAACTTGTATACCAAAGGTTCCTATAAATGTTGCCAGGTACCATTGCTTGATGTTGCTGTCTTGATGAATTAGCCCAACTACCTGCATTTCATTGTATGCTGACATAAACTCATCCAAGAATCGAACTATAGCTGAGCCTGCACATTAAAGCCCAAGAGACAAGTCCAGCTCTCTGATTGTTTTTGTAAATAAAGTTTTATTGAAAATAGACTTGTCCATTCATTTAGTAATTATCTGTAGTGCTTTTCCACAGTAGCAGCAGAGCTGAGTTATTATTGCAACAGAGACTTTATGGCCTGCAAAACTTAAAATGTTCACTGTCTGGCCCTTCATAGATCAAAACAAGCGTTCTGTTCTGGTTTATGTACACATCGGTAGAACACAAAGTTGTGTTCCTGGAATTAAGTGAGATGTGGCAACTGCTGGACAAGCCAATAATATGATGCCTTTTCAAGTCCAAACACTTCAAAATGTCTTATATTTATTTGATAGGGGTGGTGGTGCCTCCGTTTACAAACTTGGTTTGTGATTTTAGGGACGATGGCTGCATTTGTGTTTGTGTCGAGAAGAAGGCTGTGGTTCATGTGGTTGTGTTTGCCATTCAATGCAGAGTTTGTGAATGAAAGCAAAATTTTGCCAAATGCTTTTGTTTGTGAACCAAATTGTTTGTATTTGTGAATCAAGGTATTACTGTAATTTTGTTTTCAAATGTAAGTTGTCTCGCATAGTGATTTTAAAGATCAGCTGTCATCTGGTTAGCTACCATCTGCTATTGCAAAATGTAGCTCACCCATACACATCACAAAAGCTTTCATCAGTGGGATGTGGGTACCAGCAAGCAGTATGGCTTTTGTTTTTCCTTGTCTTGCTTTTCTGTTCAGGAACACTGTATTATTTGTCAAGAGCGAGGACCAAATTATTTTCTGCTAAAGAAAGGTTCATATGGGGAGCCTAAGGGGTCTCTACCTTAATGGCAGAGGTGATTAATAATGCCTCAGGCTGCTTCTACTGAACCTTACTTACAAAGGCCCAGTTAGAAGATTGGATACCTGCAGTAGTTTGTTACTGGACCATAGTGTCACTTGTCCAACTGTATTGCCACTTAACATGTTCTAATATTTGTACATTAGGAAAAAGTATTGTTTACATATTTCTCTCACCATGGATATGGTTATGTTTGCTGAACAAAAGTGAGGCCATTTGGCATTATTTAGTGAAACCATTTAACATCTTCTAGTGAAACCCACTGACCCATTATAAAAGCCTCTACCCTACAATTGATAGTTACAATCTGAATAAAAGATGACCACATAGAAAATGATGCCCTGTAAGCAGCAGATCCCGAATTTCAGCTTTGAAACCATCTCGGAGTTTCTACATGTTGTACATATCTTTGAGTTGCTAAATTAGTTTCACCTCATTGTTTACCATCAGATCTCTCAATCTAGGGCCACCAAAGATAGCACTTGACTATCAGGCTCTGAAACCACAAAAAGGAGCCGTGGGATTCAAAATACATATGGATAAGAACACTACCCATATGGCTAATCAAAGTTTCTGTAAGTGAAATTCTACCCACCTGACCTGCAGTATAAGTGATATAGGAGAAATATAACTCCCAACTTGCTAGGTGTCAGCTGTGCTGAGTTCATGTCCCCTAAAATCAAAGAATGGATTTCAAAGGGCAAAAGAGGTTAAGAGTAGGAAAGGTTTATTGAGAGACAGGAGGGGCCTGGAAGTGGGTTGCCACCAGGGGCCCTTTGTCAGGGGTAATTTATACAGCAGAGTCACAAATATGGGTACAGCATGGGTCAAACTGTAATCAACCTATAGATTTGCAAGTATAGCTGTTTAGCTAACATTGAACCAAGAAGGAAATGGGTCAAGTAGCAAGGATACGTGGAAAGAACAAAGGTATTTTTGGCAAGGGATGGATCCGGATGTTCTGGTCACTCACCTGAGTGACGGGTGTCTAGCTGGACTTCTTGGACCAGGGGATACCAATCATAGTACAGATCTAAGTTATTGTTTATCCCTCAGGGAGGCATGTAGGCCTGGTCATTCCATCTTTATCTTGAGGCCTGGCCTTTAATGGATGTGCCTCCAGCCATAGTTGTGATGCATTCACATCTTCTGCACTGACGCCCTCGAGGGCCTAGCCCTGTCTGACTGCCTATTAATTTTTATCTAGCTTACCTGCCTATAATATAAGGACCTCATGGAGATATAATCAGGATGTTTGGGTAGGGAGTCTGCTGAAAGCTGTAACTGAACCCTGGAAAAGGAAGACAGAGATGTGACAAGTCTAAGCTTAGGCCCCCTTGGGACTTCTTCTGTTCCGATGTGGATCTAATCAGCCTATTTTGTTTGTTTCTGACCAGTGTGGGCCACTATTTTTCTTCTCTAGACTTTGAATTCCTTTTTTTGCTACCTGGAGAATTCTAGAGATGGTGGCAAATGCTTTCTTCAGCCTCAACATTGTGCAGTTCTAAGCAACTGCTGCCATTAAACTCCCCTCAGAAAAGGTAAATATCAGGAAGCCAGAGCTCGTCCATGATCCAGCTTTGCCAGCTTCTTGGTGAAAGGGAAAAGGATGCGATATAGAAAGCACTGTTCTTTTTCAAACCTTTATACTATTTTGCCAATAAAATACCTTCCTTTTATGACCTCATAGGGCTATTACTACATGTTTGCTTAGTTGTCTAGATTCTTGTTTGCAAACTAATGCTAGAAAACCAAGGTTGGCTTGCAAATTTTTGTTGTTGAAATGTTACAGGCCCACAGGAGCCAAACGTCTAGACTCCCTGTGCACACCCCTGCAGCTGAAATTTCCAAAGCCTTGTTCTTGCCAAGATAGGAGGGTCGGTTCTTTATTCATTTTCACACACTGCATAAATGCATTAAAGAAGCATAAGGTGAATCTTAAACTGCGAGGAACTCTGCTTTTCTTCAGACTTCACTTTTGCTCAGTAAGTCTGGGTACTGAGCCCAGGTTCTGACAGGTAACACCAGGCTCAAGCACAGCCAGCTTACAGAAGAGCAGCCAGCAGGATTCGTAGCAGTCATCGCATTTAACTGCCCGGCAGTTCCGCCATGGCTGCAAGCATGATAAGCACTTGGTGGGAAGATTCTGCGCTGACGTCTGTGGGCCAGTGCCCGCATTCAGGTGTAACCTCAGCGTGACAAGGTGGTGTCTACTGGCTGGTTGTCGCTGGGTTTGCTGTTTAGTGTTGCTCTTTCGTACTTTACCTCCTGGCAGACAGGATCAGCGCTTGCATTCATTTGCATTTCCTTCGCTGAGTTTCCTTCCTGTCAAGCCATTTGTTATTCATTGGAGCAAATTAAATATACAGAGGTAAGCAAACCTCCTGTGGGGAAGCTGAACATAGGAGTCTATTAAGGAGATTGTAAACTATGACTTTCAATCCCTCCTTAACTTTGAAAAAATTATTTAATTTATAAATAATAATACATAGTAGAATTTCTCCTGCTTCTAAAAATTCAAACTGTGAGAAGTGTTTCTTATATTCCTCTGCCTTTTTCACCTAGTGTCCAACTCCAATGATCACTGTTAGTAATGGCTTGTTTTTCCTTCAAGGATTTTTATGCACGTACTTGCCAAAAGAATTTTTTTCTTCTTTGTACACATGGTGGCATGTTGTACATAGCATTCTGCGTCATGCTCCTTTCACTTAACAATTTGTAACAATTTGTCTTAGAGATCAATACATAATAAGCATCTTCATTCCTTTTAAAGCTGCATAATATTCTATTTTATAGCTACATCATAATTAACTTGATAGTCCTCTTCTGAGAGTAGGTAGGTTACTTCCAATCCTCTGTGATTATAAATAGTGCTACTAATAAACAACCATGGGTTGTTTTGGTAGTTTATCTGTAGGATAACTTATAGGCATAATAAATGCCATTTCCTCTCTGATAGAATCTTGGACTCCCAACTGCATAGTGGAGGAATTACACAAAAGTGCAACATGAGTTGTCTTACCTCTTTAAATGTTGAAGGAAATCTGCTCTACTAGAATAAGTCACTCAGATTGTATGAGAAAGTAAACACAAAAAGGAGAGCAAAAGAAGTAAGAAACTGGCAACACTCTTACCCAGTGAAATCAGCCTCCTTCAGAATTCCTGGTGCGGGGACTGTTTTTACTTGCTTGCAGAAGAAAGAAAGGATGTAGACGTCACTTTGGGCCTCTGTGGTTTTAACATAGGACACTAAACGATACAAGGGAAATATTATAACTCTCAACCTGTTAGATGTCAGATATGCCAAGTTCATGTTTTCTAAAACTGAAGAATGACTTTTAAGGAACAACAGAGGTTAAAAATCAGAAACATTTACTGAGAGATAGATCCTGAGAGGCAGGAGGGGATCTGAAAACCGGTTGCCAGTGAGCCCACTTCTCAAAGGAGGTTTTATAGAGCAAAATCACACGGTGGGTACAACAGGGGGCAAAAGTATGATCAACCAATAGCCGCTAAGGTAATGTTGATCTAATGGGGAAGCAAGTCACGTAGCAAGTATACATGGAAAGAACAAGGACTTTTTTGGAAGAGATAAATCAAGAGATGCTCAGTTTAAGGAGGAGATGGTCACCTACTTCGGTGACTAATGTCTATTGGACTTCACTAGATCAGGTGATACCAGTTTTGTATATAGCTTATCCCTCAGGGAGGCATGTAGGCCTGGTCATTCCATCTTTATCTTGAGGCCTGGCCTTTAATAGATGCACCTCTAACCCAGTTGTAATGTATTCTCAGCCTCTGCACCGACTTCCTCAAGGGCCTAGCCTTGTCTGAGTGCCTATAATATTTTTACCTAACTTAGCTGTCTGTAATACTTCCACATAGCTCATACTTACAAAGTATTACACATCACATGAGTTCCTAAATCACTACTTTGACAATCGTAAGGGACCTACAGTTGACTGCATTTTCCTTCATAAATCCCGAAATACAGACTGAGAAAATGTTTGGGTATGTTGCCAGGACATCACAGACACATTAAGAATAGTTAACTATACCTGTAGAGGAAAAGAATAACCACTGAAGTACACAGCTGACTTTGGGGCTATTCCATGCTCAGGTGGAGGCTGCTTATCTCTTGGTGGGCCTTCGTTCTTGTGTCCCTCTTCCAAGGTAAATCCCTTGCTACTGCCCTTGTGTAATGCAACCTTTAAAGACAAGCATGTGATAGGGCTGGAGGTGAAGCTTAGTTGGCAGAGCACTCCCCTAGTAAGCAGATTTCCCGGACCTGATCTCCCAGAGGAGGTTGGGGAGAGGTAAGCACTTACTACATGATGGGTCCTTAACAACACAAGCCAACCCCATCTCCTGGTCCTCACCTAAAGTGACAGCCACCTGGGACCTTGTAGGGAGAAGAGCTGGCTGTACTGGCTATATTAAATAGATAATTCCTAAATAATTTTCAATAGTGATTTTGTTTACTATGCTGAATTTTTGCCATGTATGGTGACTTGTGAACGGAATCTCCTTGTAAGAATCAGCTATGCTTTTTATCATTTTTTTCCTTTTCCCTTTCTTCCTAAAAAGGATAAAATGGAAGCGAAGCTTTGTAAATAGGGAGAGAAAGAAGAGTTGCAGCGGGGGAGGAGATTGGGAAAAAAAGAGGAATTAAAATATATCATACACAAGTACAAATTCCCTCTGATGAGTATGATCTTTATGTATATCTAAACTGTACCAATAAACATAATTTTTAAAAAATCAACTCTACAATATTCGCATTATCCGGAAAACTCATTCTTTCACTCGACAGATACTGTCCACTGTGTGCCAGGCACTGATGCCCAAAACTGATTGACCTCAACAAACTTAAACTGTAGATTCCAAGCGTTTGTGTGCTCCAGGCCTTTGTATTTGCAGTCTTATTTTTGTGATGTTCCCAAAAGCACGCCATGATAAATTTTCATAGAACTTCAGTATCTCAGCTGAAATGTACTACAAAGAGATCTTGAATCTTTACATAAAATTGTATCTTACTGCATTGTTAGAATTTTTCACAATGAACATTTTTAATTAGAGTATATTAAGTGTTACCATACCCCTGTGTGTTGTTGCCACTTCAAAAGGCTAGTGACTCGAGTACAAGTTGTTTGTTTGAGCAGAGAAAGAGATTTGGAAATGTACCAAACAGAAGATGGAGGTTATTGTCAAGAGTACCTTGCTTAGAGATTGCAGGTGCAAGGCTTATACATATAGGGTGTTTGGGAAGGCACCTCAGGTAGGCAGACTCTAGGGTAGTCAAAGATTTCAAGTGGTCTGCTTCCTGACCCCATGTGGTGCAGTTATTTATAGGTCACCAGATGTTCTGGGTTCTATATATCTAAAGAAAAGTTACTGATTATAAAGTATTATACCCACATCTTTTAGGTCCTTTTCTCAGGAGTAGTTGACCCTGCAGTTAATCATTAGGTTATGAAAGGTGTCTTTCATCAGAAAACAAAGGAAGACTGTGAAAGGTAATTTTCACAGAGCAGTTTTAACCTGTTAAGTGACTTTAGTGATGACATCTACAGCCACACCAGTGGGCAAAATTACTAATATATTGCTCAGCTACGTGACCTCCCAAATTAGTGCTTTTGAAATCAACTGAAAGCAAGTAGAACCAGAGGTTTTATTTAGGTTTTCCCTCAGTAACGTAAGCAGTTTGTCCAAGGTCATATAAAATTATAATATTCTATAGATTTAAAGAATAAAAAGAATGAAATTAGTAAACATCAAAATTCAGACCAGTGAATGTCCCTAAGGATATAACCAGTAAAAAGTACAGATAGGGATGCAACTATACGGATGATGGTTTATTTCTTAAGCAGCATTTGGGTTCATGGATATCACTGATTAGGCTTTTCTGTCTGTTGTATATCATAAGTATTATAAAAAATTTTTCAAAAATGAACCCAAGAAAGGACAAAAAGCAATATCATTAAAATGGAAATTGGGTGTTCAAATCCCTAAAATATGTAGGGGGAGGACCTGGATCTAATGAAGAGTTCAGATTAAGATCCTGTCTCCAATGTGATGGTTCTCGCAGTTTGGTAGGATATTTTAAGGATTCTTTCACATAGTCCTGATTACAACTGTTTATTCAGGATCAAAATTCATAGTAAAAAAAATACGTTTTTGAAAATGCTTTACATATTAGCCCTGGATCTTTCTAGAACATTACAGTGTGGTTTCATATGGAAGGTGGAATGGTTTTTCCAGCAAGGAGAAACAGAGATAAAGCATCTTCAGGCTGGAACACACTGATTGGCAGGGAGCACCTGCGTGGAGCGACCTTACCACGTCAGTACAGTATCTGATTTTACCTGTGGCGATTGACCTTTGTAACCTGAGCCTTGAAAGATCCACTTAGCAGAGGGTGTTTCTTCTAGGAAAGAAAACATCCCAGGACTGACAGGGCTAGCATTGAAGTTAAAACCGTTTTGCTAATGTTCTTTCTTCCTGCCTCTTTTTAATATTTTAACTGCAGCGAAGGGAGCAATCTGACCCCAGCACATCACTACCCAGACTTCAGATTTAAGACATATGCTCCACTAGCATTCCGATACTTCAGAGAACTTTTTGGTATCAAGCCTGATGATTACTTGGTAAGAACCTGTAATTTTCCTTTCTCCTAAAGAAATGTGTGATGTAAACATTTGTCTCATAGCAACAGTGACAAGTATTTGTGTTTATTTTATATAGCTCAAGATCATAGTAAAAGTTCCACGTTTTATAATGGTTATAAATTTAGCTTCTGCAACTTCAACTGATCGTTACAAAATCTGCAATGGTAATTTATATTTAAATAACTGATACTGGTTGCTACTTCAAATAATTATTCTCACAGATATATTATAATTAGTTTTAATGACTCCTGTGAATTTTCCAGATTAGATTCTATTTGAAAGTCTTTCTATTTTAGTTACTTTATTTATACCATTTATCTCAGGCCTGATTTGGTCCACAGCCATTTTCACCTTGACCTACAAATTCAAATAAAATTCCAAACAAGCTGGCTGGTTTGATGCACGCTCTTTTTAAACATATTTTTACAGATACAAGGACATGTTTTTATCTGCAAATCTGTCTCTTCCCTATCTTCCTTCTGGCATGCCTGAGATACAAACACAACAGAACAGCCCGTTTGTAAGCTCTGATGTGACCTCAGAGCTTTACCCCATTCCTTTGAAGGAGCTCGGATTCCTTTCTGTTGTAACATTCAACATTCCTTTCTGTTGCAAGAGGGAAATGGTTTATTATAACTTGATCACTGTTAACACCCTGGGGCTCTTCAAAATTGGTATTCAAGAAACCATAGGAAAGATGTCATCAAATATTTATTGTCAGTCTCATTCTGAATGATTTTAAGAGGATTTTAGCCAGATAGTTTAATGTTTTTCAGAGAAAGTATAGCAACATTTGTCACTTATAGCAAAAAATATTTAAAACATGTAGTGGATAATTATGATGAAATTCAAAGCTGATTTGTATTCTATGCAGATGAAAGCCTATGAGTCTTCTTCTTTAGCTGGTCCCTGAGAAAATCATGATTACTGCCCAATGAGATAATACTGGTTTCTCAAGGTGAATAAGTAGGTCTCTGTAGAACAGTGAGGACTGTGTAGACTGACCTAAGGACTCATTAGGAAACTCATGTCAGGTGTATGAAGTTATTCAGAAAAGGACCTTCCCCAAAGAGAGCAATTTTGTAAGATCAGAATCAGTGCAAGAATGAACATCTCAGCCTGTGGAGTGATGGACATAGCAGACAGGGATCTCTCACCTTGTCCCACCCCCTGGAAATTAATAGATTCTTCTCAATTATCTGTGAACTTCTCTAGACAGAGAGACACCTTAGATTTGCTAGGTCTCAGTCTGCTATGTTCGTTGCTCCACAGCCTTGGAAGTTCATCCTGCTGTCCTTAAGTGTACAAGGGCTGATCAAAAAGTATAGTGTGTGTTTAAATCTTTTAAATTATTTACAGTAAAAGACACATTGCCATTAATCTCCCTCAAAATACTCCCATTGCTTCGAACATGTTTATCGCTTCATTCTTGCCACTTTCTCAAGCAGCTCTGGAAGTCCTCTCTTGTGTCTTTACAAGGCGTAATCAAAACTACGGTGAGTGCTGCTCCTGGGTGCCATCCAATGGAAAGACAGGCTCATAAAAGCATTGTGGTTTGTCCTCATTCACCTTATTCACCACATCTGGCACTATACGACTTCTGGCTCTTCCCCAAAGTCAAAATGAGTATAAAAGGTAAATGTTTTTAACCAAGTCAGGGTGTCAAGGCAGCCACAGCAACCCAATTAAAGACACTAATGAAAGAAGACTTCCAGAACCGCTTCAGAAAGTGGCAAGAATGACAGCATAAGTGTGTTTGAAGCAAGAGGGAATGTTTTGAGGGGGATTAATGGCAGTGTCTTTTACTGTAGTACTTTTTTAATTTAAGAAAACACCGTAATTGTTAATTGCACCTCACTTCTGTCCACATTGTGCTGTGGCACACCATCTGCCTTAACTGAAGTGTCAGGTGCCTCTGTTTATCCGTTCACAAGTGCATTTGATCTGTGTGTGTGTGACCAGGGAGACCCCGCAGGGTATGGTGGTGTATGCCTATAATCCTAGGACTTGGGAAGCAGATGTAGGAGGGGTGCCACGATTTCAAGGCTGATCTGAACCACATAGTGAGTTCAAGGCCAGCCTGAGCTACATAGCAAGACCCTGTCTCAAGAAAAACAACGATTCTATGGTTTCTGGCCACTCGGTCATTACTGAGGATCACCAATATCAGCAAATGCGTGGGGAAACCTGGCGGGGTTCTGATGTAATATTATGGAAAACAGCACTGATCTCTCATCTTGTACCACATCCTAGGAATGAATGGATTCTCCTTCTCAATTGTCCTTAAATTTCTCACCAGCCACAGACCCACCCTAGATCTACACTGTGTAGCACTGACCCAGTCATTATGACAAAGTGATTGCTCATGCTCAGTCTGCTTTGTCTGTTGCCCCACAGACTAAGAGCTTCATTCTTTCTGTCATCCGAGCTCACAAAACTGCCTTCTTTGGGGAAGGTCTTTTGCTGAACAATTTATTACACAGCTGACATAACTTTCCGAATGCGTTTTTGAACCAAAAAAAAAATTATTTCCATTATGGAGTTGGGGTATTACACAGGAGCACAGGAGATAAAACTAATGAATGGGCTCTCTGAACTACAGTCTTTTCCCTGTAGCTGGCAAAATGTGAATTTTAAAGTTATTCAATATTTTGAATACCTATTATGTCTAGAATCCTATGTGTTCAACTACAGAGAAATTAAAAAATGATAAATCAAAATACTCTAAGAAATTAGACTCATGTTGGAATGATAATTTGCTTATGTGGAAAAACAACCAAATCTACTAAGCAGTAAGCAAAAAGACTAAAGCAAAACATCAAATGCTCCAGATTTCAGAGGAGAGGGTGATCGTTCTCTGTGAGGATGATGACTCAGAGGTCCCCTTTGGATGTGGTGTGATTTTAACTGTATCTTAAAAATTGCAGGGCTTCTGATTAGCTAGAAGAGAAGAGACAGACATTTTGCTATTGAGGGTAGGGGTGTTGGGAGGACTGAGAGATCAGGGATATGAGTGCATTAGCTGTTTAGGACTTGAAGTGGACCACTTTCACTAGAGGAGAGAGATTTGACCTCAAATGTTAATAAAGCCAGGCAGTTCAGGTAACTAGATCTTAAACTACAGGAAGTTAACAAACTATAGAGATATTCGATGATGCTGAAAACATTTTTTGGTAGGATAAATGATATTGTGGTTTTATTATAAAAAGAGTCTTTGTCTTTTAAAAAAATAAACTGAAATATCTATAGATAAAATTATTTGATGCCTGGAGTTTACTCCAAAAGAATTTTAGAAGTTAGCCAAAGGATACAAAATTTCAGTTCAGAGTTTTATTTCATGACTATAATCAATTACAATGTGTTATGTTTGAAAATATCTGAAAGAATAGATCTTACATTTTCCCACCACACACACACACACAAAGTGGCAAAGGATGTATTAATTAGCTAGATTTAGCCATCTCACTGTATACATACAAACTCTATGTTTTCCACCCTAAGGATATAGTTTTGTCAATTAAAAATTAATTGAAAATACTTTAGACTATAAAAGGGTAAAATGAATGGTTTTTGACATGGCTCAGTAGCACTGTTATAAAAAATGAAATTGGAGGCAAAAAAAAGAAAAGGATCTGAGGGAAGCAGGCAGTAATAGAGTTATGAAAGGGAAAATACTAATCATGAGTTGACAATTGGTGAAGCTGGAAATAGACCCTCAGATGTTAATTATACATCTATATATGTTTGAAATTTTCCATAATACAAAAGAGGGGAGGAAATAGAGCCAGGCAGGTAGATGTGATTTTGCTCGGTCCATTTTTCTCCTTCATTCACCTTGCACACAGTTCGGTAACTGTTTACATCTCTGGTCTCTGGGACCAGCAAGAAACAAAAGGGCAATGGTGCCATCGACCCATGACTGCTGGTTCTCCAACAGCTGTGGCCACCTGCCTGTACATTGGAGTTGCCCACCACCCAGGACTTCGGCAGTCCCCCCAGTAAGTCTTGGCGCTTCTGGAAGCTCACCTCCACACCACTGTATCTGGGTTAACCACTTAGTTGTCTGGGCTATGGTAGATGAGGAAAGAGTCTTTTGTATGTTTCACATGCTCTGGAGAATCAGATGTAATTCTCATGAGAGGTTAGCCCATAAGGAATGTAATCTGAGGCTAGGCTCATTGAAAGGCTGCCTGCATTGGTGGGAGCAGCACAGATCGCAGCAATAGTTTCCTCATCCTCCTCCATTGCTCTGAAAACCTCTGTCTTGGTTCCTTTTCTCTCATTGCTAGGACAAAATACCTGACACCCCAGATTAAGGAAGGAAAGGTTTATTTCGCGTACAGTTTGTAGAGGTTTTAGTCCATACTTGGCAGATTACAAGGCAGAGTGGCACATGGCAGAGGGCTACAGCTCATGGCGGCGGAACACAGCAAAAGCAACAAGCACAAAAGGGAGGAATGGCGGCAAGCAGCCTCTTCCTCTCCCTTACATATGCAAACTATCCACCCCAGGGTGGGTGTAGCTCTCACACCCATAATCAATCAAACCCAAAAAGCCTGCCCCATGACTGCATGAGGCTTTGGGGGGACACCCAGACACAAACCATAACAACCTCTCACCAGCTAGAGTCTCACTCCCCACCCACTAAGTCACAGGCCTCGCAGGTATGGTCTCCAGGTGGCCTTTCCCTCACACATCAAACTAGGATTGTTCCTCCTAAAGAACACAGAGGTTGAGCACCTCTCACAAAGCACATTTTGGAAGAGTTCATTCCAAACAAAGCACAGAAAAATGAAATAAGATAACTCTTGAAAAACTCTGTGTAAGGAAGTAAAGGATATAGTGCAAATCTTAAGTACATCCTGGCATCCGTCAAACTGGAACTATTCAACCCCGGATTTGTGAAGATCCACCATGGGAGAGAGTTGGGACGATTATTCAGCCATTGGTAACTTCCATAGATAGGTTTGGCACTGGATATCTGTGATATGTATGTATTTCTACTTAGTTCTGTGCTGTTACATCTAGATTTCTGCCTGAATTATTCTGTTTATGTTCTTAGTATTATTAAAATGTACCATGCACTTGCTGATTACAGGTTTCATGTTGAAACATGGATAATTTGGATTATAGACAGAGTAAAGGTGCTTCTGCGCATAAACAATGCAAATGCTTCTTCTTCCTTATTTGTTCCTAGACAAACACCTCTTTGAGGCCCAGGGCCCCAGGGCATTTCCATTTCTGCTAGGGCAAAAGGCCACTTGTTCTTTCCTTCTCTGCCTCGTGCCAGATATTCAGAAATCCAACTCACAGGAGGCTTTTCAGGCTCATTGTACCTGGAAGAAAGAGAGCAAAGTGAATATTTTATACTACCAGAGAAAGAAATAGCAGGTAAAATTATCTCCACCACATGGCACAAGTTTACACTGTTAATTTGCATTGGCAGGGCCCAGCTGGGATGTACTTTGCTTTCTTTCCAGTGGGTAGAGCAGGAAGGCCTTGCAGGAAATAGAAGCGAGAAAATGAATACATTTGAGCAGCTTGCACCGATGAAAAGTGCCTGGAAGGTGCATAAAACCCAGGCGCACACATGGGAGCTTGTTGTTGTGGCTAATTAAAATGTTCCCATCTCTGCTCTTTATTTGCTCTTAAAAGGCAGCATTTTAAAGGTTGCTTAGAAGAGGACGTGGTATCCAAGTGGTGGAGTGAGAAACTGTAGGACTCTAGAGCATAATGTTCAGATTCCTGATCCGTGTCCTAATCCCACTTGGCTGCGTGTTGATGTTGTGTTATTATTAGCCCCCAAAAGGTCATCAGGATGGATCAGATCCATTTATTTGTTATTCTATTGACAGTTGTTTATAAATTACATGATAAAGGAGTATTTGACAAGTAACCAGTAAAATCATTTCCATTATATATCACTGTGGATGGTAGAAATTGAGACTTTGATCAGGAGAGACGTCCAGGTTGGAATCTAGTTTTTTCTACAGAGTTTTTCTTGGATCATCCTATAATTTCTGTATATATAGCCACTACTTTCTGCATCCTTTGTTGATTTTATACTTTCCTACTATCTACTCCTACCCATAGGAGGGTCTATGCCCAAAATTTAAATGCCATGGAACAAAGAGTCAGAATTTCTAAAGATAGTGCAGGGTCTGCCTTTAAGGAGTGTGGGGTCCACACTTATCTTCCAGGGTCTTGAATTCATGATTCTATGACAGACCCTCCTTTTCTCTTGCTTTGCTCAGGATGTCTTAGTGCATTTGAGGGGAATCTTCTGCCTATGTGAATGCCAGTGAAAAGCTCAACACCTCCTCAGGTGGTGCCAGTTCCTCCCTCGATGCCCAGACAGTGTGCAGCAAGGCAGGCTGGGTGCCTCTCTCCCCTGCATGTGATCATGTAATAAATAATAACAACCATACTAAGTGCTCACTCTGCCTGAGGCTTCAAAAGCACTTACCTTAAAGCGAGGCTGCACCATGCTGAGTTATACACTGAGGGCCATATAACGACCAACTGGCAGAGCTATAATTTTACCAATGCCAGGTGATTGCATATCTCATGCCCTTTCCCCTAATCAGCCTTTCACGTGACGCTCTGTACACATGGCTGCTTGCTCTTGGCTTTTATGGCTTCCTGTCCACAGTCTGATGACTCCTTTCGTTTTCGTAACAAATCGTCAACTCACCCATAAGGGCTGTGGCTGCTGCTCAGCAAGAGTGTCCAGAAGCAAGGCCAGTGGAAAGGAGAGGAAGCAGATGATGGGAGGTAGCAGTGACTTAGGAAGCCAGAAAGTATAATACTTGCTTCTTTCTCTTGGGGAATTTTGTTTCCCTCATCCCTGATGCTGCCAAAGCAAAATAATGTAAAAAGTGACACCTAGAAACTGCCTTTTAGTCATTTTTCTCCTGGTTTTTCTCTCCTTCCTCTCTTCTCCCTCTTCTTCTCCCTCCATATAAATGTTTGTATGATGGGAACTTACGTATTCACAAGCCCTCCAAAGCCCCAATGGTGACCGTCAGCACCCACCATGGTTGGCCCACTGGGCCTCTCTGATTTCATCCCTGTCAGCTCTACTCGTCCACTCTGGCCACTGCCTTGCACCCACCAGGTTTCTTATCCTTGCAGTTTGCTTCCTTTGCTGCCTAAAATGCCCCTTCCCCCCCAAACCCACATGGCCTACAGGCCTTTCTCTTTAGCCTCTTCTCAAATGCTGCCTTGGCAGCAAGGCTTCAGTGACCTCCCTGTTTAATCCTTTATTCATTCATCCATTTATTATTTATCCACGCTGGGATCGAAACCCAAACCTTTCACATGCAAAGCATGAGGTGTGGCACTGAGCTATTCCCCAGCTCCCCTGTATTGTAAATGTCTGCAACCCAGTCTCTAACATTCCTGGTACTCTGTCTCTCCTACCATGCTTGAGTTTTCTCCGTGGCAGCTGGCACATTCTGATGTATAACTTAATTACTTGCTTACTGACTGTCTCCTTCTACTGGGGCATAAGTTTCAGGAGTGTCTGGGATATTGCAGATGTTCACTAAGTATCTTTCACATGGTTAGATGTAAGAGTGAGCAGTAGTGGAATGGAGATTGTCTTGGGCAAAGGAAAATGCAGACACCTGAGTCAAGAGTGCAAAGCACGTCTAAGAAATGAGAACATGCTCTCTTGTTAGAGCTCAAGTATCGGAAGGACTGATGAGGGAAAGGGCTACAGAGCAGGACTGGATCGTTTGTGGTTTGAACACTTCCTCGAGGACCATGCAAAAGCTAGGTGTGGTGGCACAAGCTTTTAACCCCAGAACTCTGGGAGACTGAGGCAGGAGGATAACAAGTTTGAGCCCAGTCTTGGCAACTTGGCAACTTTTTGAAACTCCATCTCAAAAAAAATATTTAAAAGAGCCAGGGGTGTAGCTCAGTGTGAAGGCCCTGGATTTGATCCCCAGTACCAAAAAGGAAAAAAAAAAAAATGGAAAAGCTGGGAAGACACCAAAGGACATTAGATTTTTGTTTTAGAAAGACCCGTGGTGTCTGAGCCCTGGAGGGAACAGTGTTACACTTGAGAGAAGGAGCCTACCCCTACGGACCCAGGTGTGAAGTGATAAAACCATTGAAGTTGCAGTATGAGAGAACAGAAGGGATGAAAGAAACAGGCACAGTTAAGAGTTTGGGTGAGGAGGACAGAGACATGCAGGGAGTCAGGGATGATGGCCAAGTTTCTGGCTTGGGGAACAAGGGAGATAATGTTTCTGTTCTCTAAGATAATTGGAGGAAGATGATCTAGAGTCACCGTATATAGTCGCACAGGTGTGCATTGGCCATGCGCTCCCACCCGGCTCAGGGAAAGGTATGGAGACCAGAACGCAGCCCTTCTTCTACCCACCAACCTAGTATCCTGGCCCAGAGCTTCATCTGCCAGGAGAAAGACGCACATTGTCCTCATGGCCACAAAGATGCCACATCATCTAATCAAGGCTCTGAAATGAATTTGACTGTGAACCTGCATTTGTCATATAGCTAAGTAGAGATGTCTACTGTAATGGTAGATGAGCAGGTCTGGAGCCCTGGAGTGGGATCTGGACTGGAGATACAGACTTTGGAGTCACTTTCTTGCTGAAACTGTAAGAGAAGAGAACGTCTGCTGAGAGAAAAGTGAAAAGGGAGTAGGTGTTAATGTCCAAGTGGTGAATACACTGTACAGATCACACTGGCAACTGTGATTTTGTGTGCACTTGCCAAAAGCAATGCATCTTAGTTTAGATGAACTTTTTTTTATTGGTACTGAGGATTGAACCTAGGGCTTTCACACTGAGCTATACAGTATTCCCAGCGTTTCTTTATTTTTGAAACACTAAATTGCCCAGGCGAGGCTCTAACTTGTAATCCTCTGCCTCAGCCTCCCAGAGTGCTGGAAAATTATAGCCATGCACTGCCACACCTCGCACCATAACTATTTTGATTACCTCATTGGATAGATATGAGTTTTCATGATTTTACCATGTAATCTGGGGTTGAGGAAAACATGTTTAATTAAAATGAACGGAACAACTAAATCTTTAGAAATCTCCCCAAGAGCCATCTTAGTATACCTGGAGCCTCCTTTTAAAGCTTATAGAGGGGCTGGGGATTTAGCTCAGCGGCAAAGCACCTGCCTGGCAAGCGTAAGGTCGTGAGTTCGGTTCCCGGTACCGGAGAAAAACAAAAAAAAAAAAAAAAAAAAAGCTCATAGAGAAAGCTTCCTGTTTCAAGTAGGTCAAGACATCTAATACCATGATTGTTCTCCTTATAAAAGCATCACATACTCTGTGTGTTTGTGTTTGTGTGTGTGTGTGCGCGCGCGCGCGTGCATGCGCATGCATGCTCATTTGTATATGCATATTTATGTGCATGTGTTTTTTGAGATAGAATCAGATCAGGCTGGCCATGAATTCACTGCATAGCCTACACTGGCTGTGACCTCATGATACTCCTGCTTCAACCTCCCAATACTGGAATTACAGGTGTGTGCCTCCATACCCAGCAGCGTGAAGTGTATTTAAATGTTTGCTTAGGGCTAGGGGTGCGGCTCAGTAGTAGAGCACTTACCTGGCCTATGCAACACCGTAGATTTGATCCCCAGCACTGTATAATGCTACTACTAATTATGATTATTAAATAAAATGTTTATTCACTTCCTCTTCTAGTATTCCATCTGCAGTGAACCTCTAATAGAGCTCTCCAACCCTGGAGCCAGTGGGTCCTTGTTTTTTGTGACCAGTGATGATGAATTTATCATCAAAACCGTTCAGCATAAAGAAGCGGAGTTCCTCCAGAAGCTACTGCCAGGCTATTACATGGTGAGGAACTACAGATAATTGAGGCTTCTGCTTTAGGCTTCATTCTTTTCCTCAACAGTTATTTCAGAGTTTGTCTGTGTTGTTTTTTAAATGACTCTTTGGCATGTTTTTTTTTCATTTGCTTTTAGGTTATGCCCAGACATTTGTTAAACAGATTTTAAAAAGTCAGCTAGAACTAAGTAGCAGAGCAGAGTTGTTGAATAACCCAGTCCCAGTTCCAATACCTCAGCCGCCCACTGTGTGACTGAGTAAGCGATGCAGCTGCTGGACCTTGGTACCCTCGGTCTTTAAAAGCTGAGCACCACAAAGCTTTTTGCACCCAGCACATAGTCATAATATGAATGGTTAATATTCATTGACTTCCTGTGTATTAAATAAGGCTTGAAATGTTTTGCATCATTAATTCATTTAAACCTCACAGCAGGGACTGGGAATCTAGCTCAGCAGCACAGCACCTACCTGGCAAGTGCAAGGTCCTGAGTTCAATTTCTAGTATCAAAAAACAAAACAAAACCTCACAGCAACCGTGGGTAATAATAGTTGTTATCATTTTTTAGATGTGGCAAAGGTAAATGGAGCAACAAGGTAGAGTCATTCACACAGCTAGGACTACGCAAGCAGGTACTTCGCTTTTAACCCCTACACTGTACCCAGCACCTACTCTGTATTAGCTGCTACACTTCAGAACTTAGGGTTCCTGTAGCGTAAACATGACAACATGAAAATTACTTTTCTTGTAATATTTTAGAGACAGGGAAATAGTAACTTAACCTGGCTGAAGTTACTAGACATTTGGTCTAAATTTTCAAAAGAATGAACACTTTTCCTAAGTATTTCTACCATTTTCAGACCTCTGCTTTTATTGTACTTTCATAGCAGAGGTTAATTTTCTATGACTGGAATGGCTGTGTGAGGACATTTGGATTTCAAAAGCCCTAGGTCTGCCATTCACTTGCTCTGAGAGGTGATGACTGCCCTCTCCATTTCCAAACAAAATTGCTGAAACCAGATGTAGTAGTGCTGCCTGTAATCCCAGCACTCATGAGGCTGAGGCAGGAGGATTATAAATGCAAGGCCAGCCAGAGCTGCATAGAGATTTCAAGGCCCGCCTGGACTACAGAGTGACACACTGTCTCAATCAATCAATCAAAGTAAAAAACAAAATCAATGAGATACCACTTAGCTTATTTGTCTGTAAAAATATTATTCAATTCCAAAATCTCCTAGAAATAGTATTAAATACTGTGACTTAATGTCCTTTGGAATTCTAGAAATTGAAAACCTAAACAAAAGTCTTAGTGGACAGCAGGCAGGTTTTGAAAGATTTTGGTCCTGAACAAGTATTTTCTATTTTTAGAGAAAATGGAGAATAAAAAGTACTGCAACCAACTATAATTTCTTTCTTAGAGATAGGTATCACTGATATCCCGTGTGTATGCTTTCAGAGGTATCTTGTACATTCGCACGTTTTAAAATAGTTTAAGAGCTCTCACTGACCACACCCTTTAATAACCTACTAAATGAGTAAATCTGAAGCTTGGATATAAATTCCTTTATTTTGGAAATAGATCACTTAATATAATAGCCATTAACTCTACATGGCTGTTGCAATTTAATTAAAATTCAATAAAAATTTAAAATGTAGCTGAACAAGTGGTTTTATCTCAATCGTGTAAGCTGGTATAATGAGCAGTATAATTCATCCCACAAAGAAAAAATGTGAACATCATGTGATTAACCAAACAGAAGTTCAGAAGACACCTAGGCCCTCAAAATGTAATGCTTCCTTTTTTTTTTTTTTTTTGGTTTTTTTTTTTTTTTTTTGGTTTTTCTCCGGTACAGGGAACCGAACTCACGACCTTGCGCTTGCCAGGCAGGCGCTTTGCCGCTGAGCTAAATCCCCAGCCCCTAATGCTTCCTTTTAATTAAATTCTTTAAATGGGCAGCAAAATTTTTAACATAATAAGCAAATTAATGAATACACATATCATACATTTATCAATGTCTAAGGTTTCACATAAAATCTCTTAGAGAAAAACAGGAGCCATTCCCTAAAATGCAAGGAAAAGATGAGGATGTTCTCCCGGTAGTCCTTCCTCACACATTTGCTAAAATATAAAAAATAGCTAAGATAGGTATGCTGCTAATTTCTCTCAGTTCACTGAAAAGACAGGTTTATGCTAATGTTGTCTGGACAATCAAATGCTGATATCTCACACTCTCAGTAACTAATTTAAAGATAACAATGCGCAATGTGTTGACCATTGATACCCTCCTATCATATTGTTTTGGAATTTTGTTTTTATGTTTATGTGCTTTTAGTTTCACAGTTTCTTTTTCTTTGAAATAAATAAAAATACATTTGCTAGAAATTCTGCAAATGGCTTTTTGAGAAGTTATGGAAATAAGATATAAGTATAAGCACTGTTTTCTATAAATGATACAACTTTAAATAAGCAATGCTTCAACTTAAACTATAAATGTCTAGAGCCAATAAGTTCAGCAGATTTGTGTGATAGAAGATAAGTCTAGACAAAAATCCATTGTATTCTATTATACAGATGATACGGAGCTGAATATTACACAGGAGAAAAGAGATCATGTGACAATTTAAAATGAATGTTATTAGAAAAATAAAGCTTTAAATAAATCGAGACATACTATAATTCTGATTGGTAAAAAGTAAGTGTACCATATGTTACATAAAATGATCAGTTCAGAGAGAATTTTTCTAATAACAGGAAAATCTCTAAAATACTAGAGTCTGTGAAAACAAATATACAAGATGAAAAACTACAAATTTTATGTAAGGACATAAAAAGATATGAATTAATGAAGAAATGTATATTTTTCCTGAGCTCAGTCAGGTATTACCTCACAATCAACTTGTAAATATAATCTAATTCCAGGGGCTGGGGGTTTATCTCAGCAGCACAGCATCTGCCTGGCAAGAGCAAGGTCATGAGTTCAATTCCCAGTACCGGAAACCCCCCCCCCCGCAAAATAAATAAATAAATAAATATAATATAATATAATTCCAGTCAAAAATTCCAGTAGGATTTTTCCCAGAACCTTACAAAGCTGACTCATTTGAAAGAAAAATTATACAAGTATCACTTTAAGAAACGTTTTACAAATAGAATGGAAAGGGTATAAAAATGGACATAATCACACTGATGGACATGCCACAACATATATCAAAAATCCACTAGGATGTGACTAATGTTAAAGATGTAATGTAACTACACTTCTATATAAATGGACCAATGTATTCAAATGAGGTGTCCAGAAACAGATCCTTGTATATTTTACTATGTACTAAATTGGCATAGGTGGTACTTAAATTCAACTGGGAAAGTTCAGACTATTGAATAAATGGCTATACACTTGGGTAAAAGTGTATATTCCCCATGTCAGATCGTTTACACACACTCAAAATTTATTCTGTCTGAAGTGAAACCAATCGTAATGATCTAAACTATTAAAAATTTGAAAGGAAATACAAATTTGTAACTTTAGGATATAAAAAACTCGGCCCAACAAAAAGCTAGGGAAGCACAAGAAACCAATAGATAAAACTTACTACATCAGCTAGAAAAACATTCCTTTAGCAAAAATGATAGTCACAAAATACATACCTAGAATATTCTGGATGGTATAAAGATAGTGAAAGTAGTGATTTCCTCAAATGTTGGGATTTGGAAGGGGAATCAGGATCACCAGGGAGACTTCAATGTATGCCCTTTAGTAAATTATTTCAATTTCTTATCTATCTTTAAAGTGTATCAAAAATAGGTATAGAGTCTCCCTTTTTATAATAATAAAAAAGATAACACAGGAAAACATTTATTCCATATAGAAGAGGAAAATTACAAAAATTCAGAGAATATCAAGTGTTCCAACAGTGACAAAGACCCACAGAAAAATGATCAAAATGTAGTAGCACAAAATTATCACTGAGGTGGCTGAAAATACATCAAAAATACTAAATTTCTATAATAACTGATGATATTCCATTTTGAAACAAGTTGCTAATCTTCACAAATCATGCTTATAAATATGTTAAAGTTGGATAGTATTCAGAACTGGTGAGAGTGGTGGAGTATGTATAATCTTAAACCATGTGATTGTAATTTGGTCTCTCCATTTAGGAAAAGAGTTTTGCAGGCTCTATTAAAATATTAAGTGTTTATCCCTTATACCCCAGCAAGTAATCCTTTTTCTTTTTAGCTGTCTTAGAGGACAATCACTCATAGCACCCACTCATTTTTTGCTTGTATTTAGTTGGAGCTAACTTGAGACATTATGTCCATATTCAACTCAGCTGCTTTTACTACTGAGTTTAAAATGGTAGAATGGCTATTCCAATAGGCAGACTCAAGAAATAAATTAGAAGCAGCATAATTTTATCAATGGACTTTAAAAAAGATAATTGCATCCCATTGTAGTATCATTTTAGCATGAAAACGTATCTTAGCAGAGCATTATTTTGTAAAGTAAGAAGTTATAAATTTCTTTTTCCTTTTTTTTTTTTTTTTTCTTTTTGGTTTCTAGAATTTAAACCAGAATCCCAGGACTCTTTTGCCAAAATTTTATGGCCTGTACTGCATGCAGTCAGGGGGCATCAACATCAGGATTGTGGTGATGAACAACGTCCTGCCGCGCTCCATGCGAATGCACTTCACTTATGACTTGAAAGGCTCCACCTATAAACGAAGAGCATCCCGAAAGGAGAGGGAGAAATCCAACCCCACGTTTAAGGATTTAGATTTCCTCCAAGACATGCACGAAGGGTTGTATTTTGATACAGAAACATACAACGCGCTCATGAAAACACTCCAGAGAGACTGCCGGGTAAGGAAGTATCCTCGCTGTAATTTCCTTTGAAAAGTCATCAGAGCTCATGTAACCTTTGGCTACCACTTATCAAAAGCATAGAAATTAGATGTGTTCAAATTGAACATGTAGAATCCCATCTTTCCCAATATCCATGCTTCCCGGATACCGAAGGAAATGGTGGATGATAAAGGAATTATCTAGAGTCTCCTAACTTACCTCTTTGTTGATTTTCATACAATCAGCTTTCTTTAATAAAATTAACCAAGAAAGCTATTTCTTTTTCTTTTCTTCCTCCCCTGTAGGGGAGGTAGTTTAACTAGAAGGAAATAAAATTTAGTTTAATGCAGAGACTAGCAAGAAAAGCCATATACAAATCTTAAACAAAGTAAGATTACAATTGAGGAGACAAATTAGGAGAAAATGTACTTAGTAGGATTAATAAATGGCTCTCCAGAGATCTAATGTGATGCAGAACCATGAAATGCATAGAACATTTGCTGAAATTAATTTGAGTGGTCTGAACAGAAGCAATCAGGAAGGAGGTTACCAGTTAGAGCAAAGACCATCCCATGCAAACTTAGAGTAACCACTCAGAAGTAAGGGGGAACTCCCCAGGCCTCTAATCCTTTTTTTTTTTTTTTAAATAACGCTGAAACATTTTTTTGAGATGGTGAAAACAGGTAAAATTCCTTTTGGAAAAAAGATAAAAAATGCAGCCTTAGGAGCTTCTGAAGGAAGATGATGCACTTAATTAAAAAACCCTCAGAAATGTCATTTTCTGGCACAGATAAACCTAGGAGAATGTCTAAGCCATTCAGTTAAATTGAGCATAATGTTAGTACAGGTATGGGCTTGTGTCTAGCCAAGGCTTTCTGGAGGAGCAGTGGGACCCACCAGCTGTGGCCTCCCGTGGGCCTGGACAGATGAGCCAAGTCATTGCTGGGAGGTGGGATCACTTCTCTGCCAGGGCCAAGCTAGCATGAAGGTGAGTAGGCTGTCTACCCACCTGTCCAATGTGCAAAGAAGGGGATCCCCACTGAGAACCACAGTCCTACAGTTTCTGGGTTTTTCCTTTCCACCTGTGATAGCAAGTAGGATAACAAACAAAAATGTGTCCTTGAAATTGTCTTCCTCATTGATAGAGTAGTTGGTTCTTCCACAGGCCCCATTCTTTAGCTGCCATTTATTGAATGCCTGCAGTATGCTAGGCAGGTCTTTCTACTGCATCATTTCTTTTCATCTTCCAGCCCACTTTGAGGTCAGTACTGTTCATGCTCCTACTTTAACTGCTGAAGAATTAGGTTCTTAAAAGCAGTTAAGAAACTTGTTCAGCATTACTTAGCAAGCCAGTGACAGAGCCCACATCTGTTTGGCTACAAAGCATGTGCCCTGAACAACTGAGATTTAAGGAATCACTCCAAAGATTTGTTTTTTAGTTATCTTTTCAGAACTCGGAGAGGAACAGTGGGAACTAAGCAAATAAAAAACTACCCAGCAGAGCTATTCAGATATCTGGGTGATTTATGCTTTTCTTTTAAAAATAAAAGGCAAAACACACACATTTTAGTAGAAACCTTTTTCCTGTGTTTTTTCTACTCTTGCAGGATGTGGGTAAAAAGTGACTCTTTAATTCCCCAGGGTTCAGTCCAAGTCTCTCAGATTTTAGATTCTCTCCCCCCACCGTGTGTGTTTGTGTGTGTGTGTGTGTGTGTGCATTCTTTCCTCTCTAAGACTGAAAGCCTTTTTCTGCCATCTCCTAATGCCACATGCTTCTATGCCAGAAAAGGGAGGAGGGTCAGATGTAAGAACCATTGTTCAAGATTTGCCTATTATTAGTGTTCTCTGAGCCCAGTACTGAAAGAACAAGGTCAAATAGGACTTCACAGGAATGAGACCCTGGAGACCTGCTTTACTTTTTTTTTTTTTTTTTTTTTTGGTCAGGTTTGTTTTTCTAAGGAATGGTGTAGAGGTGTCCCAAGGCAAACTGTCTCACTCATCGCATTTGATATTGTGCAAAACACACATCATAGAACATTTTAAATTGTGCAAAGCATACTACCTTCAGAAAAGCTTTTCCCCTCTAATGTGTGAGTGTACAAATGCAGAACTGTGGACCCTGACTCCTGTCCCTGATCTGCATTGCCCATTGTCAGATCCCCTGGGATGGAGAGTCAGCAGCTGCTTCTGAGAGCACAGCTATGTCGAGTAATGCATAGTGCTGGAGTGGTGTCTCTTATGGATAATCCTGGACCACTTTGCAAATCTGCTGAGTGGTATGGATTATCCCTCCAGAAAAATTCCCATCCAACACATGATTTGTGAATCTTCCCACCTCCATCGTTCCTCTGCAGGTCCCTCCTCCCAGTCTGAGACTCCACAGCCTTCAGCAGCAGTCACCTCATGGTCTCAGGTCCTGCTCTGAAAGGCCAGCTCCCTGGGTGGGTGGAAAAGGATGTGTGGTTGGCATTTCCAGAAGCATCTCTCACTTTTTGTCTCCCTCATCTTGCAGAGCTGAGTTTTGGTGTGGCTGGGGGGCTGCAGGAATCCAGGGAGGCTGGGAGGTCACTCCATTGCTGGTGCCAGCATCAAACTCCTGGAAACCTCTACTGTTAAAAATTCCCCTAAGTGAAGCAGTACTGCTAAGGCTCTAGAAACAAACCAGTAGAGAAATGCATTACTATGTCCACACCCCAGCCAGACCCCAGGGTCTGGGAACCAGCCTCACATTAGGATATATCATTCACTCTTATCTGTGCCAAGGAGACTGTGTTCCAAGCATGAGGTAAGTGACCTCCATGTTCGACCAGTTGCAAACAGTGTATTACGAGTCGTGATGTTGTGAGGATTAGACTAAGTGATATCCTAACTTCATTTTGAAGGATGAGAGTTATCCAGGTAGGCAAAGCAGTAGAAGCGTATTTCTAAGAAGACAAACAGTATTTGTTGATCATGAAACAGCATGATGTATTCCAAGATCTATAGTTATTTGATCTTGCAGCACTTAATAGTAAGGGAAGGCATTTGAGGTGGGAGAGAAGAGTAGCCACATAATGTCAGAAGACCCTCTCTGCTCATGTCAGTGTCCTCTTAAGGGCCTGCAAGTGGCAAATCCAAGTATTTCAGACATCTGGAGCCCAGCCTTTCTGTCATTCCATAGATACATATGATAAGCTGCCTAACGTCTTATGGGCCCCTCTTACTTATCCCTCCACCCTCCAACCCTTCTTTCACATTCTGGCTTGACAGGTCAGACTTCAGAAGGCCAGTTTTCTCAGGCTGAATGTTATCCAGAGGATCTCTGCATGATTCACTGGGCCAGCTCATGTTCCCTCCTTCCCACGGACTGCTTCCCTGATTCCCACACAGGGCTGCTGCTTCTGGATTCTGCATTGGAAGACCTGAGCAGCTTCAATCGCAGTGAGCCCTCTAGACAGAGGCCATCCTTTCCCAGCATCCCTGTGGCAGCTCCCAGGTCCCATTGCCTGCCTTCCTATACTCACTCGTCAACCTCTGAGTATAAGCCTGCCTCTTGTGGTGCATCATCCCCGGCTCCTCCGTGGCTCGTTGGCCACATGGAACTATTTTAGAAAACTGATCTGTTTTTTTTCCTTCTACCTTGGGGAGCCTGATTCCACAAGTATCTACCTCATGGGTCCTCCCCTCACGGCCGCATTGCTGCCTTCTACTGGCTCTGCATGGGGAAATGTCTGTGTCAATCACTGGTCCCCGTTCTTGAAGCCCTGTCTGTTGGTCTCACCCTCTCTCTGCCTGCTGTGACAGCCGTCCATATCCATAAGTGAACTTGGTCCAAGGAAAAGAGTGGTAGCAACAATGAGTACTGCCAGGACAGCATATGTAGGTCCCTTGCTCTCACAAACAGGAAGTAGAACTTATTCAAATGGTCCTGTATGGTTTGCACATCACAAATAAGCTAGATGTATATCCTATTTGAAAATTTCTTCCTAGATATGCTGTAATCTCCCCCAAGCCTGCACCTCTTCTTGTCTTCCCTTACCTAAGAAACATGGTTATCCTACAGCAGTTGCTCAAATCAGTGCCCTAGAGCTACCCTTTCTTCCCGCCTCTCCCTCTTCTTCCACGTGGGGTTAATCACCGTGCCCCATTTAGTCTGTCTCCTATGTAACTCATGCATCTGTCCCTCCCCATTATGTGCCACCCTGGTTGTTTATCTCCTAGAGTTTCGAGTAGCCTCTTTGCTAGTGTTCATTGGCATCACCATGTGGCTCATCCCTACCACTGTTGCCAGAGCAGCCCTCCGATCAGAAACCAGCCAGTCCCTCACAGTCCTCTGGCCTAGGTTCTCCATTACCTTTGGGCTACGGCCTAGGCGTCCTAGCTTGCAACATTGAAATCCTTCCTAGCCAGGCATGGTGACATGTCAGTAATCCCAGCACCTTGGGAGGCCAAGGAGGAAGACTGCAAGTTGAAGCCCAGGTTGGGCAATTAGCAACTTAGCAAGACCCTGTCTCAAAATAAAAACTAAAAAGGGCTGGGGATATAGCTCAATGCAAAGGCCCCTGAATTCAATTGAAGGGAGGGAGAGAGGTGGAGAGGAGGGAAGAGGAAGGGGAAGGAGAAGGGGAAGGGGAAGGAAAAGGGGAAGGAGAAGGGGAAGAGGAAGGAGAAGGGGAAGAGGAGAGGAGAAGAGAGGGGAGGGGGGAGGGGGGAGAGGAGAGGAGAGGACCGGAGAGGGGAAGAGAGGAGGGAAGGGAAGGGAAGGAAAGAGAGAAGAGAAGAGAAAGACAAAGACAAAGAGAAAGAGAAAGAGAAAGAGAAAGAGAAAGAGAGAAAGAGAAAGAAGGGAAGAGAAGAGGAGATCCTGATATGGTCCCTGCAGCCATCGATGGATGCCTCTCCTTCTTCAGTCCCCATTCCCCTGCCCCTCCAGAGCACCTACGGTCAGTCTCCACTGTTCCCATCTACTGGCTGTACTCTCTGGAGCTTTTGGTCTTTTTTTCATGCCTCACTTTATCCGACCATTGTTCCCTCTCATCTTCACCTCCCCTCACCTACTCCTCTCAGGACTAGTCAGGCAGCTCTTCCTCCAAGACCACGATGCTATGGTTTTACCTGCATCCTAACCTTACCTCTTTCATGAGACTTAGCACAGCATGTCATTTTTTCACAAGTAGATCCTTAAATCTGAGGATGAAGCCTTAATCTTCATATCTTTGCAGTTGGTGCTTGGTAGGTGCTTAGCAAATGGTTTTAGAATATGTATTTAAACAATGGAATAATAAACTGAGGATAGAGACAGGTTTGGGTACACCTCCAAGACATCTGTTTTGGGTGACTCTTTGTATATAGCTGGTTTATTTAAATTCTGCTTATTTTGGAGGAACTATACCTTTGCAATGAACTATACCTAGCAATGACTGCTAACTACAGCATTGAGAATTTAATAAAGCAGATGATCTCCATTTTGAATCACTTGGGATAATTTTGAAAACTGTCCTGGCTCCCCTCACCCTGAGTCATTCGTTTAGCAGAAGTGATTTATACCTCAGTATTTTCCCATGAAGCACTATTGCAAATGGTCATTGGATTTTTATTCAGTGTTGACCCCTGTTGCCATTAGGTGTATGTTGTCTTTCCAGCTAGATTGTAAATGTCTCCAGTCAAGGCACATTTCTCACCCCTCTCTGCTGTTACAGCACCTAATTCAGCACCTACAAGAAGATTATGATGAAAACGCTTTTGAATTGAAAGTTTATACATTAATTTCGGAAGAAAAATTATGGACTATTTTTGCATTCATTTAATTACTGTGATTATTTCTTCTCTGATATAACTTATCTATGACACATCTACAGAGTCCTATTTCATTTAATTAATACGATAAATTATTACATCCTGTAATATGTTTTAATAACTCTGGGGAAACGACATAGAGATAAAGTCTATTAGTGAGAACTTGTGTTTATATTTCTTAATCTTTCAAGTGGGAGACTTATCAGAGACAGGCTTGATAATTAATAACCTAAATAACTTATTTTACACTTATTACCATTTTTGTTGAGCAGCAAAGTTATTAATTTTTAAATAGTGTGGAACCAATTTTCTTTCTTCACACAAGTCATTGTAACCATAAATATTAATAGACTCTCAAAATTTAATGAAATCGACTTAATGCTAGAAATTTTTAATGTGCAATGTGGGATATTTCTAATTATATGGCAAATTCTCAGCTTATAGACGACTTCCTGTCGGCTATGGACATGTTTGTATGGGTTACAGGCTGGGTTGTTTTAAAGACTTAGCATTATGACTAATGCTTACCCTTCAGCTATACTTTTGTTTAATATTTCATCTCTTGCATTTACTTTAGACAGCTTAGTTTTTCTTTTGATATTGGTTGCCATCCCAGTTATCATGGGGGTGGAAAAATTTTTTTCTAATTTCATAGAAAAGAGAGGTATATCTCTTAATGGTGTGGATGCTTAAATTCAACCCAGTCCCTCTCATCAATAAAGAATTGGATTTTGGTTTGAGACTTCAACCAAAACATAAAGAATTCACTCCACACGTCTAAGATTACATACAAAAGGCAAGACAAATTAATTCACTCTCTTTCCAAGTAGGTTTTACACACACTATAATTCCATGATATATTAGAATTGCTCTCCTATTTATGAGGAAATATTAATTATTTTGATACCATAACATATGAGGATAAAGCAAATTTTTGACTGGTGAGCAAATAAATAAAACCAACTCATAATCAAAGGTTGTTTGAGTTGGAAGGGTTCCTAAAAGTCCCTGGGAAACAGTAAACCAGTACATTCGCCTTGCTAGTTCTAAGAGTTAAGCAATGATTTTGAACATACTTAACCAAGATAGGTTTCTTAGTAAGAACAGAAATAAAGACATAATCATGTTTGCCAGGACTTTTGCAATGTTTCCCTATGTCTTTTTTATACTTTTTATTTGCATATAATCATAGATTCACTTGCACTTGGAAGCAATAATAGAGATCTCCTCTGTACCTTTCACCCAGGTTCCCGGGTCGTAACATCTTACAGAACCTTAGTATAATACAGCAATCCGAAAATTGACTTTGATATATTCTACTGATGTCAGGTTTCTCAATTTTACATGCACATGTGTATGTGCTGAAGGGCGGGTTGTGTGCAGTTATATGCATATGTAGATTTATACAGCCACCACCACCACGGTCAGGGGCAGAGCAGTTCCTTCTCAGAGATCCCTCAGGCCACCCTTGTATAGCCATGGCCACCTCCCTCTTTCACAGCCCCCCTCATTTTATACAGCATGAATCTGTTTTTCATCTCTGTTACTTGGCATTTCAAAAATGATACATAAATGGAATCATTTATGTGTGACCATTGAGATCGGCTTTTTAAAAATTCAGTGCAATGTACTTGAGATCTGGTCACTTTCCTGCTTGTATCATTGGTGGGCTCCTTTTCATGACAGGAATAGTCCGTGGTATGAATATACCACGATTTCATAGTCACCTGCTAAAAGCTATGTGGGGTTCTTTTATCTTTTTAGTGTCTCAAATAAAGGTGCTATGAAAATTGGTACGCTGACTTTTTCCCTGAACATAATTTTTCATTTCTCTGTGATAAATGACTGAGTAAAATCATTACGTCATGCGGTAAATATGTTTATTTTTCCAAGAAACTGCCAGATTGTGGCTGCACCATTGTATATTTCCATCAGCAGTGCATGAGTGATCCGTTTTCTCCTCATTTGTACCAGCATTTGCTATTGTCAGTAATTTTCATTTTAGCCATTTTGATGCATATGTATTAAGTGTCTTGCTAAAAAGTAAAAAAAAAAATGAAATTACCTGGTTACATATACACTCAAAAAAAAAAAAAAAAAGCAAGAGATAAAAACCAAGGAAGAAGCAACTGGGGACTATTAAGAAGAGTAGGGAAATGAGTAACAGAAAGTTTTACAGTTATGTCTAATGGCTGGTAATATGTCCATGGGATTTAACGCAATTGACAGGAGCTTCTGGGGATCGAACTCATGACCTTGCACTTGCCAGGCAGGCACTTATGCCACTGAGCTATATCCCCAGCCCTATAGGAGCTTCTAAGAAGAGGCTTAAGATACTAGAGTTAGGATGTGTGTTTCTGGTAAGAAATGTTTCTATAAAACTTAATTACCATAACACTTTATCCAAGGCAATTTTATAGCTGTTCATATCTCTCCATAATAGTATGATTACTTGATTTCATGTTTAATGTCTTCTGTGAGAAGAAGATTATGTGAGACAGAATGTATGGCTTCATTTCCCCCCCGCACTGCACTCCATGTTCCTATTCAGCAGTTCTCTTAGTGTCAGTCTTCTCGTGAATCTTAGGAGACAACAACAACACATATTGTTGGAACAATGGACCTTACCTAATCAATAAGTGTAATAAAAACTAGCTTGGGTAATAAATCCTAAACAGGATCTGTCATGAAAAAAAGCCAAATTCAATTCATGCTATTAATTTTTGAAGCGTTATTCAAAGATTTGTGTTGCTCCTTTGATCAGTGTCTTTTAATGGCTAGTAAATTAATAAATCAACTTCTCAATCCCCTCATTTATTTAGGTGGTGACTGGCGTCCTAGTTTAAGATTATCCTTATACCACAGCTGTCATCAGCGTTGAAAGTAGGTAATGTTTGTCCAAACTTTTGCTGGTTGCTGCAGGTTAGCTCTGGTACAGGTTGGTGGTGGGAAATAGTCTCCTACTGGCAGTAACTGAAGGGACAAGTTGGTCAGTGTAAGGTAGTAGTAGGGTAGCTACAAAAATCAAAACACTCTTCTATGCTGTTGTCCATTCCTGACTTTCTACTAAAAGAGGTACTTCAGTGTGAGCCAAACAAGTAATTCTCAGCGTTGCAAAACTAGCAATCCCAGTTTTTGGTGGAAAAGAGAGTTCCATCTTAGATATAACCTATAGATACCCAGTAGCGTAACATTTAAAACAGGTCCTGGGTAATCATCAAATAGATGCACACATTGTGGTGTAAATACATGGCATTAAGGACATATTTCCTAGACTCAGCTCATCCATAGATGGGGTCAGTTAGCATTTATTGTGGTCTTGCTTTGAGCCAGGCAGTGCTCACACTTATAAGTAGATTCTCTTATCATTAATCCTCACGGCAGCCTTGTGAAATGAATGGCATGGTTCCCTTTTGACAGGTAAAGAAGTGAAGACCCAGGAGAGGTTAGGCATTCCCAGGCCTGCTCAGCTTCAGTGCTGGCTCTAGGACTCAACACCCAGGTCTCTTGGACACCAAACACAGTGTTTCAACACCAGCTGTCTCTCCTGCAGGAACTTGTGGGTGCAATCAGAAAATCTACTGAGGTGAAAACTTTATATGGTAACAGATTTAGATATTAGAGACTAGAGGTTTCCAATGGCTGATGCTCCAGCTCCTACCTGGAGTCACTGGAGTGGCCTCTGGAGGAGCCAGGAAAGGACTCTGTCAAAGTCATCTTGGTTGGGACAGTACGACAAGTTGAAGAAAATGTGAACCTACTTGAACAAGGAGGAAAACAGAACCGGTGACTGAGAAACACAAAGGAAAATAAGTAATGCAAACATTTAATTGTAAAGGTTTAATAAAAAGCGTAGTCAAGCCCATTGGCCCTTGCCGCCTGTTACCAGCATTAATGCACATGAGATGCTAGTAACATAAAAGCAGCTCTTCTTTCTGAAAAGGTAATGGTTATATGGAGGTTGGTTGTTGTTGAAATCTGCTGGAGAAGGAGGCTGGGGACTAGATGTGCATCACTGACTCCTGTATGAGCAGCTTTTGAAAATTCTCATTACATAAGCTCAAGAATTATCAGTGGTTTTTTTGTGAGCCTTCCTTTAAATCGAATAGAATGTTATACAAATTTCTACAGGAAAAAAATAGAAACAACAGACCAGGGGCTGGGGATTTAGCTCAGCGGCAAAAAGCGCCTGCCTGGCAAGCGCAAGGTCGTGAGTTCAGTTCCCAGTACCGGAGAAAAACAAAAAAAAAAAAAAAAAGAAAGAAACAACAGACCAAAAATAACTTTGTGAAACCTAAGAAGTAAATTTCCTTTTCTTCCTGAAAGACATATTACCTAAAGATAAAGAATTAAAGTATGTTCTTCCAGGTGTGGTGGCACATGCCTATAATCCCAGCACTCAGGAGGCTGAAGCAGGAGGATCACCAAGAGTTTGAGGGCAGTCTGGGCTACATAGTGAATTCAAGGCCAGCCTGGACTATATAGTGAGACCCTGTCTAAAATAAAATAAAATAAAATAAAATAAAAGTATGATCTGTTGTTGTCATGTGGCTAGCTAATTTCAGTAATAAGTAATTTGTTACACACAAGTCTAAATATATAAATTAACTAAAGCTGAAACCTTTTGGTCTGTGACTAGAACACTGCTGTGTGTAGTATATTAGAGTTTCAGACTTCTGTTTGAAGACAGCTTGTCTTTGATTTTGTCAATGACCCAAAGTATAGAGATAAAGTCAGTACAGAGGTAAAGTCATGGGAGGACCCTGAAGGGAGGGAGCAAAAGGAAGGAAGTGTCCTCCCTGACCACATCCTCCTCCCTTAGGGAATACTGGGAAAGTGGAGAGGCAAGCTGGAGCAGGAAGGGAAGAGGAGGGGCCTGAGAGGAGCAGCTCTGGCTTTGAAGATGTGTGTGAAAAGGCTCTGAGTCTGGTGTGGTGGATCCGGTGGTGGTGCCAGTATAAGGCAGTCACAGTCACCAGGATCACAGTAAGAAATAGAACGGTGCTGTCAGTCTGCAAAGCAAAGGAGGCAAAGGGCTGGCAAAGCCCAGCCACTTACAAAGTGGAATTGAGGCTCTCTGTTTTGGGAAAGAACTTCTAGACTCAGGTAAGGGGTAGTAAGGGGCTGAGTTACTAAGATCTAAGGCATATTTGAGAATTTTCAGAATTGGGGAGAGTACTACAAAGTCAAGAAAATACTTTAGAGATATGCTTTAGGATATGTTTATTACACAGCATACCGTGCACCTGATAAATGTGACCTCATTTTCCTGCCAGGACCTTTCAACCCGCTGGGAACACTTCAAAGCATACAGTCAGTCTGACTTTCAGGTCACTGCTGGCCAACCTATAGCACGTGTGCTACAACGGGTTCACAGAGCCTCCCTGTCCACACCAGAGCCAAGTCGCCCCAGCAGCCAAGCATCAGATAACAATTGTTTATTCTAAACTAAAACCTCAGTATTCGGGTTTAATTGCAGTATTGGCACTTCTCGATAAATGAATGAGTTTGAGGATGCACTCAGTCTCTAAAAGTTTCACTATCACTGTTTCAGGTCATTCTTTTATTCATTCAGCACCTGCTGTGACCGTACAGAACACCCAGAATGGGGTGCTATCAGAATGGGGCCTGTGTGACTACCTTGTAAGAGCAAGGGGCTTTTTTTGGCTACACACAATCTCATCCTTTCTAAAATACTGCCATACCAGCTTCAGGGTGGCTTTTGCCCACCTGTGTGACTCCTTATTCCCATTGATATTATCAGCGCTGTTTGGGTGTCCCCGCCTGCCACAACTGAGCGTCCCTCTGATCTCACCACTGCTCTTCCTTCAAAGAAATTTTCAAATTTAGTATTTTGATCAAGTGTAACTCCTTCTCAATTTTTAAAACACTGCTGATGAAAATATGTATATTTCTATATTCATATAAAATCTTTTTAAATGATGCATGATTATTTCTAGTGCGTATGAGTGTACTTCTGTCACTTCAAGCTTTTTTTTTTTTTTTTTTTTTTTTTTTTTTGGTTTTTCTCCAGTACTGGGAACCGAACTCACGACCTTGCGCTTGCCAGGCAGGCGCTTTTGCCGCTGAGCTAAATCCCCAGCCCCACTTCAAGCTTTTTTAAGTGGGCAAAAACATCTTTGATACAGGTTAACCTATCACAGTCCAGAGTTACATTAGACACAGTACAAAATACATCGTTACCATAATGAGGCTAAGAATTTAATATTGATTTCATTCTGTTTTACCAGCCAAAATTATGCCTTGTCACAGCATGTATTTTCTGTTTATTATGTTAACAAAGAACACTCTGAGCTTTATTGAGAGAATTAAATTAAAAGGACAGCATTCAGCTCTAACTGGACTTGCAGATGCTAGTATTCTGGTGCTAGACTCTGAGGGACATTCTTAACAAAGAACAGCATCAACTTGGGTTCATTTTTCATTAAACCAGTATCTCCAGGAATGTTTATTTGTGTAAAATTTCCAGGACACTATTTTGAGTTTGCTTATATTATTGGGTTAGCACAGATATTTTTGTGTCCATCATTAGCTCATTATTCAGGAACTAGACCAGTGGTGGCAAACCTGTGACGTGTGTGCCGCAGTGAGCTGTTTGTTACCCTTGCAAGCCCTGGAGGGTTCGCCAGCCCTGAGCTAGATTATGTATAGAATATATATAACCATATATTCGAAACAACTACCGAGAGCCTTTCATAACTCTTCCTGTCAGCTCCACATGTCGTTTACTCTTGAGATCCTCCATCAGAGAATGAACTGTTGAGTAGCAGAGACAGTTTCCCGCTTTATGATCCCAAATCATTGATGTTTTCTTTTCAGCTGTGCTATGGCTAGCCCATCAGCAGTAGAAATAGTGGTAACCTAACTCCAAACAAGATAGAAGGGTATTTCACTTAAGCAAAGCAGTATATGAAACTATTTTTGGAAAGTTCAAGCATACAAAAAAGTAGATAGAATATTATAATTCATAGATATATATTCTGTACTCAACTTCAATAATTTTAATTTTTGCCTCATAACCGGTCTTGTTTTATTTTTACTCTCTCTCCCTCCCTATAATTTGAAGCACATCCCAGGCATCACACCATTTTATTGACATATTTGAGTAAGAATCTTACAATGCCCAAAAAAGCCTTTGAAAAACTAAGATACCATTAACATACATTTAAAATGTTAATAATTCTAACTAATCATCAAATAGAATTCAAATTTGTAATTGTTTCAGAAAAATTATTTAGATTAGTGTTCAAATAGTCTACTTAAGTCCAGCCACCACCCTTATTTTTTCATTTTGGACATATTTGTTGACAAAACAAGGTAGGTAATGCCTCCCAGAGTCCAGATTTTGTTGATTACACCACATAGTTTCATTTAACGTGTTCTTCTCTCACCTATATTTCCTGTACAGTAATTGGTTTTGCACTAGCGATTTGGTGAAACTTAGGTATGTCTTCATATATCATGTCTTCTCCAACCAGAAGGCACATAATGTCAGAGTGACTTTCTTTCTGTGATGTTCAGGCTGTTGGTAACCAGTGACTAGGTCTGATAATTCATTGTCACTTATAAATGGGAGATCTTCTTCTAATTTTATCATGGTCTAGCAGAGTGCTCAAAAGTGTGTTAAACAAGAGTGCCTAACATGTAGTAGGCACACAATAAAATATATACTGATGGGATTAGTTTTGTAAGAACCCTTGTGACATGGGAAATTATTAGAAACCATACTTGCTTAATGCCCAATTAATAAAGCATCTCTTTTTTTGTTAAAATCAGCATCATCCTTCTCCATTTTGCATAAGGAGAACTTACAGAGAGATTGGATTGCATTCTATTTACCACTCTTAATATCTTCTGGTGCTGGGTAACAATTTTAAATGCAGCTGTTTTCAAAGGTATTTTGGATCCATCTAGTAATTGTCTTTTCTCAACCTTTTGCTAACTTAACTTTGCATTTCTGGTGGTTTGGACAAGCAGACGAACAAAGTCCAGGAAAACTAAAGAAGCTCAGAGATGTAGTCCAAAACAGAGTGTCCATCTTAGGGCCAGCACCAAGCACTCTTAGGTGATTAAAGAGTAGTTGACCCCCACCTATGATGCGTTTTCTTACTAAACATTTCCCAAAGAGAAGCGTGTCCATCTTGCAAGCCTCAATGTACAGCCTAGTTTAGAGGAAAACCACTTGCCTTTCATCTGCCATTCAGGTGTGTGACTACCAGTCAATTAAAAGAGTCTGTAAATATTAGTTTGCCTTTTGCCCGAGGCCTAGTGTATATAAAATGCCTATAATGTAAGTAGGTTTGAAAACAGTGTGGACTTTTGTCTTTGTTTTTCTGACAACATGGACATAATCCCAATTAATGTTTTCAGTACTGAAAGATTTTCTAAGGCATTGTAATCATGCCTTATATTTAGGACATTCTTTGCTGCTAAATATTTTGGATTTTACTTATACACATGGGAACCCATATAACAAATATGCATTCCAACTATGTTCAGAGCTCACAGTAGGAAGCACAAAGTAAAACAAGGCTTTGATGAGCGAGTCTTGTGTGGTTATAGGAAAAAATGCAGATATAACTTGAGGTTCAGTTTTATACCACAGAGGAACACCATTAATGTGTTCAGGTTTTCAGAGGGGAAAAATAGTCCTGAAAATTTGTGGAATCATTAGTACAATTTTTATGGAGGTGACAACTGACTTAGACTTTAAACAAAACAGTAGGAATTGAAAAAATAGTAGGAATTTTCAGGAAGCAACTACATGAGCAAAAACACCAGGCCTTACATTTTTTTAGCACATTTGGGGAAAATTAAGGAATTTGAGTTTGAGTAGACTGGAGGCTTTTAGGCTGGTATTAAATGACAGAGTCACTGGGTGGGGCGATAGTAACCAGCACTTTCAGTGTCAACCTGAGTCGTTGGCACCAAGCAATGGCAAGAGTCTGAAGGCTTTGGGGGGTGGGGGAGTGAACTGGTCAAACAAAGAGTCCGAATGGATCCAAAAGGGAAACTGAAGTCAATTCATCGGGGTGGGGGGCAGTGAAAATAGAACCTGTAGATAGAACTGGGCAACTCATGAAAGGAAAGGAAGTTGTGGAGTCTGAAATCCACACCAGAGTGATTTCAAATAGAAATAGGAAGTGACAAGAAAGACCCGCTTTGGCCAAAAATAAAAGTTTAGATTGCAATATGACCATGTATAGAAGTTTAAAAATGTTCAGAAGGCCACTGGGAATGTATAGGGATGCAGCTGAGGAAAAAATCAAACCAAAGATTACAATTTAGCAATTGTGGAACCCAGGGTTTAGCTCATGGGTACAGCACCTGCCTGGCCAGTGTGAGGTCCTGAGTTCAATTCCTGGTACCATCCCCCCCGCAAAAAAAGACAATTTAGCAATTGTCTGTAGAAAGATGGTAGTGGAATCTATCTGTAAAAGGTTATCAAATCTGTCTACTTCCCCCTCACACTCCTGTATTACCCCTACTTCTTTCAAATATCATTAGTTCTTACCCAGACTTGCTGAAATACCACCCAGTATTTCAGATATATATTCCAGTGATTAGTGCTGGAGAGAAGAAAACATACCTGACTTTGACAATAAAAAACATTACAGTTTTCCAACTTGTTTCCAGTTTTATATAACATTGGGAATGCTTTCTGTTTTGTTACTTTGCAAGTGAGCAAGTAAATTACTGCCCAAACTAGATGGAAAGGCACCTGTATTTGCACTGTGACTTGTGTTTTGAATGGCAAATGCACAAGTACAGAATCTTCCAGCAGCTGTGAGGTCAGACAGGCATTCTAGAAATGACAAACTGGAAAGACCATCGTGTTACACAGTATTGCAACATGTAGTTGAAGTTTTTAGCAGATTTATCAATTTCTTTAGTCAAAGGACTGTGACATGAATAAGAATATTATATTGTCCCTAGTTGATGAAAATCTTTAAAAATAGGTGATTAAAATCTATTCCTAGAATTGTTCATTACAAAGGTTTCTACATTTTAAATACATGCACATACATTTATCTTTTTGTTTCTTAACTTTTTTGTGGATGGTGATTTTGCCTAACCAAAACTCTTAGATCAACTTTTCACACTGCAGTGATACAATTTGTTTTTTATGACTTCCCTTCTGAAAGTAGGAGCCTTGACCTCCTGAGGGTAGCAGCACTTTTCCTGGATACTGGCAAACCAATTTAAGGGCTTGGTTTTGTTTGTTTTGTTTTTGTTTTTGCAGTGCTGCTGGGGATGGAGCCCTGGACCTTGTACATGCTAGGCAAATGTGCTGCTAATGAGCTATAGCCCCTACCCTGAAGGTTTCTTTTTTAATATATTTTTGATTGACACATAATAATTTTACATATTTATGGGCTACAGTATTTTGTTTTGATCCATGTTTGTAACTTATAATTATTAGATTAGGGTGACTGAGGTATCTGTCATTTCAGACATTTCTTTGTGTTGGGAACATTTAAAATCCTCCAGTTTAAAATATATAATTAATAGATGTCTTTACTTAATAGTTATTTTGCTGTGCGTTCCTTCAAACATTGGAAGTTATTCCTCCTATACAAATGTATGCAGCAACCATACCCTCTGCATCCCACCACCACACACACACACACATGCACACGCACATATACACACAAGTCCTCCCAAGGATCTGGTAACTACTGTCCTCTCTATAAAGGTTATTCTTTTTTAAGGAAACAAACCCCCCCAAAAAAAATATTTGACTACTTAACATCAGGATAGTTTCTTTCTTTTGTTTTTTTGTTTGTTTGTTTTTGTTTTTCTTCTGGGACCAGGAATCGAACTCACAACCTTGCACTTGCTGGGCAGGTGCTGTGCCGCTGAGCTAAATCTCCAGCTCCCTCAGGATAGTTTCTTACTTTGTCCACTAGTTAAGATGGACTACAACCTGACTTCCTATCTCACGTAGAATGCACAGTGTATATGGGCAACAAAAGATTCTGCAAATACAAACCAAACAGTTTAGGTTTAACATTGCCTGAAAAAATATAAGAAAAATTTATTTTATAAAGAAAATAATTAATTGGTGAATACATTCCATAGGAAAATAAAATAAATAGGATGGTCTCAGGAATGCCTTTCAACTTTGATCAACTAGCTCTAGTAAATGATTCTGAGTGCTGTTAGGAAGATCAGCAGTGCTATGAAAGAGTCTGATTAGAACTTGCTTTTGAAGCCAGTTCACTGTTTCAGAGGAAATATTTATAAGTGGGTACTGTAGGGGCTATGCACAGCACAAGCTGTGTATTTTTGCTGGTTGAAAATGGAGCTTTTCCCATAAAGGTTATGAGGCAATCATGCTGAAGTCCAAGCTTTTCCTGTTGAATACCCAGGCAATTCTGCTGCATACTCACAACCTCAGAGCTCTTAAAGAAATTAGGATTTGCCAAATGACACTGGCAAGCAGGCTAGAAATGCAGTTATATTTTTGTTGTTTTCTAGGCAATTTTTGGTTTCAGAAGCGTGGCTCTGAAGGTATTTCCTTCGAATTAGCATCTCTAGTTTCTCGACCACTGTGAGGAATGACCGTGAGGAATTAGTATCATAATGGCTGTTCTGCCAACCAGGATTGTGTTACTTTCTGGGCAACTTTGATTTCCTGAGCTTTGTGTGACAGATACCAAGTACTACAAAACTGATTCTAGGGGAAAATCGTATACAAACTAGTAGAAAAATAACTTTTCATAGAAGAAAGCACCCAGTTTCCAGGCACTCTTCCTGAACATTCTTTTTCCATCTAAGAAGGGCCAAGAGTGTCAAACATTCCTGGACTATACAGCCACTCTGACAGATTTTTATCCAGCCCTTGTCCCCTGTCGTTTTTTATTTGAGGCATTTCTCTCTTTTGTCTGGTTACATCCAAATGTTTTGAATTCCTTCACCTCCGCACTGTCTGCTGAGTGGGTAATTAAGTGTTAAATCCTATTCTTAGTTGAGATTATCTAGTTTTAAAGGACTTGCTACAGGGAACTGAATGGCAACTCTGAAAGATAGGCTTTGAAAAACAGACCACTAAACTCAGCAAAATTAGGATTTTTGAAACAGATGCGAGGCAAAAACACATCACAACTGGGTCTTCATGCTGAGGAGGGTAAAAGTTTGCAGACTATTGCTTGTTAGTTTCCCTACTTTGGTGCTTATTAAGAGTAGATGCCGGAGTCGACCCCTTGGGGCTCTGTCACTTATATGCTGACTATGTCATTTAGCAGATTACATCCCTTTGCCTCAATTTTTTTCACCTGTAAAATACAGACAATAATAATGCCTAGTTCATGGAACTGTTTTAAGGACTGAATTCAAGTGAAGTACTTTATACCTGGCACATAGGAAGGGTTCAATAAACATGCTAGATTCATAGAACATCAAGAGAAGATATATTTGCTTTAGATTTGCCTAAAAATCTCATCTTGCAGTCAGTGTGACAGTCCTTCCTGCCTGTAACCTAATAATGATATCAAGTGTTTTCATTTTAGATTTTCCAATCTCTGTCACTCCACAGCAGGTATACAGGAGAAGTATGTCTGCATATCTAGAGTCCTCCGGTTCTAGGCACATGAGACTTATAAGCCATTTAGGTTGAGTGGCCTCCTGGTTGTCTTTCTTCCTCAGGTGCTAGAAAGCTTCAAGATCATGGACTACAGCCTTTTGCTAGGAATCCACATCTTAGACCATTCCCTTAAGGACAAAGAAGAGGAGTCCTCACAAAACGTGCCTGATGCAAAGCGTCCTGGGATGCAGAAAGTCCTCTACTCAACAGCCATGGAATCCATCCAGGGTCCGGGAAAATCTGGAGATGGAATCATTGCAGAGAATGCAGACACGTAAGCATAGTCACACACCCGTCCTGATTACCCGCCTCACTGGGTAGTTACCTGCAGTCCCATCCCTTTTATGGGGGCACCTGGGAATAGAGTTCTAGTTGGTGCCAAAATGAATTAAGCCAGCCTTCACATGCATATGGATAACCAGATGGGGGCAGTTTCCTGAGTCATTGTTATCCTTTCACCTACATGGTTTCTTTTCTCAGAGGGCTCCTTTTGTTTTCACAATGGCTGAAAATATTTTCACCCCATATACTACATATTCAAAACATCTACTGTAAGAGGGAAGAATACACTTTGGATTTGAATAAATGTATAGCTAAGCAAATACAAGATGGGAATGATGTCCACAATTCAGAGCTTTTTATCTACATGAAGGGGTTCTGTTGATTTAGTCCTGCACCCTGGCAGATGTGGTCTCGCATCTCAGCCAGATGTAATAGTAGCTGCAGAATTAATTTGTGTGTAGAAAGTGCATATTAACAACAGAAACAGTTGCAACCAGTGAAAATCACTGATAATGTGAATTGCATCACGTATGCACACAAGCTGAGCAAGGGGACTAAAGGAAGAGATTATTTCCTGTAGCCATAAGCGCCTGCCCTTTAGGATTCCCTAACAGCGACTAGACCACAGGCATCTTTCATTTTTATAAAGAAAATTAACACACACTAAACTTTTTCTAATCCTGGCTTAAAATGCCAACTAAATGTTCAATAATCCATTGAACAAAGTAATCTATATATGTATAATGAAGTACTACATAGCTATTAAAAATCACATTGCTCCAAATATGAAGAAATGGTTATCATTTAGCAAGTAAAAAAAATTAGGTTATAAAACATGATAAATAACCTTCTTTGTAAATTAATACACACACCCACATATTAGAAAAAGGAACCAAATGTTAATTCGTATTGCCGTGGAAATAGAATTTTTGTATATTCTCCTCAATGTGCTTTTTTATCTTATTTTATTTTATTTTATTTTATTTTTTGTCTTTTTGAGGCAGGGTCTCACTATGCAGTTCAGGCTGGCCCAGAGCTCACTTTGTAACCCAGGCTGGCCTCGAACTCACAACGATCCTCCTGCCTCAGCCCCCCAAGTGCTGGGATTACACACGTGCGCCACCACACCCGGCTGTGCTTTTATTTTTATTTCATAAAAATATCACAGTAATCATCTTATTCTGTCAGAAAAAAAGGTATCACATTTCAAAGCAATATCTCATAGTGCTCTAAAACTTTTCATTCACAGTTTAGAAATGGAAATAATTTTAAGATTGAGTTCTTCCCATCCACCTCTCCTAGTTGACGGCTCTGATGTTAGTTATTCTCTTCTGGAGGGAAGCACATGATTCTGGATTCTCAGAAAGGCTAATTAACTCACACAAAAATTAAGAAAGAAAGATAGTGAATGGGGACATTTCCCAGACTTCTTCGAGATTTTTTTTCATGTAGCCTTGCTGAAACAAGGCCTTAAAAAATTGGTTTAAGATCAGTTGTTCCTCTCCACTGAAATCTTTAGTAAAAGGCAAAAGATTTATAGGCTCTGAAGAGAAACCAGAGTTTGGAGATATTTATTTTCAGTTTATTTACTTAAAATGATTTTTAACTTTTCATACTTATAAAATGTGTTCTTTTATGTCCTGTCAACAGAATGGGAGGCATTCCAGCTAAAAGCCATAAGGGAGAAAAATTGCTTTTATTTATGGGCATTATTGACATTCTACAATCATATAGGTGAGAAATTTTGAGAAATGATTTTTTATTTCAAAAAGAGTCTAAACATGTTTTAGAAAATTCAGCAAATGTGAATGGTTTTGCATTCTTACTGCTAATTTTCCATTTATATTCAGGTTAATGAAGAAGTTAGAACATTCCTGGAAAGCTCTTGTATATGATGGGGTAAGTGACTCCTGTTTCTTGTTAGACTGCATGTCTTCTGATTTCTCAGAGACTTCTGAGTGTGTTTGGGAGACTGCACCCCTGACCTTTCAGAGAGGAGCAAAGTTTTTTATAACCCAGAATCTCAGACTAGCACGTTGGTTCAGATCTGAGAACATGAAACACATAAATTTGAGGAGCTATTCAAACAGATGACATCCAGCTTCCTGGCCATGTGACAGCCCAGACAGTAAAGTGGTGGTTGTTTCAGAGTAAAATGCAAAGACCTCAATTATGAGATACTGGAGAGAAAAAATAGGACTCTTCTCAAAGGCACTGGGAAGATTGAGACTGTCAAAGTGAAGTTATTTAGGGACCTGGCTTTGACGACAGGAACACTGGATTTGAACTTCACTATCTGAGTGACCTGGGTACGCACATGCATATGATGTGGCCTCTCTTAAGCTGGTTTCTCACCAGTAGCCTGGGGATAGACACACAACCTGCCCAATGTGAGGATAAAATGCAATAATGCATGTTAGTATGCATCATGATGCCTGCCACATAAGAAGGACATGCACAGTGAAAATGTTTGTTGGTGTGAATGTACATGTTTATAGACTTGGACATTTATACATGCCGGCTGATGTGAAGGTGTCATAGAGTTACATCATACATTTACTTAGGGAAAAATCAAATATCAAAGTGAAGTCTGCCTCTGTCTCCTCTCTCTCTCTCTCTCTCTCTCTCTCTCTCTCTCTCTCTCTCACACACATACACACACACACACATTCACATGTACAAGTATCTAGATGTTAGATTTCAACCTCCTGCTGGCAACAGAATAGTTATTGACTTAAGCTTCCCTCAGTTAATGACTGCATATGGCACTTCCAAAGAATATAATGGTCCAGAATTTGATCCCACATTTTCTTTTAAGATGTTTGCAGATACTTTCCTTTTAAAGAGGATAAATTATAGATGTTGTTCTTCTCCTTCCTGGAAAAGAACATACATTTTTCAGTTTTGTGGAAGACTGTTAATAATCTTGCAGCTTGAAAGATCTGTAGTTTGTCCATGGGCTAAGGGCTGACCTCTGTCACAATGCACTTTTAAACAAGAGGCTCACAAATTTGGTTCTAAGATGTAACCACAAGCTTATTCAGATGAAAGACTTGTGTGGCTGGGGATATAGCTCAGTGGCATGAGCGCTTGCCTGGCAAGCCTGAGGTCATGAGTTTGATTCCTGGTACCAAAAAAAAAATAGAGAAATTCAAAATGGTGAGTTAATTTTAGTTTCACTTCCTGCTGAGAAAGGTAAAGACAGCCTAGCACCTTGAACATGGAAGGGAGAAAGAACAAACATGCCTGCTTCTGCATCATTCCCCCGCTGTTTGCTGACACAGCTTCCAACCCCTGTTACCTGGTGAGATTTCTGGGGCTGGGGATATAGCTCAGCAGTATAAGCATTTGCCTGGCAAGCCTGAAGTCATGAGTTCAATTTCCAGTACCAAAAAAAAAAAAGCTGGTGAGATTTCTGATCTCAGTGGCCCAGTCCTGGGCTGGCCAGATGCTTCTATGCGGCCCTAACTTTGTCCATTTAAAACACATCTTCTCTTTTTTATTTGTTCATTTTTTAAGAAAATCTCCATGCTAATTATATATTTGTGACATCATAAGCATAATCGAGATTTTTGTTTGTTTATAAATATGACCCTTACATAGACAGTGTTTCTTCATATTAGAGAATAAGAATGGAACTCCTTTACACTAGGCCTCAGTCTTCTACAGATACTCCTTGCATCCTGCTGATAGTGCTAAATTACTGTACTTGTTGTGAGAAGGTGTCCACTTCAGGCAGAAACTGCCAGCACCCTGGGAAGAATGCATATTACACTAAGCATGTTGTACCAGGGGTAAATGTTGTGCCACATCACAGCCTTACCAAGAGACTAGAGGATCCTCAGAACATGCCAAAAAGGGGCCGTGATACTGTTCCTTTCTCATGTGCTGATTATGCTGCTAGAACACCCTGTTTCACAGAGGAAGAAACTGAGGCCCTGAGTCTCTAGCTGTTCCTGGGATCACGCAACCTTTTAAAGTTAGAGCTCACGCTAAAACCAGGTCTCCTAGCTTTTGTGGGGGCTTTCCCCCCATCCTCACTGTTGATACTTTGTAGCATCTAAAATTAAATTTTTAGAAATTGACCTGTTAAAATCCGTAACCTGAACTGAAAATGGAGTGGTATGCATACAAGCAAATTTCCAGAAATGTACAGCTTAGAGAGCCAATAATTGATTATGAATGAACAGAAGCAATCCATTCATTCATCTATTCCCTTTCTTAGATTTGTAGTAAAATGACCCTATGGTGTTAGAGTCCTGCCAAGCCTGAGAGAAGAGTTAACATTTCGCTCCTGTTTGATCAGTAGATAATTTGGTGTCACATCGGTTAGCCCTGTCTCCTAGGAATCCTCCTAGTGTTCATTCATCTTGTCACTTGGAGGTGAAGCCAGAACACTTTGGCTGAAGTGTCGTTCTTACATTAGAGTTGTTCTGTTTATTTATGGCCCTGATTTTTATCCATGGCTAAGAGCACTACCCTCCTTTCCAAATGACACTGGAAGCACTGGCTACCTGTAAAAACAGAATGTAGAAGCCCCTCTGGGGACCCAGTGTTGTGATTAAACGTCAGCTCTCTGATGTATGTAGCGGAGTCCTTTGGCCATCAATCCTCTGTCCCCTAAAGCTCCAGTATATGTTGAGCATCTAGAACCTTTGTTTGGATTGAGTTTGTGCTCTCCTCCCCAGACCAGGCTCCGGGGCCCCACAGGACACAGGAGCTTTCTCTTTCTAGCCTGTGGGTACTTTGGCCAGAACAGTAGCCAGCAGAGAACCACTTATAGAGATTTTGCTTCTAACTTGAATGAACTCTCAAAAGATAATCCTGTGATCCTTGATTTATCTTTTCAGGACACTGTTTCAGTTCATAGACCAAGTTTTTATGCAGACAGATTTCTAAAGTTTATGAATTCCAGAGTTTTCAAGAAAATTCAAGGTAAGATTAGTACGAAAATTTCTTATAGTACTTAGCTGCTGACTTTACTCTCTGTAAAATTTTTATTGGAAGAGTTGAAACTTTTTTTCCCTACATTAGTAATCATTTAGTAATTATGGTTATGTACCCTAATCAGGTATTTATTGACATAATAATCATTAGCCCTGGTCTTTGGTGAAAAAACTAGTATGTGTGTATGTTCAACCATGTAATATATTGGTTAAATATATTATAGTATAGTCAAATAATGGAATTGTATGCAACCAGTGGAAATGTATTAGATGTACAGTTAGTCACATAAGTATAGATTTACTTACATGAGTGTGGTTATCAGTCTGTGTACCTTAAATGCACAGCAGAATTCTAATGAGACATGTAAAGCTATGAAAGTAGTTATCCCTATGGAACATTCTCCAGGATAGACCATGGAGGCCACAAACCAGGTCTTGGTGAATTAAAAATATTAAAATCATATGAAATACCCTTTTCATCACAGTGGGATGAATCAATAAAAAAATGAAATCTGGAAAACTTACAAATATGTGAAAATTAAACAACATACTCTTAAACTACTGATAGGTTAAAGAAATCGCAGGGGATATAGAAGAACTCAGAGACAAATGAAAATGCCCATGCCAGCAATTTATGGGATCCTGCAAAGGCAGTGCTCCAAGAGAAATTTATAGAGATAAAGAAGTTTGTTTAAAAAAGCAGACCTGGGGGTGGTGATGCATGCCTGTAATCCCAGCACTTGGGAGGCTGAGGCAGGAGGATCGTTGCGAGTTTGAGGCCAGCCTGGGCTACAGAGTGAGTTCAAGACTCTGTCTTAAAAAGACAAAAATAAGTAAATAAAAAAGAAGAAAAATATCAAATCAACATCCTAACTTCAAACCTTCAGTGATTAAAAAAAGAAAAGCAAACTAAGCCAATGTTAATAATATATATTTCAAGTCAAAGGATTATGTGGGATTTTATTTTTCCTTATGTTGATATTTATTAAAATTTCTACAGTGAATATATGAGATAGATATATATATAGTAAGTTTTTAAACTGTGTGAAAAGGATAAAATAACTATTATACACATATTTTTATGTTCTCATTGTCTATTCTGTGGCCCAGTTTTATAGCCCAAAACATAATTTTGCCACCCACAAAAACTGTAAAAGTAGAATGTTCATGTTTTGTATTTACATAGAACAAATTTTCCTACAGTATTTATTGGTGTTTGAAAGATACAAACAAAACAGTGACAATTACTCAGTACCCCACAACCTTGAGCTATTGGGCACTAATATTTTTATGTACTTCCTACCAATCTTTATTTCTGTGCTTTATGAATTCTTATAAAACTGTTCACTAGCAGATCATAGGTCAGTGACAAGAGTGAATGCTTAGCATGCATGAGGTTCCAGATTCAGTCTTCAGAACTGAAAAGAAAAACCAGTAACATAATGATTTATAGTTTTAGCTATATGTCCTGTTTTTCACATAGCATGCCATGAATAGTTTCCCACATCCTTGAAGAGCCTACCAAAACATCATTTAAAATTGTAATACATTAAAATTATGTGGGTGTGCCGTAATCCATTTTACCACTCTTTCAGTATTTGGCAGTTATGTAGTTTCTCCTTTTCTACCTAATATTTTTATGAACGTAATTTCAGATAAATGCTGCATCTCAATTAGGGCTTGTTTACTCGGAACAGAGTCCAAGAAGGAATGATAGGGTACTAAACTGCGCACAACTGCCAGAAGAGACTGCACCGCTGAAGGCTCCCATGGGTCTGTCTTCTACCAGCCCTCAGCCAGCACATGCTTTTTAAAATTATGCTACTCTGATAAGTAAAAAAATATTATCTGATCATTTCATTTTGCATTTCTTGAGTACTGGTAGGGCTCAAGCATTCCTCGTGCTTGATAGCCATTTATAATGCCTTTGAGAATTGACCTTCATAACATTTGACCATTTATATTGGGTGTTATTTTTCCACATGAGTTATAGGAACTCCACATATTAAAGAAATAATCCCCCTTTTACCTCATTATCCTGAGAAAGATATTTTTTGCTCTTGACTATCTTTGGCATATTAAAACTGCTGTCAGGTTGAGACCACTATAAATTAAATTCTCTGTCTATGGTTTGTTGCAGCTTTTTGTTTCCTTTTTAGTTTTTCGCCTAAGATGAACCATAAAGTTATATTTATTCAGACTGCAAGCCTGTGTAAATACCAGCTGTGGTTCAGATTTTCAAGGTTTTCCACCTCCTTTAACCTTATGCCAGGGGAGCAAACATAAGCTTCCTTGCAGGAAACTAGTAGGTTCATAAAGGATATGCTCTTTACTGTCCAGCCTTGGGGAAAGTCCTCCAAGGACTCCACATCTTGGGAGGTTTTGTTTTTCTTAGTAGCATATAAATTAAATGTATACTCAGTGTTTTCTTCAGTTCTAAAAGCATAGCATGTGCTCCACATTTTCCTAGTTTGTATGCTTGTCGTGTTTTTAAGGTAACAAGTCTTACTTCTTGAGCAGTACATTTATTGAATTTTTTTCATTTTTTGATTTCATTGCCCAGTTTTTACAAGTTTTGTCAAAATATAATTCCACATACCACAAAAAGAACTTCTAGAATGTACAGTTTTGTAGTTCTTAATATGTTCACTGGGTTATACAGTCATCACCACTATCTAATTTTAGAGCATTTTTATTACCCTAAAAGGAAACCCCAGAGCTATAGTAATCCATTACAGGGGCTGGGGATTTAGCTCAGCGGCAAAGCGCCTGCCTGCCAAGAGCAAGGTCGTGAGTTCGGTTCCCGGTACCAGAGAAAAACCAAAAAAAAAAAAAAAAAAACAAAGTAATCCATTACCACTCCCCACTCTCCCACCCATGGAAACTACTCATTTATTTCCTGTCTCCATGCTCTTACCAATATGAACCATGTAATGTGTGACCTTTTGTGTTAACATTTCTCACTTAACAAGTGTTTTCAATATTTATCCATACTATAGTCTGTGTCAGTACTTTATTTTTTATTGCTGAATAATATTCCATTGTATAGAGACAACATATTTTATCCATTGTCAGTTGATGGATGCTTAACTATTTCTATTTGTTAGCTATTATAACTAATACTGCTATGAACATTCATGTACAAAGTTTTGTGCAGATATGTATTGTTATTTCTCTTGTGTACAACCTAGAGTAGAATTTTTGGGCCAGAAGATAACTCTGTAAAATTTTCAGGAACTGCCCAGACTCTCTTCCAAAGATGCTGCACCATTTTACAGCACCACCAGCAATCTCTGAGGGTTACAATTTCTTTCTACCCTCATTAATGTATGTTACTATCTTTCAGTTTAGCCATCCTAATGGGTATGAAGTACTGTAGTATCTCATTGTGGGTCTGAAGTTTAGTTTTCTAATTCCTGATGATGTTGAATACCTTGTTATGTGCTTATTGGCAATTTACACCTTTCTTTGGAAAAATGTTTTTTCAAATCTTTTGTCTATCTTTAGTTGAGTCATTTATCTTTCTGTTGTTGAGTTGTAAGAGTTCTTTAAGTATTCTGAGCATGAGTCTGTTATTAGATATACAACTTACAAATATTTTTTCCTTGTTATGCATTTTCTATTTACTTTTTTGATAGTATGGTTTGAAGCACAAAAATTCTTAATTTTAATGCAGTCCAGTTTTTTCTTTTGTCACTGATTTTTTTTGTGTCATTTAGGAAAGCACTGCCTAACCCAATGTCATGAAGACTTATTTCCACGTTTTCTTTTAAGAGTTCTATAGATTTACCTCTTCTGTTGGGTCTACGATTCATTATGATTTAATATTTTGTGTATGGTGTGAGGTTGGGTTTGTTCACTTTTCTGTATGTGTGTCTTCAGTGTCCCACCACCACTTGTTGAAGAGCCTATTCTCCCCCACCATTGAACTACCCTAGTACCCTTGCAGGAAATCAATTGACTACATTTATGAGGATTTATTTCCGAGCTTTTGATTCTATTCCATTAATCAATATGCCTACTCTAATGCCAGTACCCTACTGTCCAGATTATTTTAGTTTTGTATTGTAAATTTTGTAATTAAGAAGTGTGATTCTTTTACCTATCCTCTTTCAGATTGTTCAGGCAATTTTGGATTTTGAGGCCCCTGTATTTCCATTTGAATTTTATAACTACCTGGTCAATTTCTATAATAAAGAAAGCATTTTGGTTTTTGTTAAATCTGTAGATTATTCTGGAAAGTATTACCATCTTAACAATATTATGTCTTCTATCCCATGAATGTGGGGTATCTTTATTTTATTTAGGACTTCATTAATTTCTTTCAACTCTAGCTTTCAGTGTATAAATTTCCATTCTTTTATTCCTAAGTATTTCATTTTTTAAATATTATTATAAATGGAATTTTTTCTATGCCAAATCATTTTTATGCCTATTTTATCCCTTAAAGAACTTTAAGGAATCAGATAAATGTTTACCCATATTATTTTTTTATAGATTTTTAATTTTTTTCACTAATCCATGTGATAGTTATTTTGATGATAAAGTATGGTAGATCTAACCTTGTTTTCTTCCAAGTATTTAACTATTTACCCAATACATTGTACGGTGTAAAGTTTTTCCCATTTTTAACCTGAGCATGTATTCGATCACTTTTTCCTAGATATAATGATAATGCTTGTCCTCCTGCCACAGTGGAAAAAAATTATTCCCATCTACTTGCCTTGCTTTTTCTTTCTTAACATTTGTCAGGATCTAGTATACTGTATGTTCTACTTCTCCATCTTATAGATTGCACTTATATATCTTAAATACTATCTCTTATTGGACTCTATGCTCACAGATATAGAAGAAGAATATATTACATCTACTATATAAACTTTGTTATCAATGAAGGACTTTGTGACATGTATGCTGTCTTGTCTTCTCCTTAATGTCCACAATAAATCCCTTTAGAGAATTCTTCCACATCTAGATAGCTTTAGCTCTCACCCTTTCTTAATGAAAGGTAGCAGACAGACTGCTATAGCAGAAGCCAGTGCATGCATGTTTATTCAGACTGCACTCTGAGATGGTCACTGTTAATAGAATAGAGAATTAAATAAACCGTGACTTATTTAGCCCACTTAAGTTATCATTAAAATAAATTTTGGTCAGTTTTTAGACATTCAGAATCTCTCAAAGAAAAGTAAAATCTAGTTTTACTTTTTGTTTGTTTGTTTTGTTTTGTTTTTTCTTTTCAGTACTGGGGATTGAACCCAGGGCCATCTCACTAAGCTGTAGCCCTGGGCCTTTATATTTTATCTTTTGAGACAGGATTTTGCTAAATCACCCAGGGCTAGGCTTCAGTTTTCATTTCTTCTGCCTTAGCCTCCCTGAAAGCTGGTATTACCAGCTACCATGCCCATCTTAAAGGGCCTGCCTGACAAGCGCAAGGTCATGAGTTTGATTCCTGGTACCAAAAAAAAGCATTAGGCTCATCTTAGTTTTATTCTACACACACACACACACACACACACACACACACACTTTAACCAGAAAATGGAATGCTAACAGGTTAGAAAATGAACCACTGATTAGGCAACTGAATAAAACAAAACAGATCCATGGAATTCACGCTGTCTAGCTCTGTGACCTGGAGCTAGTCAGTCTTTCTAATCTTGGTTGCTTGACCTTTAAAAGGAGAAACTTTCCTCAGACAGTTGGATACTTTGAGATGTACAGTGTGAATGCTGCCTTCCAAGGCAATGCACACAATTTATGAATGATGACAATATTATTATAATTATAAGGTTACCCAGGGGACATATAAACCTTCTCATCTCAGTAAGCAGAGCGAATGCCCTTTATTCTTCCCTCATTTGTGAATCCCAAAGTCCTTCTCCAATTAAGTTCTTGCAAGCTGCCCATGGGCAGGCCCCAGATGAGCAGTGCAGTCTACACTCTGAAATCCCCAAAGCTAATCACAGTTATTCTAATGCATTTGCTGACAGCTTATCCTTTTATGCTAACCTCCGAAGGAGAAGAGATATTGCCAGAAACAAGCTTAAGGAAAGCATAAATAAGCCTCAACTTCCCTCTCCCTTTCCAGTTTCCTCCAAGCAGATTCTTTAACAATATTAAGCCAAGAAGAATTATGGCAATGAAAAGTGCATCTAAGTGGGGATGGTCCAGCTGCAGCTTCCTTTGTACCCTATGTGAAGTCACAGCCTTAGCAAGCACGTTAGGATGCCCAAGCTCATGTTCGTGGGTTCAGGTTCCCAACACACTCACGAGTTGGAGAATGCCACTTGGACAAAAATGGGGAGTGAATTACACATCTGATGTAATCTGACCTAGAAAAGATACTGAGTAGGAAATTTCAGTGGAAATTCACAGAAAGAAAAATCCAACCAGAAGTACTTTAGCTGAGTGGGGCAACATGTGTATAAGGTTAAGCACTGGCATGTTTAGAAATTCCCAGCCTCCAGTTAATAAAACTGGGGTCATGAGAACTCTCCATACTTTACCATCTGCATTTACCAATTCACCCAGATGCTCCCAGCACTGGAAAAACACTGTTCGAAGGAGAAAAAATAATTCTTTGGTAAGAAAACATGTGGCATTCACCTCAAATAAGACTTTATTTCAAATTCTGGGAACTTCAACTCTAATTTATGCCGGGATATTTTTAAGCCATGTCATTTTGGACAAATAATATGGCCAAAATACAATTTCATCTCCGTATGTATATATGCATGCTTTCTATATATAAAGGCTTTTTCCTTCTACTCAGATAGTAAGATGTTAAATAATAAATAAAATATTAATTTTTAAATGTGCATGTGGTTTTATAAGTATTTTCTTTTGTCTTTCCTTTTTCCTTTCTGTCTAGCTTTGAAAGCCTCACCTTCTAAGAAATGGTGCAATTCCATCGCTGCCTTAAAGGCAACTTCCCAGGAGATTGTGTCCTCAGTTAGCCAGGAGTGGAAGGATGAGAAGCATGACTTGCTGACTGAAGGACAAAGTTTTAGCAGCCTCGATGAAGAAGGTACAGATAAGATACTTCAGTAATAAAGAAAAATCCATGGTTTACTTATAAAACTTATATAACTTCAGAGTAGAAAAATTAGAAAGTATTCTCAGATAGTAATCTATTAAAGTTTTAAAGGCTACATATAGTATACTATAGTTCATGTAAACTTTAAATACCATTATAAACAATACATTTATGATTGATGATAGAAATTATGTAATACTGAAATATTCCAAAAAAATCTATGATCCTACTACCTGATAATATTAAATACTAACATTTTAACTCCTAACCTTATTCTGTGCACATATAAATATACACATAAATGTCACAAGTTTCTTCTTCAATTAGTTAGATCTTCTTTAATGAATTTGAAATTTCACAATATTCTTCTTGCTACACTTGAATACTGTACATCTCTTTTGTTAGATTTATTCCGTGCATAGATACAGAAATTGATTCATGTAGGTTTTAAAAAGTAGTACCATTTTAAGAACTGGATGGTCAGGCTGTTTGTTGCTGCTACATAGACCCCACACTCCACTTTTTTCATGCTTTTGAGTGGGGCTGGCTAGTACTTCTGATGAATCGAAGTGTTGACTGTGGACAGCCTCTTCTTGTCCTGATTTTAAAGGGAATGCTTGTAATGTTTCATGTTGAGAAAAACCTTTGCTAGAGTTAGTGCCCATAGTCAGGTCAAGGAAGCTCTCTTTTTATGGCTAGTTTGCTAAAACTTTATATGAAGAATGAGTACTGAATCCTTTCAATGCACGTCTCTAACTACTCTAATTTCTGAGTTGATCATTTGGTTTTTCTCTTCCAGTCCAATAAGTAGAAGTGTCCCTTTAGATTTTTCTAGCAGTATATTCTCTGGAGAATCCCAGCGTTTCCTAAAAAAGATCTTCAACTTCCTGTAGAAGGCAAGATCTCTTGGAGGGGTTTTCTTTTTTCAACTGAAACCTTAGAATCGGGTGTTATTCCCATCCACTTCTGCAGCATTCATCTACCAGTGCTATATTGGGTTTCTTTCTTTCTCGTCTTCCCATAAACCAACTTGTATCCAGAGTTAGCAGTTTCAGTGGAAGCGTTAATGACTCGCTCTTGGCCCTCTCTGCACCGAAGCCCCAGTTCCTGAAACATATTTATCGCCATCCCCTAAGCTACACTGCCTTGGCTTTTCCCCCATCATACTAACCTGGTTTTCTGAGCACGCACATAAAATTAATGGTGTCTAAGAAACAGAAGAAAATTACAGCCTGGAAAGTAGGACACACTTTTTTTTTTGAAAACATAAAAAATATCATCCAACAAATAATCCCCATTATCAAATAGTTGCCACCCTTATCTTCCCACTTTTAGTCTCTTATAAGCCCTTCGCTTTTTTTGTCCACTTTTGCCTTTGGTTTTATGAAGCTGGGGAGATGCTGAGCTTCCTGAGGGCAAGCTTCTGAGGTCATTCGTGGCCTTAAGATTTGCACAGTGCCCAGTGGTGACAGTGGCTCCGTGCACAGACCAGGGGGCCTGGCTGAGTAGATGGGTGTTTCGGTCTGGCTCTCAGTCCCACCTTCTAGGAGCAGTTTCTTCTGCAGGTTCACACCACATCCCTATGCTCTGTAACTTTGCTGCCAGGGCCTGGCTACCTCTTCCCCAGCCTGGGCTGGGCAGCAGTGTGGCCCAGCAATAAGGACAGAGAGGACTTCTGAGTCCGGGGATGAACTTACTTCTAAACTATATTAATGAGGCTTTCAAATAGTGCGCTCACCATGACCTCTAAAGTTCAAGCAGCGGGGCCGGTTGTTAATCTAGAAAAAGAAATATGAAGAAACACACTACATGTATCCACATACCTGGAAACGTGGGAGTACCCATACTGTATTCTTTTCTCGTGCCTCGTTGGGCCTTTTGCTTCACGTTATGAGACATTATACTTGAAAAGGTCTCAGAAGTTTAAGAGCGTATTCTTTGAGACTGTAGCATGCCATTATCAAATGAGTTTCTCTGCAGTCTTTTATGTACAGGGTTTGGCCTCTTTCCCATGCCCTATGCTTGGGAACTTCCCCTTTCAGGGTGCATTAAATTATGGACAAATTTCCCTCTAGCTTTTACCCATTTGTTTTTGGCATCCTTGCTATGTCTGGATTGCGTTCCTTCTCTACTGTCCTGTAACAAATCATCACAAATTCAGCATCTTAAAGCAATACTCATTTATTAGCTAGTAGTTCTGTAAGTCAGAATATTGGCTACATCTCACCTGGGTTGTCTTCTCAGGGGTCTCAAAAGCAGAAATCAGGGACCAGCTGGACTGAGTTCCTCTCTGGAAGTACTATAGAGGAATCCACTTTCTGAGTCATTTGTGTTGTTGGAAGAATTCAGTTCCTCGCTGCTGTGTTAGGTGGGAGGCCCCTTTTCTTTCTCTGTGACAACTGAGAATCCTGCCTGGCCCCTAGGGACCCCCTACATTCCTTGCTGTGCAACCTCCACCATGCGCAAACAAAGAATTCCTTGACATTTCCCTTCAACATTTGCACTCTCGGATTGCCTACCTCCAACCTCTAGACCCAGATTTAAAGTGTTCATGTGAGGGGTTGGGGATTTAGCTCAGTGGCAAAGCGCCTGCCTGGCAAGCTCAAGGTCGTGAGTTCGGTTCCCGGTACCAGAGAAAAATAAAAAAACCAAAAATAAATAAATAAATAAAGTGCTCATGTGATTAGATCAAGCCCCCTGGATTATCTCTCCTTTGACCAATTCAGAGTTACCAGTTCAAAGCAACCTGGATTACATTGCAGAATCCCTTTTGCCAGGTCACACAGAATCATCCCAGCAGTGATATCTCATTGTATTCATCAGAATCACCCACACTCAAAGGAAGATCAGACAAAAGCGTGGGGCACTGGGAGTTCTCTTAGAATTCTACCTGCCACGTTGATTTAAAAAAGAAAAAAAAAAAAAAAACCAGGAGGATGGAGAAACAGTTCTAGATGATGATTTTATAAAATCATGAATGACCAAAGGTCAACATTCAAACATGAGATTTATTTTGACCTAAATGGAGGCAGAACTCCACCATCCAGAACTTTTTATGCATTGTTGTCTGGCCTCATAAAGTGCAGTGCTTCCTGTACTGCCTCCATTTTCTCTCCATGCCTCTCTCTATCCCACCACATAAACTCCTTCAGATCCAAGATCCTGGTGCTGGGCTGCAGCTCATTGCTAGAGAAGCTGCCTTGCACACAGAGGCACTGGGTTCAATTCCCAGCACCACAAAAAAAGAAAAGAAAACCCACACTCCCATGACAGTGCATATTTGGTCCAGTGTCCATTTCCACACTGAAAATACATACTGTTGGATATGCAGTGCCGATCGGGAAATGCCAGAAACCCCGTAAGGTTATATTGTATTTATTACATTTTTTTTTTCAGTTTGGGGGAAAGGTGAAAAAGAATCTACATAGATTCTATCAAAGTGGGCATGGGCCATTGTGGGTCTAGAACATTCTTCTTTCCCAAAAAGAGATGCTTCTTGTATGATTTCATGGGCTCCTAGGTTTTTCAAAAGAAATAGGATTTTTCTCACTTTTCATAATGCGTGCTTGCTATTAAGGTATAAGGTCAAGAGCCTGGGTCGCATTTAAAGGCATGTGTGGACTCAGTCATGGACTCTTGGTTTGTTGAAGCATTTTGCAGCTTGTGAAAAGTCATTTCAGGTCTAAACTGAGGGACACAGGCGTGTGCATTTCACAGGGGGAGCAAAGCAGGTTTGCTCTGGTTACACATCTGCCAGTCATGCTTTCAATCTCAGTCAAATTATCTCCTTAATCTCCTAGGACTTCTTAATGCCATCTTTTTGAAATAGCAAATCACTTTATTAGATTTGTAAAAGAACATTCATAATATCATTTCCATAAGCAATTTTGCAAATTAATTTAATTTCCTTTCTGTTTAACCTGTTTGCAAGCAGCTCTTTTACATTTCTACTGTAGTTCAGAAGAGCATAGCTAATTCATAATTTCATTTGCAGCTCAATGTGTAAAATGAATACTTTTGACTCATTGAAATTACTATAGGTACTGAAGCAGTATGTGATACTGAGATTCATGAGTGTGTGTTGCTTTCATTCCCCAGCTCTGGGATCTCGACACAGGCCAGACCTGGTCCCTAGCACTCCATCACTGTTTGAAGCCGCTTCCTTGGCAACCACTATTTCGTCTTCTTCCTTATATGTCAGTGAACATTGCCCACAAGACAGGACTACGCTTTATTCAAACAGGTAATACTTAGCAAGCACAATCAGTTTACCAGGCAGACTGTTACCACGTTATCAACAGTAGACCTATAGCAGTGTCTTTGACTCTGGCACCCAGGATGTGCCCGATGCTCACCTCATAAGTAAGACAGAGGGGACATGCTGATTTCTGCTGTGATGAAATACATCTGAGGGAAAGGTCTTCTTTACAGTTAATCAGTTTGTGGTATAGAAATTATACATTTGGATCTATGGAAAAAGACAAATCTTGCGCTGTTTTCATCTTAGTAATTTCTTAATGAATTTTTTAAGCAAGTTGTCTTGGTAAATATTACATGGATAGTCACAAAGACATTTACATATTCTTAATCTCCTAGGATTCTGTTTTGAAACATATTCTGTTTTGTATGTGTGACCTTAGTGACTGTAGTAAACAGAGTGATGGCTCCCAGGGTTGTCCATGTCCTAATTCCTGGAACTTATGAATATATTACTATATATGGCTAAAAAAATCTTTACAGATATGATTAAGATCTACTGTTTATTTTCTCTTTTTATATGTACAGTTTTATAAATAACTTCAGTTCTAGAAGAGAGTAATAGATATAGATATAATTATTATTTATTAAATGTTAAACGAACTTTTGTTGAAATCTAGCTCTCAAACATCAAGATGAAGCTGAGTGTTGTGGCTCAGACCTATAAGCCCAGAACTCTGGAAGGCTGAAGCCAGAGGATCAGAAGTTTGAAGCTAACCTGGGCAATTTATCAAGACCCTGTCTCAAAATAAAAAATAAAAACAAGGATCGGGGCTTGAGATGTAGCTCAGTACAAAAGCACTGGGTTCAGCTGCCATTAATGAGAAAAAATCATGATCAGATTTATGGGCTGGGGCTGTAGCTCAGTTCTAGGAATATTTTCCTAGCATGTATGGGTTTGATCTCCAGCACTGCCCCCTCCAAAAAAGTATCCAGAGGCAGTATTTCTTACACTGTAAGTCATTTTCCACCACTAGGCTGGTAGCTTAGTTTAATTTCAAAAAGATAAATCAATATGCTAGATCATTTTTAACACCTGCATATCTATAGAATCTACCTTTGTCTTTTGGCAAGTTAGACATTGGTAGTTTAACTTGCTGTATTAGTTCTTTCTTCTTGTTCTCTCTTGACCAGATACAAGAGCAGGTAGATAGCAAGTTAGGCATAAAGTATGTCCTGAGACTTGGAACAAATGTCCAGGTAGCCACAAATCTTAGCCAAGTCTGAGTTTAGATTTTTCTCTTTACAGGGCCGACAAATAAGGCTTCATTATAAATTATTTAGCTCATTTGAACTACATCAAAGTTATTTGATTTGGTTAGCTCCCCTGGATTGAAGACATTTAAAGTGACTTAAAGTCACATGCAATACCTTGAACATTTCTATTTGGTGTGTAAGTTAATCCCATCGGTATGGTATAGATGAACACATGAGGCTGCAGAAAGGTCTTCTGGTTGCAAATATAAATGCAACCTCAGAAGATAGCTGAAAAGTCCCAGTTCTCAACAAGGTCAGGAACAATTTTCATAGGATGCCATAATATGTTCTTACTGTTTGCTACTACGGTAATTAACGGGGACATGTAATTAGACATGTGCTTAAATCATTACTGAAATTCTCAGAACAAAAATAAAAGTATTTTTGCTTGGCTTTTGGTGGTTCTGGGGGTTGTTATTGTTAAATTTCCAGCCACTTGACCAGAGGGATTAAAGTCCCAGGTATTCAAAAGCTGTCCTCAGGATGTAGCCTTCCCTCCACACCCAGTCCTTCCTTCCCAGCCTGAAGCCTACCTCTGCACGCATGTCTCTGTGCGTATTCTCAGAGCTGTGCTAGAATTCTCGGTACTTTTCTTTATGCTGCTGCTAGCTAGCACATTGATTTATATAGGAGAAATTTTTTAGAGTCACCTATCTATGATATTCTTCCCCCTTTTTTTTTTTTGAAGTTTATTTCAAATAAATCTTTTTTTGATGCTATATCTCCAAATTACAATTTGACTATATTTAGCTATCATTCAGGGTTCATTTGCAAGAACAGGAAACAACTCTACCTGAAGCAGGAGGGAAGCAAGTACCAAGTGCACAGAATGGCTGGGGAAGTGGGCTTCTCCCTGGCCTCAGAGGTCAGTCCTGAACACTCTTCCGGGTTGGCCCTCAAGCGGTGCTGCGGCCTGGGCCATGATTAAGTGGGTGGCTCCCATGGAATGCAAGCCAGAGAAAAGTGTTTCCATGAGCCAAGAATGTTCTTAAAATGAGGCAACATTAAAAAAAATATGTGGCTTTACTTAAATACCCATATTTATTTGAAAGATAAATGCCATTTGGCATTTATCATCAGGACAGGAGAAGCATGAGCCATCCACGTCATCATCCTCCACGTCACTCTTCTGCTCTGTCCCCTGCCTGCTGCCGTAGTTGTTTCTGCTTTTAGCCTTGGGATGCTAGAAACTGAAAGGCACATCTCAATCCTTGAGGGCTGCCTTAGGAAAATCGTAAGGAAGAGGCTCAAAAATGCCAAAGAACTCTGGAGAAAAATAATGGTGCAAAAGTTCTTAGGAGTCCACATCCTTGTTTCCTTGACCCAGTATGGCCCATCCTACTTATTTAACAGGGAAAACTCACCAGAAAAACATAAAGAAATTATCATATTTCGTTTCCATTTGTTTTTTTCTTTAGGTGTCCCACATAGCGTCTTTGAGACAATAATTAGCCACTATTCTAAGTCTCATCTGGCCTACTAAGTTTTATTTTTTATTAGTACATGTTTGCAGTGTGTAATGTTTCTACTCCTTGTGTGGAGCTGGTTCATGAACAGGACACACCTTAATTCCTTTGCATCCCCTTCCCTTCCTCCCCCCCCCCTTTCCCTCCATCTCTTGATCCCCTTCCCATTTGAGAAAGATCTATCCCCCACTTTTATATCTGGTTCTTTTTTATATTTTGAGTTTCTCACGTAAGGCAAGCCAGGCAACATTTAAGCTTGTATGTTTGATTTCTTTCACTTAACATTAGGCCTCCTAGTACATCCATTTTCCTACAGATGACTCAAGTTTCTTTCTTTATGCCAGGGTAGAGCATCATTGTATAAATGGACATTTTCTTTATCCAGTCGTCTATTTATAGATACATAGGCTGTTTCCAAGGTTTAGCCACTATGAATTGTGCTGCCGTAAACATGGGTGTACACGTATCACTGTGACATGATGTCTTTAGCTCTTTCAGGAAGATACCTCAAAGGAAAATAACTGAATAACTCAAATGGAATTTCTAGTTTTAGTTTTTTAAGGAATCCCCGTACTGGTTTCCACAGTAGCTAGGAGTGAATTGTTTCTCATTAACCTTGCTGGGGATTTGATGAGTACTAACAATTTCAAGGCTTGAGTCTTTCCTTATCTCAGAAAATTTTTCTTCAATTATTGTTTTAATTATACTCTGCCCTATTCCCTTTTCTGGAACTTCTATGACATGGATGTTGGAGCTTCTGAATTCATTGTCTCTGGTAGTTTTTTGTTACTCATGAGCTGCTTGGACATTTGTACTGTATCCTTAGATACTTCTTCCATTTGGTCATCTAGATTGCTCATTCTTTCCTTGATTTTACCTATTCTACTGTGCAGGTCATCTACTGAATGTTTGATTTCTGAGACGTCTGGGTATTCTCAATCTCCTCTTGTATCTCCCTGAAGATGCTGATCACTCTTCTGAAATTTTCAGTTTCCTGGATTGAGTCTGCTTTGGCCATCAGCTCTTCTATTTTCAGAATCTTGTTTCTCTTTTCCTCTGTTTTCCCTAAAACCTTGGTAACTCCTGATGTAGCAGTCAGACTTGCCAGTGAACACTTCTCACGCTCATCAGAACTGCTGTCCAGTGATTCGGAGAGAGAGGTCCAATGCAAGGTGGGAACTGAGTATCTCAATCTCTGGAAGCAGCTCTTTCCTTTTCTTCTTCCTCAGCATTGTACACCTCCTGGAGCCGCCCCAACCTTTCCTTCTCCCTAACCGAATAACTACAGGCAAGTTCCTCACACAACACTGAGCCCTCTCCTCCCTTTGTGCTTAGGTTTCCTTCTCCCTCCTGCTGCTGCTGCTGCTCCTCCTCTTCTCTGTCCATTTCTGAGTTTTCTTTTTCTTCCTGCTCCTCTGCCATGTCAGAGTTTCCCTCTCCCTCCACTTCTGTCCCTGAGTTTTCTTCCTCCTCCTCCTCTTCCTCCTCCTTCTCCTCACCCCAGGTTACTTCTTCCCACTCCTCTTCTGCCTCCTCCATCCCAGAGTTTTCTTCTCCTCCGCTGGCCATGAGGCCTCCTGCTGCTCCATCTTGGGACTTTCTTTTCCCTTCCATTCTGAGGACACTGAGCTCCTCCCCTCAGGCATAGCCGCCTTCACCTCTTTAATGAACATGAAGTTCAAGCCATCACTTGCTGGGTCCCCAGCTCCACACTTTGAGGCTTTTAGAGCCCCTTTCGATGCCTCCCTACTCTCTTCCTCCTCAGTGTGCATCTGCATTCTGTGTGAAAACATCTTTCAGCAAATCTTTCACAAAAGCCTTTTGGCTGGTAATTTTCTGAGGCTCTGCAGGTCCGAGAATGTCTTTATTTTACCATCCTTTTAAATGCTAACTCAATCTTGTGTAGAAATGGAGGGTCAAAACCATTTTCTCCTAAAATGCTGAAAATGTGAGCCCCATTGCTTTCTGACTTCTGGTGTTCCTGACAAGAAGTCTGCAGCCAGCATCGGGATGGCTCCTTCATCCCTTGGTGGTCTTTCTTCTTTTAGAGCCTTTCTTTATTCTTCAGGTCCTCAAGGCTTCTTCTCTCCCCCATTTTTTTCACTGGCTTGCACTCTTCATTCTCTCTGTCCTCTCTTTCCAGAACTTCTAGCCAGACATCGTGATTTCTCTGTCGTTGCTACCGCACAAGGCTCCTCCCATACTTTTTTTGATTTTACCATTTTGAGGTAATTTCTTACCTTGGACCTCATTGTGATTTTTTTTTTTTTTTTTTTTTTTGGTTTTTCTCTGGTACCGAGAACCGAACTCACGACCTTGCGCTTGCCAGGCAGGCGCTTTTGCCACTGAGCTAAATCCCCAGCCCCTGTGATTTTTAGCTTTGTCTAATTTTTTACTCAGCTCATCTAGTTTTCTTTTAAAGGTCAAGCTTTCAATATCCTCTCCTATTTTGGAATCTATCTATTCCGCCAACTCTGTTTTTGATGAGGCTACATCTTTTACTTCCTGCTTCTCCATTATGCTTCTAGAGCTCTTTGAATTTTTCACTTCAGGTGTTGTGATTTTTACTTCCAAAATTTTCTGTGTGTTATTTGTCAGGGTTTCCACCACATCTTCAAACATGAGGTCCTGCCTTTCCTTCATGAATTCAAACTCATTCTTGTCACCTGCTAATGAGTTTTTGTACTCTGATTCAAGTACTAGGGCATCACCCTTTCAGTCTCCATTGATGCCTTTTTTTCATCCAGGGAACTTTTTCTGTCCCTTTGCCTGTCTTGCCACCTTGGACCCTGGGCATCATGGCTGTGTTACCAAAACTGATTTTCTATTCTAGGTAGTAATTTTTTTTTTTTTTTTTTTGCACAGTGGGTTGACTTTAGAAATTCAAAATTTTTTTAATGTCCCCTGTTTGCTGTGCCCAGCAGTAGGACGGCTTTGTACCAGGTATTCAAGTTAAGTGAAGGAGCAAGGAGCCAGTCCATTTTTATTTCAGTTTAGTGCATGGTGAGAGATATAGGTCTGGATTTAATTATCTGCATATAGATAGCCAGTTTTCCCAGAAACATTTATTAAGGAGACTATCTTTCCTCTAGTGTGTATTTTTTACCCTTTTGGCAAAGATCAAATAGTTAAATATGGTTGGATTTGTTTCTGCATTTTCTATTCTGTTCCATTGATCTTTGTGTCTGTTTTATGCCAGTACCATACTGTTTTTATCACTGTGGCTTTGTAATATAATTTCAAGTCTGAGATTGTGATGCCTCCCTTTTTTTCTCCTGCACCCAGAATTGTTTTGCTGTTCCAAGTCTCTTCTGGTTCCATATAAACTTTAGGGTTGTTTTCTCCAATTCTGTGAAGAATGATGTTGATATTTTGATTTGGATTGTGTTAAATCTGTTTATCACTTTTGGAAGTATTAACCTATTACAAAATTTTAAAACTGTACCCAAACAGCCTGGGGAGAAATGCCTTAGAAAAACAAGAAAATAGGTTGTATATTGATGTTATAATTCATATATGAGACTTTTTATGAATCATTTTTCTGTTCAAACTGTTCTGTTTTCCCATTTTGACATTATATTATACATATCTGTACTAAAATAAGCTACAAATTTTTCATCTACAAGTTGTCATTCTGTCAATCCTTTTAGGCTCTTGACTTGCAAGGTATTCATTAGCACCTAGATATCTCCAACCTAAATTAGATACCATGTGAGAAGCTGCTGTCTCAGAATTCTTTCTTTTAAGGATTATTTTTTTATAACTTCAAAATTTCCAATGTCTCTTGTAACCCATTCCTTTTTTAAGTGTACTCCAAAAACTGACAAGCAAAGGAAAAAAGGTATCATCTAAAAGATTACATTTAACCTGCTAATTAGGAGCACATATTTTAAAGTTCCAGTATATGGTCTATTGTTAGATCAGGCAGATCATTGGAATAAATTGAAACTCTCGTAGGCACATACTTCACAGGTAAATACTGGATTCAAGATTTGAATTTTTGATGCTTCAGTTTATCCTTCTGGTAAAAAGTCTGCTCTTTTAAATTAAACACTAAGAAATACAGAGGCAAATGTATTTTACCTCAAAATTAAGACCAATTCAACGTAATGTTATAGAAATGAGTCACACACATGTATATTCATTCTTTTCATGATTTCCTGCACAGTTGGTAGCAAAACTTAAACTCTTGATCATGCGTTAGGATGCAAAGCCTGACTTTCTCCCCATTCATCTGTGCTTTCATCATCAGAGATGCCCTCACCTGCATCCGCATTCCAGACAGTCTCATGTTTGCTAGTAGCTGTTTCTAACAGTTGGCTCACCCTGAAAACACATGGAGTTTTGAGAAAAGGGGAACGATATCCAAGGAAAAGCTACTGGCCATTTGCATGTAAAGGACCAACTGGGCAAGACTGCAAATGATGAGTCCATCATTCAGATCATTAGAGGCTGACCCAGCAGATCTGACACTAGTTCTGCTCGCCCCTGCCTGCCCTTAGAGCAGGGGTGGCAAACCCATGGCATGCATGCCACAGGAGGCTGTTTGCATTGTTGAAAGCTCTACAAAGTTCTCCATCATGGTTCGAGTACCATAAACCCAGGAGGAGGGGTAACAGTTGCCTCTAGCCACAAGCCAACCCCCATAAATCTCTTACCACTGACATTTAAAGACACACAGGTAGGATTGAGACCTTTCTTTACATTTGCTTGTAAAAATCAGGAAGTAGAGGGACTTTCAGTGACATACACAGGTGTACTAATAGTACTTCAGTCAGAACAAGTCTTCATGGTCCAAGCCTGTTCTTTTCACCACACTACCCATGCATCGTGGCCTTCAGACCCTTTTGGTCTGTGTGCAGAGCACTGGTTGGTCAGATTTTTCCTGGCATGAATTCTAACCCTGTGTTTGAGCTCCCTTCTTTCACAGTGTAATAATTAACAGGTTTCTTGTAGGCAGGGGTGGGCGCATGGTAATATCTACCTATGGTGTTCATTCTATAAGTCATTGGCTACTTTTCTTGTTTCAAACATCAGTTGCTCTGTCACAGTACCAGTCACAGTTCAAATCAGTAGCCTAATATTAATAACAACAATTACAGTAATAGGCAATTGGCACACACGGTGGTGCACACCTGTAATCCCAGCACTTGGGAGATGGAGGCAGGAGGATCAATAAGAGTGTGAGGGCAGCCTGGGCTACATGGTGAATTCAAGGCCAGCTTGACCTACAAAGCAAGACCCTGCCTGAAAAATAAAAGGCAAGTATTAGGCCTTGGTCTGAGTTAAGCCCTTTACATGGATCAAGTCACTTAATTCTCATAGCAACTCTGTAAGGCCATCACATGTATTATCTCCAGTTTACAGATGAAGAAATTGATGCCTAGCAACCTTAGGTAACTGCAAAAGTCACATAATTAAAAACCTGACCCATGACACCTGCCCATAGCACTGATGTGGAGGAAAAGCACGGCCTGTTATTCAACAGCGGTCCCCATTCAGACTGTCACATCTCAGGCAGGACAAGATGTAAAGGATGCTTTTAATGGGAGTTTAGTCACATTGGCGTAGGTTCCATTTGTCCTCATCTGTTTTGCCTTTCATTTCTCTCTGTAATTTTGAATGAGGATTTTCATTTTCAAAGATTTTAGAGATAAAACCTCTCTAAAATCAAATAAATAAATAAAATAACGCTTTAACAGTACAGCATATTAATTTAAATTCATGAGCACTGTAGAATAATTGTCTCCTCAAGCTTCTGTTTCCAGCTTTCCAGGTGGGCTGCAATTCACTACATAATCACTGAGAAGAGACTTTAGGTAGAAAGGTTTCTGTTTGATGTAGAAAATCCTGTATCTTCTGTTGACATGGCAAGGTTCACAGGAACCTTTTGGACTTCATAAGGATTCTAGTTCTCTAACCCTAAACCCAAGGGAAGGACAGACACACCTGCAGCATCTGCTGGGGACATGGCAGCCACCTGGTGTGCTGGGACCCTCCCCCGCCCTCCATGCAGGCTGTCCCCCATCACAGTTGCTGCCCTTTTAACTTTACTCAAAGTTATTTACCTTTATGTTTGTGGTTTCCCTATTTGTGGAATTTGGGTTATTAATCTCCTGCCTCCAAAGAGTTGCTCTGAAGTTTAAGCGAAATAATCAAAAAGTATTTATAACACTTCCTAGCACATAGTAAGCACCATCAAAGCATTTGCTAAAATAACCAAATGCATCAAGGAACAAAGGTCTGTACCTTCCCCATTAGTGCCACTGGAAGGCAAAAGATGTGATTATTTTTGGCAAAGAACCATCAGATGGCACTTTCTTAGTCAAAGTCTAGGCAAGGAAGCAGGAAACACCCATGGAATTTCAAATGGCACTGGTTATAGAGTGCAGAGAGCCTGGAAGAATAGAGAGAAGATGAGAAACCCAAGCAGATACCCGTGGGAAGCAGCTCCCACATGAGCCCTGCTGCATCACCAGAACTGAGAGTTCAGAAGCAGGGGCCTCCCACTTGGGACCTCCATGAACAGGGACCTTGGAAGAGAATGCTTTAATTCATAAGGTGCTGCCACCTTATGAACAGGGACCATGGACTTCATAAGAAGTCCATAAGAAGAGGATGCTCCATAAAGAGCTGGAATAGCGGCAGGAGCACAGCTGCCTGTAGATATACCAACAAAGAAGGGAGAATGAAAATGAGAGAGAAAAAGGCCAGAGACCTATGCACGTCCCACCTTTTTGCTCATCCCCTGCAGTGCCTGGGTGGTGGAACCGGACAGAGCCTCTGGAATGCAGGTGGCCAACGCTCCACCCTAGCACTGCAAAGTAGGTGAACACAGGATGTAAACAACAGCTGCGTGCACAGAGCAAACACTAGGTGAATGCAAGATGTTCAAAAAAATTACAAAGATGAAAGCATTATAAAGGGAGAATGCATGCAAGAACAGGAACTGACTTAGACTGTTGTAAAAGGAATCACAGATCACTTATTAACATGCCGATGTAATAGTAGTGTGTAAAGAGCTGTGATTTTGGAGAATGATCTGTGCAACTAACGATTGCAGAATTTATCAACAAGTCTCTCTGACAGTGAGTATCGCTCTCCTGGTACTACTCACCCTCCTACTGGGAATATGCACAGAAATGTCTTAACTAAGTCAGGCACACAACAGATTTTAAAAAGTTCCTTAGGTCAGAAATTCCTCTAAAAGGTCTGTGGAACCCAGAAGGGTCAGCCTCTGACAGGCAGCAGACAGTGTGGCTGGAGAAAAGCCATCACTCATGCCTGAGCAAATAGTTTTACTCTATTGCCGATACCCGATTTCTGAACCCCCTACTCGCCCTGTCTTACCAGCTCAGTATGATTCAGTCCGCAGCAAGCACACACAGGGGAGAGAGAAGGGCCGCATCCGTCCTCTCAAAGTAAGAGAGGGATTTAGTCAGCTTGTCCCTAGTGTCAGGAAACTAGGTCTTCACACAAATGATGGCTTATTCCGAGGAGAGTAACACTCCCTGGGACCCCAATGCAAAGCCCTGCTTAATTTCTGGCCTCCCCAGAGAAGAGTGTCTCATGTTCAGAATTTGGGGCTGTTATAGCACACTGGGATCTGTGGGAAGCTAAGGGAAGCCTCACATCGCCCTCCAGTGCATTGGAACCTGGTGGAAGCTGCTTAATAAACCCGTTTGCTTATTTGCACAATAAGATTCCACTCCTCAGTCCCCACCCCAACCCCAGGGCAGGGGGCATGCGGTTTATTTGTTTGTTTGTTTTTTATTTTATTTTAAAGAGAATTTTTAAAAAGAGAAGTAGCAAAATACCAACAACATAGACAAAAACAAAACAAAGCAAAAACAATAAAAATGATACAGGGTTTCAGAACAAAATGATAAGAATTAACAGTTGTTGTTATATTACATATTGTTATGTTCAACGAAGTTGCTCAGATTACCATATGTGAGAAAGCAAGATGGATCAAACCGTTAAGAAAATAAAAAATAAAAACAAAACAAAAAAGACCATTAGAAATGATACAGAGTTTAACTAGACAAGATGGTAGGAATTCACCTGTGGTTGTTACATTGCATATTGTTGTCTTCAAATTAGTTGTTCAGATTACCAGATATAAGCATGCAAAATAAGTCAAAAAATATTAAGCATTAACTGTTCCTTTCAATAAACCATTAGACATCAGCAGTACAGTTATCCTAGCTATCCTTCTATATATTTTCCCTTCCTTTCTTTTTCTTCTTTCCCTCATCCCAGTTGCTCCTTCCTTTGAGCAATTTCTTTCCCTTTCATAGTCTATTGTATGTTTTGGGTTTTATTTACTCTTTCAGGTTCTTACACTAGGGAGACAATATGATGTTTACACATGTGGGTCCAATTTATTTCACTTATTAATTTGGTCTCTAGTTGCATCCATTTACCTATTAAAGCCTCAAGTTTATCTTTTTTATAGCTAAGTAATACTCCATGGTATAAAAATACCACATCTGTTTTATCCATTCCTCAGCTGATGGTCATTTGGGTTGTTTCCAAGATTTAGCTATGACAAACTGTGCTGCTATAAACATGGGTACACATATATCACTGTGGTATGATGTTTTTAATTCTTCTGGGAAAATACCCGGAAGGGGAATAGCTGGGTTAAGTGGGACTTCCAATCCTAGTTTTGTGAGGAATCTCCACACTGATTTCCACAGTGGTTTCACCAATCTACACTCCCACCAGCAGTGAAGAAGCGTTCCTTTTTCTCCACAGCCTCTCCAGCATTTGCTATCGGTTGATTTCTTAATGCTAGCCATTCTTTCTGGGGTGAGATGGAATCTCAGTGTTGTTTTAATTTGCATTTCTCAAATGACCAACGATGTTGAACATTTTTTCATATATTTATTTGCCATTAGTATTTCTTCATCTGAGAAGTGCGTATTCATCTCAGATGCCTGTTTTTGGATTGGGTCTTTGAATTTGGGGGGCCTGGGTTTTTTTCAATTATTTATATGTTCTAAATAGAAGTCCTTTGTCTGAGGGACAGTTGGCTAAAATTTTTTCCCAATCTAAGGGTTTTCTTTTTAGTCTGTTGGTGATTTCTTTTGGTGTGCAAAAACTTTTCCATAAGATGAGATCCCAGTTGTTGATTCTTTGAAGTATTTCTGTGCAGTTTGGTTTTCGTTCGTGAACTCTCTGCCTGTACCTCTGTCTTCAAGATTTCTACCTACTTTCTCATCCAGTAGATTTAAAGTTTCTGTTTTAATATGTAGATCTTTGATCCATTTTGACTTTCGTTTAGTGCATGGTGCTAGACATGGGTCTAGTTTTAGTCTTTGGCATATGGAAAGCCAGTTTTTCCAGCACCATTTATTAAAGAGGCCATCTTTCTTCCAAGAGAGTGTACGATTTACATCATATTAGTCTGCACTGGAACTTTACCAAGTGCCTGCCTTTTTTGCTTTTTACAAACTATAGGACTGCTTCTGAAGTGATTAGCTTTTCAATTTCTCATATATCTCTGCATGGACAGGAAATGTAAGTGACATTTTCAGATATCTAGCATTTTATGAAGAATGGTAGAAGATTCGGTGGCAATTCAAAGAACACTCACTTTTTAAGGAATTGGTGCTTGGTAATATTTCTAGGTGTTTTATGAGTTAATGAGGTTTCTGTTGGATCTAAATTGTGGATAAGTGATATTACAAAAAGAAGTAAAGTTAGGAAGCTACTGGCCAGTATCTGAATAGCCTAAGATAAAAATAAATAAATACCCCTTTTATCCATTCTGCACCTCTTAGATCTGGTACCTCTTTTTCCCCCTTGATTCCAATCATTGGGCTCCAGCTTGGAAGAGTGGCTTGTAGGCAGTGCGTGGATCTGAAGATGCTCCCAGTTCTCTGCCATTTTTCCCTGACCCTCTGGAGAATGTTCCACAGCCAACTAGATCCTATATCTAGGTGCCTGCATCTAGAAATGAGGCCCTGAAACCTGCATTTTAGCAAGCTTCTCAAGAGATCCTTAAACCTGGAGCACAAGAAAAAAATTTTAGAGATTAACCCTTTTTCCTGTATGAGGAATAAAAAAATGTCTCTGCCTTTTGGTTCAGCTGAGATCTTGCTGGAATCTTTCAAAGAATTAATATGTAACATGCATAGCCTAAAACACAAGCCACGGCCCAGTGGATATTTTCAAACTATATCAAGATCATGACCTCAGTTTCTTTCTAGTACTTCAAATCTGTCTGCACAGACACAACGCAAGAGCAGCCTTGCCCTAAGGCAGTGATGGCGAACCTTTTAGAGCTTTCAGTATAACAAACAGCCCCTGCCTCACTCATGCCGCAGGTTCACACACATGCCACAGGTTTAACATCACTGCCCTGAGGAATTTCAGGTTGGCAGTATCCCTGGGAAATGCTGCAGCTGCCAAAACCTGCATCCCAGCTCAGCCTCAGTGACCTGAAGCCAAAGTACAGTGCAGCTCAGCAGCTGTTCTTAACCTCCTTGCATCTGCAGAGACTTTTGACTCTGTAGCCAAGCACAGCATTCTAAGATCCCCTGAGCGTCACTGCCTCTCCTGCTCTTCTTAAGGGTCAATTTAATCCTCTGAGTCCTGAGAAGTCCCCCTGACCATTTGGCTGTGTCCATGTGGTTTTCTGGTTGCTCCTGGGTTGATGCGCATTAGCCTCCTGCCCTGGACAACTCCTGGAAGACAGCAGCGCCCTTCCCACAGGGCTGCCCATGTCAATCCAGTAGCTCGCACTGCCTTGGCCTCTGTTTGAGACGTTCCCTTTTGGCCCACCTATTGCATTCCTGCTTGGCCTTCAGAGCCTTTGCCTCCAGTCTAGTTCTTGTGTTGTACACAAGTAATGATGACTGCCTGGGCCTGAGATCCAGGGCAGGGAACCAAATCTTCTGGCTCGTGTTAGCAGTTTGGCCACTTCCCCTCCATTCAACGGCCCTCTTGAAGGGCTCTGCCAGAATCCTGAGTTTAATTTTGTTTTGCTGATAGGCATCAAGTACACAGGAAGAGTGACAAACATGACTTCTCCCAAGGCAAAAGGAAAGTTGGTCCCAACATCCTGTTTAAACCTTCTGTTATCTGTGGAATTATCTCCACAGCAGGCAGCTCTGTGTCCTGCCATTAAGGCGACTTGTTGATCTTTGGGGGAAAGAATTTCACAGTGGAAGCTGCTCGCATAAACCAGCTGCTGGAGACTCATTAACTCCAGAGGACTGGAGTTAATGCCCCACCCAGCTTCCCACAGGGGGACCAAGACCATCCGCCACAACCTCTCTCTGGCTTTTAGTTCATGACAGATAAGGGTGTCGGGAGAGTTAGGTCAGTATTCAAGGGAATTAGGAGACAGTGATCAACTCTCAATTCAGAACCATATTAATGCAAAACGTCAAGATTCAATAACCTGGTTTCTAGGGTAAAGTAATAAAGATGAATTGTCTAATGCTATTGTTTTTCTCACCAGCCTTATTAAAAGTCAGTGTTTAGAAGGTCACAGAATCACTTAAAAACAACCAGACTTGTTTATTATTCACTGAAGGATTTGGCTAAAATGAAAATATTATCCTGATATCTACTTGGGGACAAAAGATGATGGCATTTTTCTGTGTTTCTTTTGTTTCTAATCCCTCCAGAATAGTGCTTCTGAGCCTTTAAGCACTTGTCTGGGAAAAGGTATGCTGTCTTTTATTTATATGTGGACACATCCGGGTTGGTTCCCTGCTAATTCCAGCTGCTGTTACTGGCTGTTTTCTTTGTTGTCCCTGAGTTGTGATGAGAGAAAGCCGCATTCCAAGGTCAAGTCAAAGCTTGCTTCAGAGATGGATCAGATGCCTACCTCTTTGCCTTTAACTGCTCACCCCTGATACTTTTCTAATTCCATAGCAAAACTCTCCTTAAAAGAACCAGAGCTTTGAGAATAGCGACTTTTCTGATATTGTGTCATGCGGCCCTTTCTTTTTGTGTCAAAATTATATGCACAGAGTTTAACAGTGAATTGTATAAAATCTGTTTATTTTTAAAGAACACAGCTTTGCCCACCTCACCTACACTTTACCGACTTCAAATGTAGCCTTCTCTGACCCTTTCGGTTAATTACTTTGCAGTGAATTCCACATCTGCAAATAGCATGGTACATTGTTATTTCTTCATATTTCAGGCTAGGGTAGTAGCTAATAACTTTTCCTTCTGGAAGATGAAGACTGATGTCTTTTCCTCACCCGATACCTGCCCCTGCACTCTTCCTGCCTCCCTTGCCCACCCCCACTTCCTGTCTCCTAGTATAGTTACATCTGGACTGTGCTTAGAACAGTATTGACTGTTTGATTGTGGCTGTATAAATACTGTGATGTAGAATCGACTCTTAGTATCCATGGGAATATGGAGTTCTGGGACCCCCAACAGATGCCAAAATTCACGAAAGGTCGGGTCCCTTATATCAAATAGTGTACTATGTGCTGTAACCTACACACCCTCATGTATACTTCAGATCATGTCTGGATTACTTATTCCTAATAAAATATAACAGCTGTATAAATAGTTGCTACATTGTGTTGCTTAGGGAATACTGATGAGAAAATCTTTATAAATATTCAATACAGATACCATTCTTTTCTGAAAATTTTTCCTCACCATTGGTCAAGTCCGAGGGTTCTAATAGCCTACATGCTAAGGTTGCCTTTCCTTTCCTGTGTTTCTTTTTCTCCTGTAGCAGATAATTACCTTGTCCTCTCATTTGCTTAGATTTTGGTGTATTTTTGCTTCCCAAACCAATTACATGGCTGTGTACATGGCTGTGTAGGTTTTGTTCATTTCATTCCTTTGCAGAAGTTTTCCCCAGAGCCTCTGACCTCATAGCCAGGACTTACTGTTTCCAGGGCCTGATGCACATCTGCTACTTTGGGGTCTCCCTTCTGCATCTTCCTGAGGGTCCTCCTCACCTTCTTTCTGTTTTGAGTCTCCTGTTTGACCTCTTTCTCGGCTTATTCCCTTACCTCAGTGGAGCACATCTTCCAGTATCTCCATGAAGGAGACTTACAGAATACAAAATCTTAAAGGACTTGGATGCCTGTGTTTGTGCTGTAACCCTCACCCTCCATGGATAGATAGGGCTGTGGGTATAGAATTCTAGGTCATAAATCTTTTTCTGTTTCCTCCAAAATTGTGAAGACTTTGCTCCATTATTTTTCAGTTCCCACTTACTTGAGAAATCCATTACTGTTCTGGCTTCCGGCTTCCTTTATATGCCCTATATCTTCTTTCCAGAAACTTGTCATCTCTACAGTTCTCTCTTGCTGTTTCAGTATTTTATAATGACACTGCTTAGCATAGGCTTGCTATCACCCAGCAGTCTAGCACTTACAGACTCTTCAATTTGCAGACTCTAAGTATGGGTAAATTTTCTTAACTTATTTCCTCTTTTGTATTTTCTTCTTCTTCTTTCTGCCATTATGTTTATGTATAAAGATTCTTCTGGGTTTGTCCTCCAAATTGATTTACTTTTCTCTCTTCATTTCCGTCTATTTATCTTTCTGTTCTACTTGAGAGATTTTTCTCAACTTATTCTCCTAATCTCTGTACTGGTTCTTAATTTCCATTGCCATATATCCTAAGAATTCTTTTTTGTTCCCTGAGATTTCATTTTTTATCCAAATTTCCTTATCTCATGACTATAATTTCTTCTAATTTCTCTCTGAGAATATTAGGATGGTGGTTTTGGTTTTGCCCAAATGTTGGGCTCCTCTTCCTTTTTGGTCTCCACTTTCATTCAGAATGGGAGATTTTTTTTCCTAGATTTTGGCTTGTTGGCCAAGTTTCACTCAGAGATAACCTGGCTGGGACACTGGAGCCAGTGTTAGTGTCTGTCAGTCTCTGCTGTTGAGCTGCTCAGATTTTCTATAGAGGATGATTCCATTTCCTTGCTTGGAGGGAAAAAGTCCAGCTGTCATTCTTCTGGGATTTCTGGAAGGAAAAAGAGTTGAGACCTCAGCATCTGATACACATACCTCCTCTTCTTCTCTTTTCCTTCAACTACTTCTGGTGTCCAAAAATCTAGGGCTGGGGATATAGCTCAGCAGTATAAGTGCCTGCCTGGCAAGTGCAAGGTCCTGAGTTCGATTCCCGGTACCAATAAAATAAAATAAAATAAAAGCTTTCAAAAATCTACAAATCATATCTTCATCAGGAAAAGAAAAAGAAAAAGAAAAAAGACCTTCCCATCTTCTGCTGTAGCGAGGCAGGCTGTGTGCCTGGCTGTGGTTTTCTTTGGTGTTCCCAATGGGAATTTAGGATTTTGCTGTCTTGAATTTGCTAAGTTGGTTACTCCCTGTCTGCAGGCCTTTGAGTCTACAAAATTTGCTTCTGTTAGCTTCTCCTCATCTTCTACCCTTTTACAGATTCAGTAGTTTTAGAGCAGTTGAATGTGTCAGTAGAATTAGATGAGACGTGCTTCTATGTGCCTCTGCTGCTTTATCCCAAGAAGTCCAAGTGAGGCTTTGAAGCCTGCAGCACAGCTTCATAGCAGAACCAGAGCTAAGACTTTCAATTCCCGGCTCCTTGTTCAGAGTGGCCCCTTTCCAAATAGATAAAATAACAGATTAATCCAAAATTAGCATGTTTCTTATTGGGTATGAATTAGTTTATGACTTTACAGAGTTCTTTATGTTTTACTTTTACCTAGGATCTCATACGCGATGAGACAGTAAGTCAGGAAGCAGCAGAGGTCTTTCCAGCACCCTCATGCTGCAGGCCTAACCCACCTAAGGAGATCTAGGGAAGAGCCTGTAGTTACACTGCTTTCCAACTTTGGTGCTTCCTCAATTTCCCATGTGGCCAGAGCTGTACTGGGCCTGACCTCTATGTGGGGGAAAAATGAAGTTATGGTCAAAGACTAAAATGGGCAAATTTGCTGTGGCAATTCAGGGTCTCCTGTCAGGCGTATCCAAGTAAACCTTTAAAAGATGCTAGAGAAGATGACAAAAAATCTTTGTTCTTAAGAAGCCATAGTATCCATATAAATAGATACAATAGGAAGAAGGTGGTATTCAGTTCAGAGAAAGTTCTATGCAAAGTGAGGATGACAGAGTGAAGCAAGATGACTCACCCGGAGCTGGCGACAGTGCCTGCCACAGAAGGAGGTGTGCCAAAGGGCAAAACTGCATATCCCTGATAGCACTGTCCTTGGCATGAGTACTCAGGAAAGATTCCTTCAGTGTCCAAATGCAACATCTGAGGTGCTTATGCTTAGTTGAACCAAGAAGGGATCCCCAGTGAAAAATGAAAGTGTCATTGTATAAAGACTTTCGTCCCAGGAAGATGGATATTGATCACTTGCTTCTGTCCGTGTTTGTAACAATAACTAATACGTCTGGCTTTTCAAGCCCAAACAGATGTGTCGAGCTCATCCGCCAGGCACTGTGAGATAAAGCCAAACACAATTTGCTCTTGATTGTCATTCATCCCATGTGTCATCCTGTGATTAAGACACATTTCAAATTCATTTCCCTACCTCAGAGACATTAGAAGCAATTCTTCGTAAACAAGGGACTCCACAGAAAGCCTTCTCAGTATGAGCTGTAGAGAACTAAGGAACTGGATGTTTTTATTGAAGAGTGTGCAGCTCTCAGATGTAACCCGAGCATGCACTTCTTTGCCAGAACAGGAAGGTCAGTCACCTGAGAGCTGGCCTGGGACTAAGATGATTACATGACTCTGGGGGTGGGTGGGTGCAAGCTTCTTGTTTTTATAGAATTTTTTGATATTTGTTAAGTCTTTCACTGCATCAATATAGAAAATAATTTTTTAAATGGTGAGTTACAGCTACCATGAGTTAATGCAGTGTTTACATTTTGGTCTGTGATCATCCTAAAAAACACATATTGGATGCTAGTTCTATAGCAAGGAGTCCAACAAGCACTTAAGAGATAATATTTTATATAATGTACTCATCACCCTGTAAGGTAGGCTCTGGTAGGTTTAAAAAAGGGGGGAGGGCTTAATCAGAAGCATAAATGACAAAAACATAGAACAATCTATTACTGCCAAAGGCACTGTGTACCCACACCTAAAGTCCTATAATAATAATAATTAGACACATAAAATGAACTTCTACATATAGTAAAACTTCTTCCCTCTACAATCTATGGATGTACTCTCAAATGTATCATTTGAAAGCATTCCTATTTTCATCTTGAAATGTGATCACAGTCAGTCAGGAACTGGCCACAGTATGGGAGTTCAATAGCAAACAGCCCCGCTAGTGAAATTATATGATGTGATTTAGGCTTAGATCAGTATTTGTTGCGTACCTGAGTGTTGCTACAGATTATATGAGATGTTTCATGAATCTTGTCACTTTGCACCTGAGTGTCAGCTAAAAGTGCTTTCAGCCAAGGCAGAGGTAAGCATGACCTAAACCAAAACATTCCAGCCTGTATGGTGAGGCCAGCTGCTGATCCACAAAGAGATGGACAGAGTCTTCAGCGTAGTGAGGGGTCTGGGACAGCGCAGTCCCCAGAGTAATTCACCTCAGGACAATAGATCCCTTCTGGCTTCCCCAGAGGGCCACTATTATCGTACCTATTCACAGTGTCTATCAGTGTCATGTCACTAAAAACAGAGAAGCAGCTTAAATTAAACAATATTTGGCATAAAGTCTGGAGGTTTGCAGTCTAGGGCAGGTTCAGCTGACATATTCAATGGTCCAGGCTCTTTCCAGCTTTCTCCTCAGCCATCCTTCACTTTCTGGTTTTTACTTCAGTTATTGGTTGCCTCGTGGTTGCACATGGCTGCCATAGCTTCAGACATGTCCTCACACCAGGGTCTCCCACAGGTAGGAAATAAAGAGACCAAAGGAAGAGAGAGAGCAAAGAGATTTCTCACGGCAGGGCTCTGGTCTTTTATGGAGTATGAGGGAAGTTGTGCCTTCACCTGCTTTCTCTGGACAGCTGAGGGCCAGAAATATATCACATGAGCTCCTCCAGCTGCAAAGGAGGGTGGAAAGAATCCTACCTGCCCTGAGACCTCTGTAAGAGAGGAAGAGACTCCTTTCTTCACTTATCACTGGGTTCCAGGCTGAGGCCTCTGTAACAGAAGACAGTTTAACAAGAAGAAAGCGTACACATTTACTTAATAGAATTTTGGGTGGCACAGGATGCTCAGAAACGAAGACCCAAATAAAGAGGAGCAGCTGTATATTTTTATGTATAAAGCTATGGACAGGTGCACAGATTGGACATAGGATTTATCTAATGGTATAAAGTGGGAGCCACTCACAAGACCTGTTGATTCAGATTCTTTCCTGTATCCCCATGTCATCGGAGACAAGGGTGTCCCTTTCCTCCTCTTGAGCAAGGGTCTTGTGAGCTGCTTCAGGAAAGAAAGACACAGGGGGTCAGAAAATGACTTTCCTCCTCTTACGAGCTTCTGTTTTCTCAAATGTCAAGGTGCCAGATTTGGGGGCACCTGTCCTGAATCGCGTCATTACTGATCTTCACCCACTGCCTAAATTTGAAACTCCAGGTCCTGTCAGCAAAGACAGGAAGCCTCTGGCTGTTGTGTGGCCATCAGTGATATTGCCAGACAGGGGAAAAGAAAACAGGATGATATTTTTTAACAAAACACAGAAAAACCAAAACACAATATTAATGAAGCAGATTTTCTGCTTCTCAGTTGTTTAGACAGCTTCATCTAAAATGCCACCCACAGGATCATGGGCCCTTCAAACTCAAAGCCTGCTCTTTGGAAATAGATTTGAAACAAAGCTTCCTCTGACAGGAAAAAGTTTGTGCAGATCTTAGAGAAACTGTAATTTTCTCTGTATTCATCCACGAAGCATTTCTGATTTTCTAGCCTTGACTTGTAGAAGTAGGTATAGCTCTTTCTTTTGGCTCTCAGTCTGTCTGCCTTTCTTTCCTTCTTTTTTGCCTTTTTTTCTCCTACTTGATAGTATAATAAGACACTAACAATCTTAATTTTTTAAATTAAATGGGCTCTTTGGCATGTTGTATGAGTTGTTTTTTTTTTTTTTTTCTTTCAAGAAATAGACCACAGCCAGGTGTAATCCCAATACATGCCTGTAATCCCAACACTTGTGAGACTGAGGCAAGAGGACCAACAAGAGTTCGAGGCCAGCCTGGGCTACATAGTGATTTCAAGGCCAGCTTGAGCTACATAGCAAGATCCTGTCTCAAAAAAAAAATTACACCACAGAACCAGCTCTGTTTCCTTTTTAAACATTAAAATTGAAAGTTATTATAATACAAATGTCTTGTACCACAAATTTTAGAAGATTTTTTTGGTTCAAGTGGTGTTGACTTTGGATACTTAAACAAATTTTTCCCTAGTTTTATTTTTTCTCATTTCCTCATAAGTGATGACAAATCAAAGTATTATTTAATTGTGTTGCAGAGACTATGTCAGAAATTGGTGGCACTGATGGAGAACTAAATGTAATCAGTATCTTTGATCAATTGATAACTTTGAGAGAGTTGGTTTGTAGTATTCCCAATTTTGACCTGGAAAGAGAAAAGAATAAGAAACAAAAAGAAAACAACAGCTTTCCAGGACCCCTCCCTGACAACTTGAAAAGTCTTGGATTGGAATATTAGAAATAACTGTGAACCAATTTTCAATCTATAATGAGGAATAAACTTTTTCTGCTTTGTAAATTAACTTTCTGATTATGAAAATTATATAATAACATTATAGTATAGAGAATCTGGAAAAGAAAGCAGTTATTCTTCATCCCCTCCCCCACCTTAATAACAATTACTAAAACCTAGGCAAACTCCACAGGCTCTTTTCAGATACATATCATTCATTGTTCGGTTGAAGCATGGTATAAATGCCATTTTACATCGTATCACATATATCTGTGGCATTAAATATACTCTGCGTGACACCTCTTCATGTTTCTCTAACCTTTTTTATCAAAGATACACTTTAGAGCCAAGTAATTCTTAAAGGACTATTATGAAAACCACCAACCCTTCCTCTCTCCACCTTCATTTCCTCCCCACTGAAGGAAGTCACACTTTTTAACCTGTTTTCATTGTCGTTATTGTTATTTCCCCCCAACCTAAGCAAAATGCTTATGCTGCCTCTTCTGGGGTTTGTCCTCGCTCTGAAGAGGATGACAGTTCCCACTCAGCCCTGCATCCACAGCGCCCCTTCTTGTCCCCTCTGACCTTCTAGTGCAGTTGCACGGTACCTCAGGTTAGGCTGCTGCTCACCTCACTGTTATAAAGCACTCGCTACTGTGCCCTCTGGTCAAATTTGATTTCTCTCCCTTGGATTTTCCCCGACAGTGAATGTCCTGTTTGCTTTGTTTACTTAGTTGCCTGCGTACTTATTACTAATGACATCTCAAGCTTTTCACCAAGTCTGGTTGGCTCACTTTCTGACACTGTGTCACAGCCGTGGCCTGAGCGGTCTTCCCCAGAACCTGTGACCTGACCAAGTCTGCTGTCTACGCCGTGGACCAAGCTGTCATCCTGGGGATTTCTTCCACCTTGCCTCTGAGCCTCCCCTTTGTCTCTGACGTTGGCTGTCCTGCTTCATGGTTTTTAAATTTTTCTCTTCTTGCTGTGTCCCTTGTTTTTTTGTGGAGTGCATCTTCCAGGACTTTTTTGAAGAAAGGGAAGTGAGTCTAGTGATTTTGTATGTCTGAATATCTTCATGCGAAGCTTACTCATAGGTAACAGTTTAGCAAGGTCTAGGGGTATATTTTAGAAATTGTTTTCCTTTAGGTTTTCAAAGGCATTATTTCATTCTCCTTGGACTCCACAAGTTGCTGATGAGAAGTTCAGAGCTGTTCTGCTTCCTGATCCTTTGCATGTAATCTATTTTCTTCCCCTCGATGAAGATTTAAAGATTTCATTTCCTGATTAAGTACCTTGGAGTGCAGTTTATTTGAATCCATCACAAAGTGGTTTATTCTGTGCATCTTTTCGATCTACACACTCAGATCCTCCAAGAAATTTTCTTTTTTCTTTTATCTTTTTATATTTTTATATATTTAACCCTCACTTTTCTTCATAATTTCTTTGCCTTTGTTTTTTCCTCCTCTCATTTCAGTCTCATTTGAAAACTGGAGCTGCTGGAATCATCTTTGTTTTTGTCGTGTTTCTGTTTATCATCTGTCTATTTTTTATAAGATTTCCTCACATTTCCATATGACCCCATTATTGAATTAGTTTTACTGTTGTATTTGTGATTTCCAAGGCCTCTTTCTTGTCTTGGTTATTTCTTTTTATAGGGCTCTTTTCCTTTATTTCATAGTTAAAGTAACCCAACCCAAGGATATAAATGAAAGTTGGGGTATAGGTTTTGTTTTGGTTGTTTGTTAGGAAGGTTGACATTTCTTTCTTCTTGTGTAACTGTTTCCTCCAGTTGGATTTTTTTTCTGCGTTTTTCCCTCTCTTTAACAATAGTGCCTTTTCTCAAATTCTGATTGTCCTAAGTTGTCTACACATATTTGAAAGCGTGCCACTACAAATCCACCAAAAAGTAAACTAGCAGTTCCCTAGTGCTGGGGATCTTGGGGGAAACGGAATGGTTGCTAATTAATACAGTGTTTCTCTGGGGTGATAAAATTATTTATACTTTTTATTTTTTGTTTTAAAAAAAACCATAAAAATAGTGATACAGAATTTCAAAACAAGATAATAGGAAAGTACCAATAGTTATTATATTGCATGTTGTCATCTTCAAAGTAGTTGCTCAGATTACGATAGAGGCATGCAAGATTGACCAAACAATATAAGCACAAACTATACCCATCAATGAACTAAAAGAAATTAGTAGTATAACTATCTTAGCTATCTTGTGTGTATATATATATATTTTTTTTTCTTTTCTTTTCCCTTCCTTCTTTTCTCCTTTCCCCTATCCCAGTTGTTATTTCATTTTGGGAAGTTTCTTTCCCTTTCACAATATCTGCTGTAGATTTTGGAGCTTATTTACTCTTTCAGTTTCTTGCCCTAGGGAAACAATATGAGGTTTACATATATGAGTCTGATTTATTTCACTTATGAGTATGGTCTCTAGTTGCATCCATTTACCTATAGAAGCTTTGAGTTTATCCTTCTTTCTAGATGAGTAGTACTTCATTGTATAAAAATACCACATCTTTTTTATCCATTCCTCAGATGATGGGCATTTGGGTTGTTTGCAAAATTTAACTGTTGCAAATTGCTTTGCTATAAATATGGGTGCACATATATCACTGTGGTATGATGTTTTTAATTATTCTGGAAAAATACCCAGAAGGGAAATAGCTGGGTTGAATGGGACCTTTAATCCTAGTTTTTTAGACTCTCCACACTGATTTCCACAGATGTTGCACCAATCTACACTCCCACCAGCAGTGAAGTAGGGTTCCATTTTCCCCATATCCCCTCCAGTATTTGTTATTGGTGGATTTCTTGGTAATAGCCATTTTTTCTGGGGTGAGATGGAATCTCAGTGCATTTCTCGAATGACCAATGATGTTAAATTTTTGATAATGATTTTTTATAGTAATCTTTTCATATATTCATTTGGCATTTATATTTCTTCACCTGAGAAGTGTGTATTCATCTCAGATGCCCATTTTTGGCTTGGATCTTTGAATTCGGGAGGCCTGGTTTTTTTCAATTCTTTATATGGGATAGACGTCCTTTGTCTGAGGGACAGTTGGCTAAAATTTTTTCCCAATCCGAGGGTTTTCTTTTCACTCTGTTGGTGATTTCTTTTGAAGTGCAAAAACTTTTTAATAAGATGAGATCCCATTTATTGATTCTGATAAAAAATATTTTTACATCAGTTACATGTTAGTTGTACAACTAAATATTGTAAGGACTACTAATAAAATACTATAACTGGAGCAATTCATGTTAGATGTGTAATGTTGCAATAAAATATTTTAAACAAAAAGTGGGATACCAACAAAATGACTTTTTTTTTTTTTTTTGGTTTTTCTCCGGTACCGGGAACCGAACTCACGACCTTGTGCTTGCCAGGCAGGCGCTTTGCCGCTGAGCTAAATCCCCAGCCCCCAACAAAATGATTTAAAGCTCAAAGTGCACAGCAGGGGTTTGCCATCCATGGGTTTTACTGTGAAGTGATTTCCCTGCGCTATTCAGTTTAAAGCTTTCACATTGGTATCTCGTCTTTCTGCCTGGGGTGATCACACTCCCCAGGAAAGACTCTGGCAATCTCTGCAGCCTGAAGGGTTGAGGGTGGCTACTGGCATCACAGAGGGGTAAGACGAAGGAGGGACAAGGCTGTCTCGGAATCCCAGAGAGGACACCACCTAATAATCCTCCATTTGGGGATGGTCTTAACCTCTGCTGCCGATCCCCAACCCACTTAACCTCTCTTCTACCTACTTCTCCAAATAAACCCTTAAAAAAAGATAAACTTAGGAAAAGACTATTGGCCAGTGATAGTCTACTTTGTGACCAGACTTTCAACCAACTATTTGCCTTAGCTGCCTCCTTCTCTCTCACCACAGGTTCTTTCAGATTCCTGGTGCCTCCAGCTCCTGAGCTTTGTCAGGGTTCTACAGATCAAATTACCTTAGGCTTTGTCCTCATTTTGAGATTTTGGGAAGAAACAAAGGCGTGTGTTCATTCTGATTTGGAAAAAAATTGCACAAAATAAATGTTTGTTTCTGGATAAAATCCATCTGTTTTGTGCAAAATCAAAAAGATTTGAGCAGCCGGGAGTGGTGGTGCATGCCTGTAATCCCAGCATTCAGGAGGCTGAGGCAGGAAGATCATAGCGAGTTTGAGGCCAGCCTAGGCTGCAAAGTGAGCTCAAGGTCAGCCTGAACCACATAAGAAGACCCTGTCTCAAAAAAAAGACAAGCAAAAACAAAAGATTTGAGCATATTTCTGCCCTATCAAAAGTGGAAATATTTTTCATATACAAATACAAAAACGAGTCCTCTCTGGATTTAGAGAACCAGTTAAGTGCATTTAAAATTATAAGGCTTAGCCACGTCTGATGGTACGAGTGTACTCCCAGCACTCTGGGAGGCAGAGGCAGGAGGATTGCAAGTAAGTGCTTAGCCTGGACAACTTACCAAGACCCACTGTCAAAGTAAGAATAAGAAAAGGGCTAGGAGAGTAGCTCAGTTCAAAAGTCCTGGGTTCAATCCCAACAATAACAAATAAAATCAAATAATAAGACTTATGATTAGCTGGTTAAGATAAATAGATGCAATAAGTTGTTTGTGGCCAAGTCATGAGGCATTTCTTTCCAAGTGACTAAAATTAAATTCTGACAACCTCATAAAAATAGGTAGGTTTTGTTGTTATTATTTGCTGTAGAAAAACTAGAGGATTTTTTTTTAATCTGTCCCGAGGCTCAAACCCAAGGCTTCATACATACCAAGCATAATTGTACTTCTGAGGTACGCCCCTGGTTCCTATAAAGAACCTGTATCTTAGTGCACTGGTAAAATAAACATATATTTAATTTAGATTATTATGCAGATCTACCTGATCTTATTAAAGCATAACAGCCATTCAGGACTGGCTATGTAAATTTTAGGAGCTCATGCAAAATAAAAATGTGGACCCCTTGTTCAAAAATTAACAGCACAGTTAAATCATACAGCTGTCACACTCCAGACAGTGGTCCTTTAACCACAAACTGCACTTCCCACTGTGGGCGTTCAACAGTGAGTGGTGGTAATTTCAGATGCTTTCTTCGTGCTCTGACAGTAGCTTTCAGTGGGTCAAATTCTGCAAGCCAAATTAAATTAAAACTCGAGATCTAATCCCCAAAAGGAAAAAGGACTTGAATAAAAAATATATCTCATATTTCCTAGCTCCTGGCAGTTTGTAGAGCTACTTATTTTCCCCCACTTCCCTTGTTTTTCAGCTCAGTGCATGTGAGCACCTGCTATTCATATCAGAAGGAAATGAAATCAGTGGCATTTTTCTTCCCCAGTGGCACTTTAAACTGCCTTCTCTTTTGCTACCAAGTCATCATTCTTCTCTGAGACTGCTGTTATATTCAGGCATGTCCAAGATTTCCTTGACTTGTTTTGTTATGGGTTTTGAATCTGATAGACACCTAGAAATTCATGTGACTCCGACCTTACCCATGGAGCCGCTTTACACTAACACAGTGGACTAAAATGACTCCTAAAGGTCTACAAAAGGATGATTAGGATGCCATCAAGAGAAGTAAAGCCCCTACGGGAAGTAAAGGAGTAATATTTATCTTCAGGAGTAAACATCTGATCTTAGCTATCTCAGAACAGGCCATGCATTAATTAATAGCTTGTACTTTGAATAAACTGGCATCTGAGTTTTGTAGTCATGTTAATATAAAGGATGCTCCCTTGGGACTGCCACAAAAGAAGCAGGACCTGACCCAGGAATAACCTGCCTCCTGTGCAGTCCGGGAAGCTGAAAGGCCCCCACTGTGGACAGACTGAGCATGCTTCTTCCCACGGGCAAAAGGTCAAAACCTATGTGTGGAAGCTCCAAAGAAATGATAGTTCCATCCAAGCCAGAGTTTGATAGTGTGATTAAAGAAAGAATCAGCTTTACTGGAAGCACTGGCCCTCTCCCGGAAGCTGTGGGCCATCTGAGAGGACTCCTGTTGAGGGAAGAGCAATGCATAGTTTAAGGCTATTTTTACTAGGACCCCCTTAAGCTTCCTCATAACCCTGCCCTTTTGGAATTCTCTTCTAGTGGCTCCTGTGAGGAGATAGCTTGATCACAATAAATACAGAGCCTTATGGCGGGGGTGTCTGTTATAAACATGTAGCTCCTCTCATTTCTTCCTTAGGAACAGAACAGAATCAAACCAACAAGCCCAAGGCCTTAATAGCCCTCAGCCTCAAGCTGCCCTACCTGGCACACTGTGCTTCCTTTGAGGAAATTGCGAGCCATGCTCTTAGTTTGCTCAGGAAGTTGGCATGGAGCTTTTTTAATTAGAACACTAATCTGTCATTGACTGGCTACACTATTTAACCTCACTGGGCTTCAGTCTTATCTACAACAAAAGATTAATGATACCTACTTCTAAAGATTATTGCAATGCGAGATGTGGTGGCGCACACTTACAGTCCCAGCTAGAGCATTCTGCAGATCAATTCCCGGTACTGCAAAAAATAATAGTATTGTTACAACCAGAAGAATAAATATATTTTCAAGAGGCCTCATGAGTATTAAATGGGAGAGGGACAAAACCCTCAAATGAAAGAATCCAAAATAATTTACATAGGTACTCTACCATCATAGTGGTGTGGTGGGACATAACACCCACCTCTGAAATGGGGGTGACGTCACAGGAGAGATGCTTGATATGCACTGCCTTGGCTAGGTAACCAAGGTCAACATAAGCAGTGATGAAACATGTCAGTGATTTATACCCTTGGCATAATGTGAGGAGGATGGTATTTTACCTCTGAAAAACTTAGCAATGCTGTCCAACCATGAGAAAAGACAAGCCAAACCCAAAATGTGAAGGACATTCTACAGAATTACTGACAAAGATTCTTCAAAACTGTCAAGGCCATCACAAACAAAGAAAGTAGAATTTGAAGGGAAGGAGGACTTCCAAACTCATCCCAGGAAGATAGCATTGCTCTAATTCCAAAAGAAGACAGGGACCCAACCAAAAAGGAAAACAACAGACCAATCACTTTAATGAACATAGATTTTTAAGTTCTCCCATAAGACACTGGCAAGCAGAATGCAATAAATCATCAAAAAGATCACACATTATGAACAAATAGGTTTCATTCCAGAAATACAAGAATGTTTCAACATATGTAGATCAATAAATGTCATACCCCACATAACAGAATCAAGGACAAAAATCACATGGTCATCTCCATAGGCACAGAAAAGCCATTTGACAAAATCCAACATCATCAGCTTAAAAAAACTGAAGAAATAGGTATTGAAGGGCCTTATGTCAATTTGATAAAAGTCATTATAACAAACCCTGCCAACATCAAACTAAATGGGGAAAAACTAAAAGTTTTCCTCCTAAAATCAAGAGCAAGACAAGGATGTCCACTACCACGTGCCTGTTCAATATAGTACTTGAAACATTAACCAGAGTAATCAGGCAACAGAAAGAAATAAAGGGGATTTGTACAGGAAAGGAAAAAGTCAAATTATCATTACCTACAGATGACGTGATCCTTTTCATAAAAGACAAAAAATTCCACCAAAAGACTCTTGGAACTAATAAATTTGTGAGGTAGCAGAATACAAAATTAGCACACAAAAATCAATTGCATTTCAGTATACCAATAATGAACTCACCAAGAAGGAAATTATGAAAACAGTATCATTCACAACAGCTTCAAGAAAAAGTAAATACTTAAGAATTAACCTAGCCAAGGAAGTGAATGACCTCTATAATGAAAACTACAGTACATGAAAAAGGAGATTGAGGAGCACATCAAAAGTGGAAATATAACCCCTGTTCCTGGCTAGCCAGAACCAATATTGTCAAAATGGTCATACTTCCAAAACTGATATATAGATTTAATGCAATTCTACTGAAAATACCAACAACAGTCCTTACCAAACTAGATAAAACAATCCTAACATTCATATGGAACCAGAGAAAATCTGGAATAACAAAGGCAATCCTGGGCAACAAAAACAAACCAAACAAACAAAACAAAAATACAGGAGCACCACAATTCCAGACCTAAAGCAATATGACAAAACTACAGTGATAAAAACAGCATGGTACTGGAACAAAAACAAACATGTGGATCAGAAGAACAGAATAAAAGATATGGAAACAACCCCAGGCACATAAAGTTATTTGATCTTTGACAAAGTGGCCAAGAACATATGCTGGAGGAAAGACGGCCTCCTTAACAATGGTGCTGGGAAAACTGGTTACACACATGCAGTAGATTGAGTCTGGCTCCATATCTATCACTATGCACCAAAATAAAATGAAAATTGATCAAAGACACACATATTAAAACAAAAACACTAAATCTACTGGAAGATAAAGTAGGTAAAACCTTTGAAGACATAGGCACAGATAAGGTCTTTCTGAACAGAACCCCAAGTACACAAGAAGTGCCAACAAGAATCAACAAATGGGATCATATTAAATTCTACACAGGAAAGAAAACAATCAGCAGAATGAAGAGGTAACCTACAGAATGGGAAAAAGTTTTCCAGCTATACCTCTGACAGAAAACTAATATCTGGAATATAGAATGTACTCAAGAAAATCAGGACCCTCCCCAAAATAAAAAATCCAATCACCAAATGGGCAACCGAGATGAATAGACACTTCTCAGAAGAAGTACAAATGACCAATAAATATATGAAAAAGTGTTCACCATCTCTGACCATCAGTGAAATGCAAATGAAAACAACACTGTAATTCTATCTTACTCCAAAAAGAATGACTGCCATCAAGAAATCAAACAATAACAAATACTGGTGAGGCTAGGGAGGGGCACCCTTCTAAGTTGTGGTGGGAGTGTAAACGAATACAACCAGTATTCCTCAGAAAATTAAATTCCATCTGTCCCAGCTTTTCCCCTTGTAAGTATCTTCCCCAAAGAGTTAAAGACATCATACTACGGTGATATGTGCATACTCATGTTACAACAGCAAAACTCATAACAGCTATACCTTCAAAGCAGTCTATATATCCATCATCAGATGAACAGATAATCAAAATGTAGTATTTATACACGTGAAATACCACTCTGCCATAAAGTAGGATAAACTTGAATCATTTGTAGAAAAATGGATGCACCTTAAGTCCATAATGTTAGATTAAGTAAATCAGACACACAAGCTTAAATATTGCATAACTTCACTTATATGAGAAACCCAAAGTATAAATAATTTAAAGCACAAAGGAAGAGATATGCAGTAAGAAATAGGGAGATAGATCCTTAGTAAATGGGCAGAGGATCTTGAGATAAAGCAGTGGGGAGAAAGGGAGAGGAGGGAAAGAAAAATTAAGAGACGTTATATACATAAAGCTATTCCCCATAACGAATGTAATCATTATGTGCTACAACCACATACTATTAAAAATGAATAAAAAGAAAAAATATCATGTAAAAAATGAAAGTCTGAGGAAACCATCATAGTCTCTAAGAGCCAAGGAGATAACTAATTTTAATGCATTATATATCCTGAATGGAGCAAAAAAAAAAGGGGGGGGGGGATTAATGACATCTGAACATAGTATGGAATTTTTTTCTTTAAAAGGACTTGGTGCTTCCTGTATCAGTGTGGCATCAGAGAAACACTAGTGCCATAACCATGCAGTGGCACTTTGTTATAATGTGAGTGTGGAGGGATCACGTTTTTTAAATGCCTCATGGAGCCTCATTTCAAATGATAGGAGATTCAGTATATCAGCTGTATACACAGCTCAGGTAGATCGGCTGTTGACTGTTACAATGCTTTTTTGCAGTGGTGTTTAAATGTGATTAATATATGGTACAGATTATATTTTAAACTGCCACAGAATCCCAATGCATATTAGGTTATATATGTGGAACTTTATGTTTCATAGCTCAGAACTAGGGGTTGAGTCAAAGTTTTTCATATGCACGTGTGAGGGTAAATGAAAGTTTCTTACTTAGATCCAGTCATCCTTATTGGGCATACAGGCAGGTTTAATTTCTTTGTGTCCCACATATAGATAACCAACCTGTCTACTTCCTGAGAGAAAAGTCTCTGTTGTCAGATCATGTCCTGGATAATGCAAGCTCACAAAACTCAGAAGTAATAAATGTTGACTCACCAGCATTTGTTACTTGTCATTAATCCAAGGTGCTCTTGTCACATCACTTCAGCTTTTTTTCACCCTAAGAGAGATAAAAGCCAAAGAAAGAAGAGATATGTGATTTTTCTGAAATGGGTTGTGTCATACTATTGATGTTTTTCTTTCCTCGGAGATAATTAGCCCATCTCTTCCTGAGAAATGTTAACATTTCCTGTGAATTCATTATGTGGTTTGCATTGGGTTCATTTGCATGAGTATCCTTGGATAATCACGTGGCAGTTGATCCAGCATTATGGGTGAATCAAGTGAAAAGAGGGAATAAATACTGTACTATTTTCCCGCATATGTACAATAAGTAGTCTTTTTCATGGGGGCTTCTATGTGGCCTCTTTTAAGAGATTATACTGTTCTTTGATGCTCTGGGTGAGAAGCTTCCTCTCAGTATCTTTCCTTGGATAAGAATAATCAGTGCATTAAGCATAAAGTGCATTGCTATAGGAAACTGGAGCTCCATAAAACTGGGCCCTCGTGTAACAATTCTTTAAAAATAATGGGTTTCAGGATTCTTTGCTTACAAGCAAGAGAAATCTAAGTGGCAAAGGAAATCATTAAGATTGACAGCACTTAGTTCATATAATCTGAAGAAAAAGCTAAGCCACCAAGCCAAGGGAAGAAAATGAAACAGCAGTTCAGAGTACCCTGTTATTCACTGAGCAATCCATATGTGTGGTGCCTCTGCCACTTCCCAGGCACTCTGGTGTGCGGTGAGGATATAGCAGTTCAGAGGATCTACTATGCCATGCTTTCATTAACCTTGCTTCTAGAGAATCTCAGATTTGTGGACAGCCTCTTGTAGAAGACATTCTCTTCTTTTGGAGAATCTCATTCTCATAGACATGCTGCCAGTGTTGTTTCTCAGTTCCTGCCACTTTCTATCCGTCATTCACTGCACTGCACAAGGACTGTGTTCCTCAGAGTCTGATGAGCCCACGCTGAGTCAGTGCCTCACCCTCATGGGGATGGGGTTCTATCATATGCATCGCAGCAGGACTACGTGGTTCTTGAAAGGCCCAGGGAACTATTCCTAGTAGCAAAAGAAAGAAGTAGGCAGAAAGAGAAGTCCACTCCATTTAATATTTATGGCATACAGAAAGAAAAGAGAAGACTCAGGTATAACTTAGCATTCTGACTAAAGCCCCAGGTGTATAATAAGTATAACCTTGAATGTGTTTCCACAACTTCTGTGAAAGTCGCTTTTCTCATCTATCTAAAGTGGGAGTCATCATCCCTTTCCCAGAAAGGCTTTGTTGTTTAGATCAGGATAGACTTTTTTTTTTTTTTTTTGGTACTGGGAATTGAACTCAGGACCTTGTGCTTGCCAGGCAGGCACTTATACCACTAAGCTATATCCCTAGCCCCAGGATAAACTTAAGTAGCTAGCTGAAAATCTTATTCTAATACTTGCTTAATCGTATTTTCAACCCATTGTGAAATATACATAATCTCCACAGATTATTTCCATGCTTTTCTAACAAATGATGTTTCTGTACATTCTGTTTCTGTATTTTTATCTTAGCAAGAAAATACATATGGGAGAGGCAGTATGTTAGGATCCTTTTATTGGCATGGGTTGACTGAAAAGGTTTTCCTTGTGAACTTTGCATCAGCCTCTTGGAAAGGAGTACCCTTTCTGAGCTCCTAGTTGTACACTGAGATAGACTTTAGTAATGAAATCACTGGGTCTCTCCCACCTGGACCACTGCTGTGTTTCTTATTCAAAACCAAGCATCGCTGTGTCTTGTATCATGCTGGGAATTTTGTGTAGAGAGGAAGCAGTGTAACAGAGGTTATACACCTATTAGTCAGGCAAACCTGGTTTAGAAATATGTGTCTTTGAGCCGAGCATGGTGGCACATGCCTATAATCCCAGCACTCTGGGAGATGGAGTCAGGAAGATCACAAGTTCAAGCCCAACTTGGGCAATTTAGCAACTTAGCAAGACCTGTCCCAAAATTAAAAATAAATAAGGATGAGGATGTAGCTCAGTGTGAAGTCCCTACGTTCAATCCCCAGTACTATAAGAGAGAAAAAGGCATAAAAAAAGAAAAGAGAAAAAATCATGTCTTTGAGTACAGGACTTACTATAGCTTCCTGCAGTCTCATGTTCTTCTTGTGTGAAACTGTTCGGATAATTCCTACCCTGATGAGCTGTTAAAACATTAAGTGTAATAGTATACATAAAGTGCCAAGCTTAGTGCCTCACTAAGGGGAAGCTACTCTTCCTATAAAGGTGGATAATTACTCTTCTGCATTCTCAGCCATAGTATACTTAAAACTGTAGATTTTTATTGAACAATGCTAAAAGTACAAAGTCCATAAACTCAGAATTTTAAAACAAGATGTGACCATTTAAAACAAATTACGAGAAGGTAGAACAAAAATGCACAAAAGCCCAAAGGCTGGGACCACCACACCCTGTTTTCCTAGCAGGTCCGTATTATAAGATATCATTTGTACCTGAGTATATCCTACACCTCCTACCCCATCCCTTCCGGGAATTGCTTTATGATCTGCAGGAAAAGAGAGCCTTGTTCTCGCTAGTAAACAAACTTCAATGCGGGACTCTGATAATACATATTTGAAAGAAGGTCACATATACATTTGGAAACAAGAAGAACCAATGTTTGTCCAGAAGAACAAAGGGAAGTGTGACACTGAAAATCTGTCAAAAGGCCCTTAGTAGACATTCAAGGGAATAACGTCGAGAACATAATCTGAAACTCATAGGACATGACTTTGTTTTCGCTTACAGAGGTTCATTGCCTCTTCCTTTAAAAGAGCAATTATTTAGCCCAATGCCTGCATTTTAAAAATTAGCAAGCCAAGGTGTATAGAGAGGACATTACCTACTTAGCACAGATTGGTATGTAGTGGCGAAGTCAATACCAGAATCTGGTGCTCAGACTCTGAATCCAGTGAGCTTTCTACTGACCTGTTCCCATATATTATAAGAAATGATGCTGAACTTTCTAAACTCACTGACTGATGAAGTACAAAATTGCTTGAAGAACATTTGTTTTCCCTTAATTTTCACTGAAACTCCATGCCGTCTAGAATTATAGCTCGGGTTAAGTACATGTTGTCAAGACCAGGCTCTGTGCCAATTCCTTTAGATGCTTATTCATTATGTGCTTGTAACAAGACTGTTCTAAGCTTTGATGATTACCACGGGTGTTTGGTTGTTCCTAGCAATTAGCAGGAAATTGTCCTAGACAAGCAATACTGCATAGACTGGAATCGTCTGAGATCATCTCTCCCGCAGTGTAAGGAAAAGTGTTAGTTAGTAAGACAAAATAGGTCATTAACACCAAGATGAATGCACTTTTTTCATCCAAATGTTGTGAATTTCATTTCCTCAAATCTATGATATTCTGTGCATGAAGGTGTGTGTTCTTTTATTAGTTTCCAAGTTATAGAACTGAAAAATGCTTAAAAATCAAAACGCTCATTTGTGATTTTAGTGTCTGTTGATTAAGAAATTACATATGAACATGTGGATTTGCGTGCCCCTTCATTCTGAAATCCCACTAGGCTGTTTGGTTCCCTGAGAAATATTCATTGCTCCAGCATTTTGCTAACAGTCATGATTCCAATGAAAGCAGTAACTTCCATAGATTATGCTAAAATAGAGCCTTCATGTTTTCTTTTTGCCTTAATGCAGTGATATGCTGGAGCTTGCCCCTTCTGATTTAGGAGAATCAACTGTCAAGTTTTGCAAGCTAGTTGTTTAGTACAGCTATAATTAACAGTTAAGTTTTATAACCTTGCAATTAAATGAATTATATTTTTAAAGATAATACTCAAAACTGATTTCCTGCTAATTATTTTAGTACGTATCTGGTATTACCTGGCTCTTGAGATTATTTCTGTATACTGGTCTGCATAACAAGATATAATATAGCTGAGCATGGTGGGGCACACCTCAACACTCCGGAGGCTGAGGCAGGAGGATCATTGCAAGTTTGAGACTAACCTGGGCTACTAAATGAGCTCAAGGCCAGCCTGAACTGCATAGTGAGACCCTGTCTCAAAAAGATAAGAAAGAAAGAAAGAAAGAAAGAAAGAAAGAAAGAAAGAAAGAAAGAAAGAAAGAAAGAAAGAAAATATAATATAATGGGCTACTGTGCATTTCTTATTAGCATGCAGTGATATCACAATGATAGATTGAAATGCTTATTTCACAGCAATTGATAAGCACTATAAGTCAGGACTAGATTTATCTTTTGTTGATTATCTGTTTTTAAACCTCAAATTACATTATATTTGTAACTTTTGCATTGTCAATAGCACACACAAATCAAAGAGATAATCTTCCTGTTTTTGAAAATTATTTTCCGATTTAGCAAAGTCATTCACACCATTGACAAATGAGTGAAGTTCTAGCAGACTTCATTTTATTTTTCCCTTATTAATATTAAACAAAATACCAGTCACATCATGTTGGAGCTACACATTCATTAATTGCAATGATAGTTTGACTAAAGATGCAAAACTTCAACAAAAATCTATAAATTTGGTGACAACTAATCAGTTATATGGAATTTACAGTAAAGACTCATGTATTTTATTATTCATAAATACTTTGTTAGGCATTCTTTGTTAGTAAAATTTAAATTTTCAAATCTTTTGTACCAATATACCAGTATATGGGGTTTTTTTCCCCAGAATGCTGGTTATTTAACATTTACCAATTTGCCACTTCTTTGAACCACTCAAGTCTATAAAGTGTTGGCTTCTTTACATAATAGTCTTTGATTTATAATACTAATAACAGCTAAAGTGCACCAAACACAAGTGACAGTGTAAAAGTCAACCTCAATGAACCTTCCCAAATGCCCTTATATTGCCAGAGGCAAGGAGAAGATGATGAAGGTAAATTCAGTGACCTGTCACGTTCAGTAGAGAAGAAGACATTTAATAGATACCTACCAAAGGTAAACAACACAACACTTGAATGCCTATAATTCATGTCAACCCTCTATACAGAAGGAGGGTGTGTAGTAGCTTTCTGTTGTTACAATGAAAGAGCTGCACTACTTATTAAATGTTTACTTTGGTTCACAGTTTTAGAGGTTTCAGCACAAGATCAGGTGGACCCATTTCTGGGGGGCTTCCTATGGGCATGCCAGAGGACAGTGGTGAAAGTGCATGTTAGAGCAGCAACAATCCCATCATCAACCCGGAAGCAAAGAAAAAAGCAAAGGAGATGAAGGAGCCAGTGTCCCCAGTCCCCTTCAAAGCCATGTCCCTAGTGACATAAGGACCTCCCTCAGCCTCCACCTCTGAAAGGTTCCACTAACTCCCAATAGCAATCTGGCACCCATGCTTTGAGGAATATTCATCCACACCATAGCAGAGGGTGAATGTTCTCCCCATTATATGGTATAAGATAAAGAACAAGCTCAGAGATGGAAATACCCAATAAAAAATAAAACCCCATAAATAATAAAAAATAAAACGTCCCAATAAAAAAGGAACGCAGAAGGCAAGAACTAATGCTTTCACGTCCCTGCTCCCAGATTAACTCAGATGTAATATGACAGCTTCATCTGAGGAAATGATGTGGGGAAACCTGAACAGTAAATATTTTGAGAGCATTTTTATTAATAGCTAGGAAGTAGTTCCATGTAAATAGCACTTAGATACACATATGAAAGACAGGCATTACCCAAAACATTTGGAGCTTAAATTAGATTCAGAAAATAGATAATTAGTTTCTAGGCGCTGGGAGGCCCAGGGGACGGGCGGGGCGAGCAGGCCCTCGGAGCCGGCCGAGCAGGCTCCCCCAGCCCCCCGCGCCTTGCGCCCAG